>NC_080785.1:54935022-55253022 GCF_028018385.1 Neofelis nebulosa
TTTAATGATCAGAATTGCCATTGGCATTGGTCTGGACCCTATTGGGCAACTTAGGAGACAGTTGTATCTGTGCTGAGCCCTGTGCTATGGTCCCTTGCCACAATCATCCACAGAGCCTCACCCGTCTGCACCAGTGAAATCAATTACTCCAGCACATCCCGCAGCAGATCGGTCCCTGTTTTAATTCACCACTGCCCCTTCTCCATGCAAAGTAGGAATGCCCTAAACTTGGGAGGTAGGTAAAGAGTAGTAATTTGAATGGTCCATTAGGTACTTCACAAAAGCCTTCTGGAACTCTATCAGGAAACTAATAACATTAACATCATTATAATTCAAACATTACTGTAAATGTACATGCAAGTTCCCAGTTTTAGTCTACCATTTATAGCCTACTCTTATATTGGGAAAGTATCAAATATCAAAAGACCATCCTTTTTTTTTTTTTTTTTTTTTTTTAACGATTTAAAAAGCAACGTGAAAGTATGAATGCACTTGATAGCTAAGATTAAAAGCTTTGGCCAGGAAATTATTTACAGTATTCTGTGGGAATGATGATTGCCCAAAGCTGAATATTCTTCCCTTGAATCTAATGCAAAATCATTGTTTGAATACCATTTATCTGGAAAATCTCAGAGATTCTCTGCTCTTCATTCTCCACCTACTGAGAGGTTAGGGACACAAAGGGTTGGGAAGGCTTGTGAACCAAATCTACTCTCCTGATGGTGCATGATACAGGAATAGAAGCAGGAACTGAGGTCCTGGTAGGTTATTCTCATGGTTGGGATGTAGTGGACCTGATCTAGCAGCTGTCAGGGAACTAATATTTTCTAGCTCTTTCTTGCCTCTTTAGGGATAGGCCTACCTAAATTTCTATCTTCTGAGAACCCCACACCTTGGTTGCCTTCATTCAGAACCCAATACAGACAATGTATAGTTGGAAATGAGTGGCCACAAATTAGCTTGTAGGGATATATTGGTGGCCGGGGGGTGGTGTTTAATAGAGAATATGCTGAATGCTTACCAAAAATATTACCTTAAAACTAAGTTTCACACCAATGTTTTTAAAGAATTCAGGGACCCTACCGATTGTTATAAATCTTATTGTGTTTTATGTGTGGCAAGCTCTTTTTAAAAATTGTATTGGGGCACCTGGGTGGCTCAGTTGGTTAAGCCACTGACTCATGATTTTGGCTCAGGTCATGATCTCACAGTTGGTGTGGTTGAGCCCTATGTCGGGCTCTGTGCTGACAGTGTGGAGCCTACTTGGGATTCTGTCTCCCTCTCTCTCTGCCCCTCCCCTGCTCGTGCTTTCTCTCTCTCTTTCTCTGTCTCTAAATAAATAAATAAACAAACAAACAGTTAAAAAATTTATATCTTCTCTGGGGGGCTGCTATGTCACAACTTTTATGAAGAACTCATACACCATAGGTTCCCTACCTTTTGAGAAAAGAATCTACTGTCCTTTTCCCCCCAAAAATGTTTGAGATGTAACTGGAAACATTGAACTAGATGTATACAAGAGTCATAGATGAACCTTAAATATATGATGTTGAATGAAAATGGTTTTCAGTGAAAAAGAATGAAATAAAATGAGATCTACGGAACACTATCATTTATGCACATTAAAAACACAAACACTTTGGGGCACCTGGATAGCTCAGTTCATTGAGCGTCTGACTTTCACTCAGGTCATGATCTCACAGTTCATGAGTTTGAGCCCCAAATCAGGCTGGCTGCTGTCAGCATAGAGCCCACTTTGGGTCCTCTGTCCCCCTCTGTCTCTGCCCCTCCCCTACTCCCACGTGCAGGCAAGCTCTCTCTCTCTCTCTCAAAAATAAATACACATTTAAAAAACCCACAAACATGCAACCAACAACATTACACATTTTATCAGAGTACATGCATGTCGAACACTTTAGAGTGACATGCCTAGGGGAAAGAAGAATGGGGGGGTTGGAGATGAAGGGGTTAAATGAAATAAAGTAAAATAAGCTAGCAAGGACCTGGCATAGACCAAGAATGTTGTGCTATAGTCTGAAGAGAATAATTCACTCACCTCTGTGAACCTGAGGGTCAAAGATAACAGAAGAACAAAACTTCATGATTCCTGTGGTAGGACTCAGGAGAGATATAAGAAGGCAGGTCCCTGAGCACAGGGAGGGGAAAGGGGACCTGCTTAAGTCATGCTTCCTCCTCCATCTTGCCCTCTACCAAGCATTCCAGTGAAGTCTGGAAAAGGGGCCATGCCACAAGGCAGGGGTCAGCAAACTTTTTCTGTATAGACCCATGTAGAAAATAACCTAAGCTGTGCAGGCCACATGGTCTCTGTTGCAACTATTCAACTTTGTTGTTGTAGTGTGAAAACAGCCATCAATGATCCATAATGAATGGGCATGGCTGAATTCTAGTAAAACTTTATTTAAAAAACTAAGTGGCAGGCTGGACGTGGTCCCTTGGCTGTAGTTTGCTGACCCTTGGCTTAGGGAGCTGAACCTCATCAGTTAGCATAACCTCCCCTCTTACAGAGGGCCCAGAGCAGAGCCTCTAAATGATTCTGTCATTCAAAAATATGACCTCTGAGGACAAATGCAAAGGCACTGCACTTATTTAAATTCAGAGAAAAAGAGCCTCAGGTCTACTGGGGCTTCCACGGTAATAGAATCTCAGACTCTCTGAGCATTTGCTGCTGGGATAAATAACCCATGGGCAGGGTTCACATTGTTTTTCATTTGATCAAGTCAAGACCATGTTTCATAAGCAAATGCAAATGCTCAAGAGCTTTCCGAGGTTGTGGCAAGTGGCATGAATTCAGTCTCTGTCTCCCAGCAGAACTGGATAAAGGGCTTCCCTGCACCTTTCTCAGACATCCTGGCTTAAGCCCTAGGGATATTCCCTCCATGATGCCCCACACTGGACCGGAGGCAGTCTAGGTAATAGCTAAGCCCACGCCTGCACCTCATGTGAAGGGAACGTAGGACAAAAGTATAAAGTCCTCAAAACCTCAGAATGGTCATTTCTAGATGAATAGGCCAATTAAGCACTGTTGATTCAAGCACAACAATCATCAGTGCTATCTCAGATACCGGCAGGAAAAGGTAAATGGTGTCAAGGAGGCCTGCTCCTCACCTCCACCCTGGTCCACTTGCTTTTGGCTGCTAACTGTTGTCTCTTGAGGCGCCTACCCTGTCGTGCCCAGCAAGCGTCTTAGGTTCTCTTTCGTTCCTGCCTCCCCAGCTATTTTCCAGGTGCTGGAAGGACAGTCTGTACTCCGATGTGGCTGACATCTTAATTCAGTCCAGTAATAGTGTGCTTATCCACAACAATCCATTTGTTCCAAGTCAGATTTCCCCAGGTGCCCCTCCCTTGCATTTTACTCAAGTCTTTACTTTCTTGCCACAGCTCCTATGTTTTACTCTCCTGAGGAGAGGCTGTAAGGCAGCAAAGGACCCTTTTTAAGCCTGTATAAATTAGTGTCAGTCATAAAATTCACCCACAGAATTGCCCAGGAGTCCAGGGGTCAAGAGAGAAGTGAGAAGAATCATTAGCTAAGAATGCTTGTCTGTTGGGGGCCCATCAGGATTTCACTCCAGGGCCTGTACATCCTGCCTGTGACAGGGAGGGAGCTCTCCAAGTAGACTTAGGGGAAAAAATTTAATAGTCAAAGTCTCCATGGGCCTATTATTCTCATGTCTGATATAAATCTAGAATATTGAAATATTGAAAGTTGTTTATGAAGGAAGAACGTCATGTTAATGTTTCTCTAAGTCATGGGAAATTGCCCTTAGCATGGTTAACTGTACCTGATGGGAAAGTGTACTGTTGGATGAGATACGGAAAGGTTAGTCTGACTGCATACTTCCCTATAAATAAATGTTAGCTCAACAATTCAAAACAATACAAAAAATATTCATCATAACTCACTCCACATGGAGGCTTGGGTGCCCAGTAACAACTACTGTTACGTTTTCACTGTTGTGTTGGAATGAAGGGAAACACCAACCTGGTCGTTGGGTGTCCTCTGTTTTCTCTTTCTGCCCAGAACAGCCATCATTGTCGCTGTCTCAGCTCTGTAACTCTGTCCTCTTTTTTACTGTTTTTCCTGCATTGGACCCACCAAGCCAGTAACCTATGTAACCTCTTCACCTTCACAAATCTGCATTTCCCTGTAGGAGGAAAAACAAGCGTGTCTTCTCCTTTCCAGGCACAAAGGTGACTGTGAACTCAAGAGAGAAATAGAGACCCAGAATGTCTTCCACTTTGGTGAACATGAACATTCCTGACATTTTGTTTAAAGGGGTGATAGACTGACTTTTAATTAACAATAGGCTAACATTATTAAGTGCTTGCATATGTCATATGCACATATCCTTTGCATATGTGTTACGCTTACAACAACCCCATGTAAGAGGCATTAATTGAATGCTTCCCTCAGATGAGAAACTGAGGTTCAATAAATTTAGTGACTTGCTCATGGGTAGAATTTGGGACCGGGTGGTCTGGTCCCTGTTTTCAGCCTCTGCATTACAGGGAAAGGAATAGAGGAGGTACCATCCCGGGTACCACTTTGTGGTCATGCAACTTCTCAGGGGAGACCAGTCTCCATCATCTCATGCAGGCTTTACTCAGAGCAAACCGGAAATGCCTTGTGGGTTAATCTGGGAACTGACACCTTATCACCCTCCTCCCATTTTCACGTAATCAGTCCCTGTCTATTCAAGGAACGTAAACTCAGGTTATTGTTAGCTGAGGAATGATTATGAATATATATACATTTCATGTATGTAAATAGTAGAAGTGTTAATACTTCTTTCCTGTGATCCTGTGTTAATCTTGTCTAAAGTCTTATTGTGAAAGGTCATTTTGAGGTCTACAACCTAATCTTTTAGAATAGAGTTTTGTTTGTTTCGATTTAACGTGGGTATGTCATAAATCCTTATTACAATAGAGATTGATTTTTTTAAGAAAAATATTTATACCTGATCTACTAAAAAGATGTCACTGATTCCTTGGTCATTGAAGCATTTTTCTAGACTATTTTCCTGGTGCCTTTTGTGAACAGTGACACACGTTCAAAAACTGGCCAGGCTGAGTGGAGGTTGCAGAACTGCTTTGAGAACAATGCAAAAATAATCGTTTACATATGCCCCCGACATGAGCATTTTTCTCTACGGAGGCAATTTTCCAAAGACAAATTTACACACTGACAAAACCCTGGAACAACAGTAACAATAATAAGAGCTGACCTCTATTGACAGCTTTCTGTGGGTCAGGTGCTGTGCTAAGCAAACTAGGCGTAGTAAGTGGTTGCTGTAGGTTTGAGTATACTGTTACAGCAATGTAGCTGTAAGGAAACTGCAGTATAGAGAGGAGACTCACACACTAGTAAAATGCTGGTAAAACTGTAGAGCCAAGTCCAAACACAGATCCTGTGAACTGTTTTAGTCCTCTTAATCACCATGATTCTCAGTCAAGTGACTGCCCAGCTGCCACAAGGACCAGGCAGGCAACTGAGAGAAATGAGGTGACCTGGTACAGGATGGCAGGGAGGGACAGGGTTGTGAATAAATGGAGAGAGCACGACCTGGGGAAAGAGAGTCAGGCAGGTGTGCAGGCTAGGGTGGTCAGGTCCATTTGATTTGTCCAGGGCAGCCAGGAAGCTGGAGTACAATCAAGAAGTCTCCTGCTTTTAGGGGCGCCTGGGTGGCTCAGTCAGTTAAGCATCCGACTTGGGCTCAGGTCATGATCTCATGGTTCATGAGTTTGAGCCCCACGTAGGGCTCTGTGCTGACAGCTTGGAGCCTGGAGCCCGCTTCGGATTCTGTGTCTCCCTCTCTCTACCCCTCCCCTGCTCATGCTCTGTCTCTCTCTCGCTGTCTCTCAAAAATAAATAAATATTAAAATTAAAAAAAAAAAGAAGTCTCCCACTCTTAAAACGTTGGTACTTAATTTTATAACGGCAGCCTGCATGCCGACAGCAGACCCCTGCAGCTCATGCTGACCCCGAGTGCTGCCATCCTGCACCCCTGCTACACGGGCTCCCACAGCACAGTGTGTCGAATGAACATGCGCTTGCTCCCCAGTAGCAGCCTTCTGCGTGGAAGTGCTCCTGGACTCTGAGCTCTCGTCCTCTGTTCAACTTTCTGAACTCATGCTGTGGAAGAGTGGAGAAAGAGTAGGTGACCCTGCCCAATTCAGTGCTCCATACTGCAAGTTATTCAGCACAATTTCAACTGCACCCTGAAGCTTTCTTGTGTCCTCTTGGCCAGGACTGATGTCCTCTTGGCCTGAGTCCTCATGAGGCTTTGTACCTTCACTGGGTTGTGTTCTATCTCCCTCTTGCCTAGCACGTTGTCTCCCATCTTTCTCTAGCGCAGTCAACCTCTTGGGACAAGTTCAAGGTCTTACTAATTATCCTACCTTCCCAACTTCCCCCAAGCCTGAGCTCAGTGCTTAAAAGTTAGCCTTTCAAATATTCACGGAAGTAATATAAAATTTGCAGTACAGGTGAAGATTGTCTTTGTATTCTATTAGCTAGGAGATTGGTTCAGTTGCTTTAATAAAGAACTAAAAATACAGTGACTTTGCCTCTTTAAGCTTGTTTTCTCATTTTTGAGATGGCAGTCAGTACCTACCCTACAAGAATCATTTAAGAGGTGTAGACTGCTTAGGACAGCACCTGCTGAATAGAGACCCCTGATAGAGGTCGGGTCCCACTGTTGTCACGTAAGTTTCACAAATTGTACGTAGGATTGAAAACAAGTATTTACTAAACATTAGGGGTACCATTGCAAGTGGTCCTAACATCGTGGGTTAAGATCTAGAGGAACTTGTAAAAGGCATCTTCCAACCAAGACAAAACTTGAAGTCCCACATACACTTTTGTTAACTCTGATAGTTTGCTTGAACCTAGTTAACGCTATTTTCTTTCTTAACAGAAATATGCACCAATCTAAAGGATGAATGTGTTAAGTACTCTCTGTTCTGGCTTTTCTTCCCCCAAATTCATACACAAAGCCCTAACCCCCAGGACTTCAAAGTGTGATTGTATCTGGAGATTGGGGCTTTGAAGAGATACTTAAGACTAAATGAGATCCAATGGGTGGGACCTGATCCAATCCGGCTGGTGTCCTTATAAAAAGAGGAAATTTGGACATGCAAAGGGATACTGGGGATGCACTGGCACAGGGAAAGGATCCTCTGAAGACACGGAGAAAACAGCCATCTATAAGCCAAGGAGAGAGACCTCAGGAGAAGCCAAGCCTGCTGACACCTTGTTCTTGGACTTCTAGCCTCCAGATCTGTGAGGAAATAGATTTCTGTAGTGTTAGCCATCCAGTCTGTGACACTTTGTTATGGTGGCCTTAACAAACTAATACACGCTTGCTCCTTTGGATCTTTGCCTCTTTTCAGCCACGCAACTTCAGAAAATGGGAGATGGGCATCTGTTTGAAGTAAGTGGAGGAAAAAAAAATGTACTTTGGGGGAAAAGAGCATATTTGCCTAAAAACTCTGTCTCCTGGCCTAATATGTGGGGGATTTTCTGAGGAAGACCTCTGTGGCGGATCCTGTCCATCCCCCACCTATGTTCCCTCAGGCTTTGTCCCTGTGACACACACCAGCCAGACTTTAAAGCGCCTGCACCACATCTCTGTGTGTGGAAGATTGATTTTGGTGCCCGAAACCTTCTCTATCAGTGCTCAGTGGACACTAGCAGTGCCAGAGAATTGATGCCCGATGACTGATGGGAATGGGAGTATAAATACCCCAGCTCCCTCATCCTTAAATGGGATAACTCCAACAACTCTACGTTGGCTGCCAGAGTTCTCCAGCAGGATTAAGTTCTCTTAATCTTTCCCGATAATGCACCTTTCATTGGCTCCCTTCCTATCGCTGTTGAAGTTCTCCATTCTTTTACTCCACTATTCACTGGGGAGTGAATCTCCCAAGTAAATTCCATGCCCTAGAAGTCTTATTTCAGGGTGTGATTCAGAGTGTGATTTAGTTTAGCAGAACTCAAGACAGCCTGCTTTCTGGCTACCTGTGTGTGCGTATGAAACCTCCATATTTAAAGCTGCTGCTGCAGTTTCTAATTTAATGAGCTGACACACTGCATTGGGTTCTTCCCAGGATAGGTAGTCTACCCACTGGTGAACTCTTGGAGCCTCCCCTTGCAGGGAGGGGTGCTCTCCAGTCCTGCCTTTGCAGTGTACATGCCTTTACCTCAGGTCAACCACCCTGAGTTTTTTTCTTCCATAAACACAAAAGCCCAATCCTTTCGATGCTCATTGGCTTTTATTAGCTTGCGCTCTTGCATCATATCTGTATGTTTGGTAGGTATGTTTGCATCAGCGTTGTAAGATTTTAATAGATCGTCTTATAGCTAAGCCACGTATTTCCGTATGGATGGCCTCGATAACTGCCATGCAGTTTGGTTCATCCATAGCGGGTGGGGAGGTTGATTCTGAATAGGAGTTCAAGAGACTGTGACAGAAGCACACGTCTTAGGAACAAGGCAAGCCACCCTCGGTGAACAGTAAAGCTTCCGATAAACCACCAACCCTAAGGTTGTTTCTCTTTTACTTATGGGTTGATGGAAGGTATGTCAGAAGGTTTAGGTCTCCCAAGCAACTACTCGGGACAATGCTAAGGAAACTCCATGTTAAGTAACTTGCAGCATTCTGGGCTCCCTTAACCTTCTGCAAACGATTTGCACCCAACCCCGTAGTTTTGGACTAAGGATGGCTCTGAGATAAGGCTGTTGATGAGTGCATTAGCAAAGCCTCACCTGACTATGCTTCTCAGGTGTTTTGCCAGTGAGATCACTCATCTTTGCTACTTTTGGAAATGTTTTGTCATAGAAGCTGGGTTTTGTCATTGTTGTCGTTGTTGGATCTTTTGTGAGTTTTTTGTGTTAGTGATGAATCCTGAGAAACATTTCTGGCTTAAGGGATTTCCATGAAACATTCAGGGCTCTACCATTTCAGGGTTGAAGCAGCAGTCAGTGCTCCATGGTCATCAGCACAGGACTCTAGGCCAGAACCACAGTTTTAAAGGGCTGTGGCTGACTCACTCCACGCATCTCAGACAACTTATTTACCTTCTGCGCATTTAGCAGTAAAAAGGAAATTACAAAAGTGTGTGGTACTCTATTATTTTCCATCTAATTATCTAGAAAAGCCTCCCCTATGATCTGATGAAAGTATTAAATAAAGCGAAGATTCCAAATAGGCTCTGAGTAAACCTACTAACTTGTGTAAATCCACCCATTACATTTAAATGGACTTCCTTTGAAGTAGGTCATTCTGTAAAATGATGAGAGCCTTAATCCTGTCTTGAGTTTAAACATGTTCTGTAAGATAATTTCTCCTAGCAACCTGTTGGGGTATTAGGTTGGCCCTGATGCAAACAGAGTTAGTAATGAACTATGACACACAAAATCCCTTGTTTGGTTTCCCAGAATGTGCTTCCTAGAAGATAAAAATATTCTTGTTTCTTGTTTTGCTTTTGTAATGGGAAGGCAATTTATTAGACTGAAGAGTTGGCATTATCTTATTCTAGAGAAGGGCATTGGGCACCAAAACTGCTTTGGACAGCTCATCAAAAGCAGGTGTCCTCTTTCCCCAAATCTTCTTTCTCTCATCTCCCATTCCCATATCATCATTCTTTTAGGTTTTGTTTCGATATGTCCAACAGCTCTTTTCCTCTCTCTTCATGCTTAGATTGTGAGTCATCACCTCACCCAGTGTCACTATGATACCTCCAAGCTGGCCTCCATGATGCTAATTCTCCATATTCCAGGCCACTCTGCCTCCTATTTCTTGGCTAACCATCCCTGAACATGCTCCCACCAGGTCCCTCCCCAACTCAGAAACCTGCCATCCTCCCTATGGCTTACAGTGCACCATCCAATGTCCTCTGCCTGACTTCTGCTGCTCTCTGCAATCTGCTGCCGCACACATCCCAGCATACTTGCGTGTTTCACTACTCAACATGTTTCGCTTTTTCCACTTACCACGAGCAAGCCATGATCATTTCCAGGGCCGATGGGTATGGTCGTACAGCATGTACACTTTTGGACCCAAGGGCATTGTTCACATTGATTATTACCTAAATGATAGCCCCTGGCATTGTGCATCATGCAATGTTCATCATTTCTATTTGCCTGGGTTGTTTTTTTTTTTTTTTTAGGTTTAATTTATTTTGAGAGATAGTGTGTGTGTGTAAGCGGGGCGGGGGGGCAGAGACAGAGAGAGAGAGAGAGAGAGAGAGAGAGAGAGAGAGAGAATCCTAAGCAGGCTTCATGCTCAGCACAGAGCCCAACGTGGGGCTCCATCCCCAACCATGAGATTATGACCTGAGCCAAAATCAAGAGTTGGATGCCCAACTGACTGAGCCACCCAGGTGCCCCTGCCTGTTCTTTTTTTCCTTCCCATTGCTTGCCACCCTTATCATCCTTCTCATCCTTCACAGTGTACCTTAGCAATGATGTCTGTTTAAAAAAAAAATTTTAATGTCTATTTATTTCTGAGAGAGAGAGAAAGAGGGAGGGAGAGAGAGAGTGAGAGAGAGCACGAGTGGTGAAGGAGCAGAGAGTGAGGGAGACACAGAATCTGAAGCAGGCTCTAGGCTCTAAGCTGTCAGCACAGAGCCCCATGTGGGACTTGAACCCACAAACCACAAGATCATGACCTGAGCCAAAATCAGATGCTCAACCAACTGAGTCACCCAAGTGCCCACCCCCACTTTAAAAAAAAAACTTTTTTAGGGGCGCCTGGGTGGCTCAGTCGGTTAAGCATTCGACTTCAGCTCAGGTCACGATCTCGCGGTCCGTGGATTCGAGCCCCGCGTCGGGCTCTGGGCTGATGGCTCAAAGCCTGGAGCCTGCTTCCGATTCTGTGTCTCCCTCTCTCTCTGACCCTCCCCTGTTCATGCTCTGTCTCTCTCTGTCTCAAAAATAAATAAACGTTAAAAAAAAAATTAAAAAAAATTTTTTTTAATGTTTATTTTTGAAAGAGAGAGAGACAGAGCATGAGTGGGGAAGGGGGCAATGATGTCTTAACTATGCCAACTCTCATTCGCGTCCTTCTTTGAATTTCTAGAAATCATATAAACCTTTACCCCCAAAACAGATCCTACTAAGAATACCGCTGCTACAGAGGGCGTGAACCCTTTCTGATTCACCTTTCCATCTCTACAGCAGAATACAGTGGGGCTTAGTGGCTATTGAATAGTTTCCTCTTTCTTCACATGTGACTGTTTTCACTCTCCCAGTTAGTTGCTGAGCCCCTTAAGGGAATGGATGCTGCCAACCACATGTGTAGCTGGCATGGTGCTGAGCACAGGATTGGTAGTCTACAAACTGATTGTCTGATGCCTGGACATGGTCTGTGATTAAACCAGAAAAAAAAAAAAAAAGAAAGAAAAGAACATCAAGGGTTGATATGTTTCTTTCTTTTTTTTTTTTAAGGGATGATATGTTTCTTAAGGCAAAACCAGCATCATCTCTGGTTTGATTCCAGAGATATCTAATATGAACCAAAAATGTGATCTTGAAGCAGTAAGACCCTTTCCAGGAAGTTGTCGAAATTTTCCAGAGAGAAGAATGAATTCATCATTTTTTAACTAACAATAATAAAGGAGATTTCAAGCAAGGCAGCTTCAATTATTTAGAACGAGTTATTCAAGGTTATTAATATGCAAACTGAAAGGCAGAAAAGGTAGGAAAGCAACATGTCTGCCCTCTCGTTAGAGATCTAAATTTTATGAGGATTACCTGTTGTGATGGCAGAAAATTATCCTAAATACACATCCAATGGTAACTATGAGGAGTCGTAAATTCTCCAGTAAATGCTCCAGAAAACACAGCCACAAAATTCTGTCATCCCATCTGTCTTTTTCTTTTCATGGAGGATCTGTGCTGCCTCAGGAAGACAAATGCAAAACCAGAACAGAAAGTAAAGTTGTCTCCT
Source organism: Neofelis nebulosa (assembly GCF_028018385.1). Classification (NCBI taxonomy): domain Eukaryota; kingdom Metazoa; phylum Chordata; class Mammalia; order Carnivora; family Felidae; genus Neofelis; species Neofelis nebulosa. The sequence continues at coordinate 54,946,992 of NC_080785.1, forward strand.
GCAAATGCCTTCTCCTGGCATTTTCTCCTCTAGCATTTACCTTTTCCTATCTGATCCTGTGATGATTGTCACGTCTGCAGGGTATTTTTAGGAGTCGAGCATAAACAGATGTGATGGATTTCCATTTGTTTTGCCCCTTTCCAAACCGCCTCCAATCCCTTCAAAAAATCTCTGTGCCAGGAGCTGTCGGTCTGCGTCACACAGGCCCCCATGGTGTGTGAACCTTTGTTTGTTTTCAGGTTTATATGTTTTAGGGGTGGAGGGGCACCAATCTGTTCTAATTAGGTGCTCACTAAGAGAAGGAGCAAGCCTTTCAATCGTAGTTGATGCCTCTTGTGTAAACGGGTAGTTTACATCTCTGTTTTTGCTCTCTCTATACATGCTCACGTTTCAGAAGTCAGACTCTAATCCAAATGCCATAGGCTTTAGAGATGCCGTTACTAGATGACCTACTTTGAAAATCTGATGAAGCCTATGTCTCTTTCATCAGAAAAGTGCACGACATTTTTCATATAATTTCAGGAGGTTCCCTGCTCTTCTAAAGCCTATAGACCCCTGATTGAAAAGAACACTAAGGATAATCTCTGACACATCTGTCCTCCTGACTGTGCCAGCACCAATCTATGTACACAAAATAACTTGCTTGTCCTCCACACGGGTCTAATGAGGCAGGTCCTGTGTGTATCCTCATTTTACAAATGAGGAAACTGAGGCCAAAGATGTGGCCCGTGGAACTTCTTGGGACTGGCAAAGGCAGTGGGAGGATTTGAATCCAGCCAGCCTCTCCCCAGAGACCACCATACTACCCTGGCGCTCGTCTAGGACTCCTGAATTAGAAACCACAAGGAAAGTTGATAAGTGAGTTATGAAGATAGTACACCCAATGCTTCCAAATCTTTCCTATGATTTCATGGACTCTGGATTTCATGATCTCTTCTAATGTCTACATCATAAACAGAGATCTAAAAATCACCTTGTTCACATATCTTGGGAATAATTATGAAAACTCCACAAACATTAAGGCTTATTGCCCCTCTGAGTGTCCTGCGTAAATAAATACGAAATTTTGCTATCATTGTGAATGGTATCTAAAAGAATGTTTCAAAGCTACCTATTTGAAAAGTGAGACATTATCAGTTTTAATCTGGATTATAAAATCACAGTTCCACACGATGTCCACCATGCACAGAGCACTACAATAAGGAATGGGGAATTTACCTGATATTCAGAAGGACTGACATCAGTCCTTAGGAATTTCACAGCCAAAGAGGAGTCAAGGGTAACAAATATGCAGATACTCTAGTAGACTGTGACCAAAACTGGCTGGTCTTGAATGGACTGGAAAATTGAGTCGGATTCTCTCAGCCCTGACATTTCACCAGGAGTAAACAGAAACTTTATGACTAACAGCTTTCCCTACTTCTAAATCAATAGACATAAAACAGCACCTGTTAGGATTTAGCCAGCAGCTCCACTAATAGCAGTTATGAATTATTAACTCTTCAGTGTCTCAAAGCTGTCCTTTCCCTCCCAAGGGATCAGGTCATAGGCAGAGAATCAGAGGAGCATCACATTTTAATTTTTTAGGAATTACTTTTTTGTTTCTCTTACCAATATTACCTGTTTTAAGTAGGTTTATTTAAAAGTAAAGATTGATTTGCCTCCGAGTTTCTCTTTATCTGGGTTTGACGTAAAGCTTTAGAATAGAAAAACAAATTTGGGGGGTTGCCCAGAACACATTCACAACATTTGTGTGCTTGTAAAAATAAGTGTAAATTTCATGTTAATATCCAACAAATGTGTGTGTGTGTGTGTGTGTGTGTGTGTGTGTGTGTGTGTGTGTCTGGAGATGATTTGAATTAAATATTCATCGTGGAATTTTTTAGGCTAGACCAATTTTGAACACAGAATAGATGAGATTTATTAATGACAGCAGACAATTTACAAGATGTTTTTAAAAGCATTCTTTACTTTAGCCTTTATAACCACCCCACAGATTGGTTGTAACTATTATATACATTATAATTGGTTTTATTATCCCTTTTTTATAGATGAGGAAACAGGCTCAAAGAGGTGAAGTGCTTGGCTAAGTTCACAGAGCTAATCAACCAATCAGTGATCACAGAGCTAATCAACTGATCAATCAATCAATGTGGGACATGACCTGGGTTTTAAAGTCCATGTTCAATGTTTATTCTACTATCCCACACCTGTATTCAGAATATAAAGGATGAGGAAGTTATATTTTGATGGCTGGCAGTAAAGAAGTTGCTTCAGGAATAACCAATCTAAAAGCTTTAGAGTTTGCCAAGAGAGGAAATATGTGGGGAATGTTGGGGAAAATCCTAACTAGACCATTGTTTGTTCATCACATCATGCAGTCTCCCTGGAGTTCTGTGGGGATCGCACCTCCAGCCACATGGAGAGCTACAATTTAAGAGGCACTACGTTGTGTTAGATTCTTTATGTATCTTGTCTAATCTTTCCAACAACCTGGTGTTATAAGTATTACACAGCACGAAACATAGATACTGAAAGAGGCCAAGTAATTTAAGGCCACATAACTAGAGGATAGAAAAATCTGGGTTTGGAGTCAGGCACATCTGATTCCAAAGCATGGGTCTTCCCATTTCAGCATCCAGGTCCCTACCATAGCTGCCTTTGAGGGAATCACTCTCTGTGTCAGGATAAAAGTGCTCTTAACTCAATCAACGTACTTGGGCAGTGGGCAAAGCAGAAAGCTGTTCACATCTTCCTCCTTTCCTAATATTAAAGATAAATCCTTGTCTGACCATGCACCATAATAGCAGTCCTCAGGTTTTTTGGTTTTAGGATCCCTTTGCACTCTTAAATTATTGAGGACCCTAAGAGCTTTTGTTTATATGGGTTATATCTATGGATACCTACTATACTAAAACTCAAAGCAGCAACATTTTAAATATATATATATATATATATATATATATATTTTTTTTTTTTTTTTTTTTTTTTTTTTAATTTATCCATGTAGAGAAAGAGAGAGTGCTAGTGGAGGAGCGGGGGCAGAGAGAGAGGGAGGAAGACAGAATCCTAAGCAGGCTCTGTGCTATCAGAGCTCAAGCTCAGGAACCTGAGACCATGACCTGAGCTGAAGTCAAGAGTCAGACGCTTAACCCACTGAGCCAGCCAGGTGCCCCAAAACAGCCAAATTTTAAAATATTAATTCATTTAATAATAAACTGATTATATATTATGATGGGTTTGATGAAAAATAACTTTTCAGAACAAACAAGATTTAGTGAGAAGAGTGGCACTTGTTTACATGTTTGTTAATTTCTTTAATGTCTCGCTTAATAGAAGTGGCTAGATTCTCATATCTGCTCCTGCATTCTGTTGGTTGCAACATCATGTCTGTAGGCTCTGGAAAATACCAACGTATACTCATGTAGAATAACAACAAAAAGGGCAAATAACATTTTAGAATTATTAAGATAATAGTTTCAACCTTGTGGAATCCCCAAAAGGGTCTTGTGGGGGCCCAGAGGTCTCCAGATCACACTTGGAGAATTGCTGCCCTACAACTGCTTCAGTATGCACACCAGCCAGTGAAATAACTGAGTCTTTGGGTTGGAAGGAACATTACAGGTCATTGAGTCTAATCATCTGATGAAACGAAATCCCATGAAGTCTGGTCTCACCTTCCCATTTTGCAAAGATAAGGAATATTTCATGTTCGAAAGGACTTTAAATGGACAGAAGAGACTTTATTATAAGAAGAAACTTCTTTCCCTCTTTGGTCTTAGCTATGTATAGAATGCATGCACCCAATTTCTCTTCTACACACACAAAATATTTGAAAACAGCTAACTTACTGTCCCTTGAGTGCTGTTATCATCTTCAAGCTAAGGACCTTCTTTGTGTTTAAGAACTTTGGAGACATTTTTGCTCCTGCAGGAAACCCTAGCTCTTCCTAGTTTTTAGCCCCACATCTATATCTTTAATTTTTTTTGGATGTTTATTTATCTTTGAAGGAGAGAGACAGAGCGTGAGGGGGGAGGGGCAGAGAGAGAGGGAGACACAGAATCTGAAGCAGGCTCCAGGTTCTGAGACGTCAGCACAGACCCAACACGGGGCTTGAACCTGTAAACCACAAGATCATGACCTGAGCCAAAGTCAGAGGCTTAACCGACTGAGCCACCGAGGCACCCCCACATCTATATCTTTAGAAGCCAATTTGAGCTCATACAATGTCGCCAGAAACCTCTAAAGCAGATTTTCTTATGGCTTATTCTGTAGTTGGCTTGGATCAATGCTACAAATGCTTAATATTCACAAGCAGGAAGCAACATATTCTCAACAGTCTTTGTCTTGTGGTTGGGCACGGTCTTCGACACACAGTTTCCTTTCTGGCTCCCTTCTGTCATCCTAGTCCAGGCTCTGCTTTCTCCAAGACGTCATTTCATCTGTCCCTCCTCTTCTACCCCCACAGAAAGGCAGTGTTTTCTACGCGGGACTTTAAAGTGTGCAAACAGCTTTACAAACATCAGCTCGTTTAATTAGCACAGACACTGTGCACAGAATGCACCCATGCAAATAGCATAAGGAAAACACCAAAGTTTCCATCAACTCAATTTTATGGATTATCATTTTAATACTTCATGCCCCGGATCCTGTAACCTGCTTTGCCGGCTGCCCAGCTTTCCGCATCTCCCTATTCTGAACCACTTCACATACTGATGCTAAAATCATCTTCCTTCTCTGCTGATCTGATCATGCCACCATCTGGAGTCCATTTATAGCCTCCCCTCACCCTTGGGATAATGTATTTTCCTGCGACCTCTGCATCTGCTAAGACCTCTGTCTTGCTTTCTTCTACTTAGGATGGCAGTGTTTAGCTAATCATGATTTTGTTTATTCACTTGTTCATCCAGCAGTCACTCATGTGTGCATTCATTAACTTAGCATCTACTATGTGCTAGGCACTGCTGTAGACATTAGACGGGAATGCAAAGATGGGTCCCTTCTGTCCTCAAGGACTTTGTAACCTCACATAGGTCTTCTATGTAAACATTTAATTCAAATATAAGACAGATATTCAGACAGACTGTTATCGGAGAGGTGGTAAATGTAGATTCATAGTTGTAGGTAAGCCCTTACAGTTAACTGAGCGAGGAAGGATTAATTCCAAATGGGAAGAGCAGAAAAGGCTTCTAGGAGGAGGTTTTGCTTGATCTGTGTAAGGCTTCCGTAAGCAGAGCAGGGATGCTGGGACAAGACTGGCATGCCTTTCTAGCTGTCTACTGGTCAAGTTAGGTCTCTTACTGGCCTCTTCCTCTGTCTTCTTGAGCATTTGATCACAAATAATTTTTTTTTTCAAAAGTGTCCAAAGTACCAAAAGTCCTGGTAAACTTGCACACCTGACTTTACAGAAAGAAATTTCCAAGATGATAATAGTAGGTGGCATATGAAAGGACATAAATAGATTTTGTTTCAAGATTATGAGTATAATGAACGGAAGAAGAACTTATAATGGCACCCGTCTTTATGAGCCAGTCTCTGGCTAGAGCCACCAATGCAAATACTGTAAGGAAAATGTCTAATTCACAAGGGAAATACTTGTGTGCAATGCACTACAAAAATAATAGCACAGCATCACACAGGTTTGTCATGAACAGTCTGACAGCATATAGTTCTATTTATGATTCTTGAAAACGAAAATAAAGTAAGGCTTAATATTTTTAGTTTTGAAACAGGTTTCATAATTTTGCTGTATTTCTCCCAATTGCATATTCATTCCTTAAGAAAACATAAAAATAGTGTTAGTATCAAGCACACTAACAGTTATATCCGGACTTCTCAGTAGAGGCAGTACGGGCAGTACTGGGTTACTTGTGCAAGACCTGGCTTCGGAGCTCCCACTGCTCAACCTTGGCCTTTGGGAAGGTCAGGTTCAACCCATTTTGATCATTACATAGTAAAGTGTTGGCAGGCCTCCATAGGGAGACAAAATTGTATTTAGGTTTTCTAATTTTTGAGAGCTGGTAAGCAATGCAAAATATCTTAAATGGAGGAAAAATCAAACACAGGAGATGCTGGGAAGGGATGAACTCCGACTCATCAAAGTCCTAATAGCCATGGTGTTAGGAGACTCACTAGCATGACATGCCTTTTGTACATTTGTGAGGAGACAAGCAGGTGCACAGGGTGTGGAGGAGCACAAGAGAAAGCTCAGCCAATAGATACTGTCCTTGGTATTCCTGGTAATCATATGGGACCACAAACATTAAAGGAGGAAAAGCCACGAGAATCATTACTCCAAATTTCATGCAACTGGAAATGGAAAGTCATCTGCTGCGTGTTCTCCAAGGGCCCAGCTTAGGAAGGGGAAAACTGTCTCTGCTCCTCCTCTGTGCCCTGAGAACCCTGGGTTAGCTCCGCTCTTTACTATCAGATTTGTTAGTACACTGGCACTGGCTTATCTATCTTTCCCGCCTCTCGAGCTCACCCTCTGCCTGCTGGCCAGATTTTCACTCGGGTGCCTCCTAGTTTAGTCACTTAAACGGCTGTGATAAACGAAATCCTCAAAACTAGCTCCTCCCACTTCCCTGACTTTTCTAAATCCAGAGCCACTTAAAAGATTTGTTTTAAACAGGTGTACAGTCACATGTTTTTAAAAAACAAAAACCATAAAAACTTATACGTGAAAAATCTCCCTTCTTTCCTTTCCCCGTGTAGCCAACTCTGATCACTTGTGAGAAATTTCAAGTTTCTTCACATCTACAAATGTGAATGTAAATTTCCTTCCTTTGTATTCACAAGGGAATAGTATGTTCTTCATATTTTTCGGAACCATGTGTCTGGTCATCTAATGTGTAGCAAATACCTCTCAACTTAGTGGCTTCAAACAATTTATTATTGTCTCCCATAGTTCGGTGGGTTGATTGGGCTCAGCCTGGGTAGTTCTTGCTTTCTCTTCTTACATACCTGTGGTTGCAGGCAGATGCTGGCTTCTACAAAGATGGCCTGAAGGCTCTGCTCGACTGGTGTCCAAAATGGCTTCCAAATGGCCAGCTACTGATGCAGGTTGTTGGATGGGACCTCAGCTGCCAGACCACCTCCGCACGGTCTCTCCAGGTGGCTTGGGCTTCTCACGGCAAGGAGCTGGGTTCTGAGTGGGAGCACCCCAAGAGTGAGCATTCCAGGTCCATTAAGGTTCCGCTTACAGAACTGGCGTTACCTCTGCTGTACTGTATTGGCCAAAGTAGTCACAGGGTTAGGCTGGGATAAAGGGGATGGGGTGATAAACCCTGTCTTGTCATGGGGGAGTGGAAAGATCATATTGCAGAAAAAATCTTGGGGGATATGAGGTCCTGAGTTGGTCATCTTTGTAGAATACTATCTGTAACACCACCTGAAGTACTTTTATACTCCTCCTAACATATGTTAGGCCTGAGGATCTTTCTTTGCAATGTCTGACATCTAACCACCCCCCGTGTCTACCAGTCCCACTAATTCAGACCCTCATCTCTTTGTAGCTAGTTAAATGTCTCTTCCTGGTCTCCCATTTCCCCTCCCTGTAAATAGCCAATAAAACTTGTTTTCTTACATAAATATTTCCATAAACTTTAGCTTTGATGATTATCATTCTCCTAAGTAAAAATTGGCTTTGGTACCTGAGCAGCTCCGTTTGACCTGGGTGATGTCGGCATGTATAGGATTTACATGTTTTTGAAAAAACATCCAGGGGCATCTAGATGACACAGTTGGTTAAGTGTCTGACTTCGGCTCAGGTCATGATCTCATGGTTTGTGAGTTTGAGCCCTGCATCAGGCTCGCTGTTGTCAGTGCTAAGCCTGCTTCGGATACTCTGTCCCCTGTCTCTGTCTCTCTGCCCCTCCCCAACTCACATGGGTTCTCTCTCTCTCTCTCTCTCTCTCTCTCAAAAATAAACATTAGGAACATAATAAATAACAAACTTCCAATATTGCAAAATTGGAAGATTTTCTGTAAAAATCCAGATTAAGCTCCTTTTGAAAAACTGGGTTCTCATATGTGAAAAAATTCAATTCTTCAACTAGCATTCTCTAGACACTGAACAAAAGGGAAAAAAAGTCCAGACCCTTGTAAAATTGACATTTTTGTGTGGACAGACACTAGACAAAATGAATAAGTAAAATACATAAAATCTTGGATGGCAGTAAGCTCTGTGGAGGGTTAGAAGGAGACAGAAGAGTGAATGGGAAGGGCTATAATTTTAAATCACATGGTCATGGAAGGCCTCACTGAAATGGAGATATTAAAAAAAAATTAAGGAATATGTAAAGGGAAACATGGAATTCTAGAAATTTGCTTTCCAATAGAGTAGCCCAGAGCCATATGTGGCTAACTAAATATATATTAATTTAAATTAAACTATTGTCTGCCTATACTATGGCTGTATGGCAATCGACATTTATCACCTTACCCCAAGCCAACTTTCCAAAGGCCCTTCTGGATATTGAGTTTTAGACTCTTGATCAATGCCATAGAATCATGGGATAAAGTCTAAACTCCTTGGTCTTACATTGAGAAGCTATGTAAAAGAATGTGAAGACCAAGAAACTTGGATACAGAACACATGTGTTCTATTTTGGAGCAGAGTAGATTTATGGTGTGATTCAAAATGTATTACTAGGGGTGGTCTGGCATAAGCCATCACAGAGTTCTGTTGACCAAAAGACTCCTGGAGGACCTCTACTGGGCCGGGACTAAAGGTCTAGTGGAACTTTAGCTGGTGTTTCAGGAGGAAATTGGAGTATGGGGTGGCATTCTGGGGCTCAAGACAATGATCACCAAATGGAACTGACATATTTAAACATTATATAAACTAGTACTGTTTTATGTGATAATACAAGGGGGATTTCTGCCTGGAATAAGTATATGTGATAGGTATTTGGAAACTGAAATGGAATCTATAGTTTATTGCAGAGATCTTTCCAGTAGACACACACAACCTAAGGTGACAGCATTTAAGCCTTTCTGCAGTGTCTGACCAGTATCCATTCTGATATTTTTTCCTGCTTCTCCATTATGCTATCTCTCTCTCTCTCACTAGTATGACATAGTCAGTGACCAATAGGTTCTGTGTCATTCGACCTTGGTGTTTTTCTCATGTTTTTCCTCCTTCCCTGAAGGATCCTCACCCTCCTTTCTGCATGATTGAATCTTCTACACTCGGCATTATGGCACAGCTGAAACTCCCTTCATTGACTTTTCTTTGCCCGTCCCAACCCAGAAACATTTCTCGCTTCTGTGGTCTGGAATGCTCATTATCCACACTCACTTGGCAATTACTAAGAGTACAAGGCAATATCTTTGTTTTTCTATATGTTTTTCTACTACTGGGCAAGATCATAAGTTCCTCGTGGGCAGAGATCACAGGTTATTCTTTTTTTTTTCTAACGTGGCCGTGTTTCCCTATACATTTGCCAGGCATCTACCATGTGAGGGGCTGAGGGTACAGTGGTAAACCAACTAAGAGCCCTGACCTTATTTGTCAATTTTTTTTAACATGGGTAAACTTATTCAATTCTTAAAGTCTTGGGCAAAGATGGGGACCCCAGCATCCTCCTTTTCAGGAGTAAAAGCCCTGGCTGGCCCTCGTTGAAGATAGACTCAGTGGGGATGTGAGGATTCACAGCCATCTGGATTTTAAGGCCTTGCTGGAATAGTTTCATTCCAGATGCTCTACTATTCCTAGCTCCTGGAATGATGTAAACAGTGATTCACACCATGGTAGGCCTATGCAGTTTACCAAGCACACTCATCACATGCATCAGGCTTTCAGGGAAGGTCAGGTTCTAACATGTTAACTGAGATTCACCTTCAGGTCACCAGACTTGCATCTATTTGCTAAACACCTATCATGGCCAACAAAAGTTTTCTCCTTTATTCTTCAGTGATGAATGTGCCAAAGAGAGGACAGTGTGGGGGCAATGGTGTTTAACTTGTAGCAGAATAGAGAGCTTATTTTGAAGTTCTTTAGCAAAAACTGTTTGGAGGAATGGCGATTATGATTTGGGTCTAGGCTGTGAAAAAAGCAAGGAGGGGCTGGAGGAGGGAGGAGTGTCCCAGACTTCCCAGTTCACATGGCCGAAGTCCAAATCAACCCTGGCTGCTAGGTAAAAGGCAGTGAAGGGGGACCTTTCAGCCTAAAGGGAATTGGGGGGTGGGGTGGGATGGGCAGTAGAGTGGGTTCGGTGGAGGGTTCTGGGAATCCGCACCTGTGGATGAGCGGGTGCCCAAGGTGTCCCACCCTCTTCCTCTAGGGTTCGGGGAGTGGCTGAGGGGGGCCAGGCCGCGGGCGGAGGTGAGCGGCGCGGGGCGGGGTGGGGGGGGGGAAGGGAGGGGTGAGGGGGGCGGGACGGGGCGGGGCCCGGCGCACCTGGGCGGGGAGGGGGAGGTGCGCGGGGCCGAGCCTGCCGGGGGCCGCGGCGCGCGCCAATGGGCAGCGGCTGGCAGCGCGCCCCGCGCCCGAGCCGCAGTCGCGCCCTCTCGCTGCCTGGCGAAGGCGCGGACGGCGCGCGGAGGCGAGCGCGGGGGAGACGAGCTGCCGGCGCCACAGCCGCCGTCAGGGCATGAGGATGGCCGTGGGCTCCGTCAAGATGCAGCCGCCGTGCGAGAGCCCGGCCCTGGCCGCGGCGGCGGCGGCGGCGGTGGCGGCGGACGGCGCCCTGCGCCGCAGCCCCAGCGCCCGCGAGCAGGAGCGCGAGCAGCCGCCGGCGCCGCCACGGCCGCGGCTGAGGGACCTGCCGGCACTGCTGCGGAGCGGGCTCACGCTGCGGAGGAAGCGGAGCGCCGCCGGGGCCCGGGTGAGTGGCCCGGGCCGGCCGGGCCCCAGTGGGCACGGGCGGCGCGCACGTGGAGCCCGCGCCCACCCTCCCGGGCCGCAGAGGGGACATCTGGAAGTTGGGGAGGTGGCGGAAGGGGCACCCTCGTGCAGGGTCCGGGGACGACGGGGTCGTGGGGTGACCCCCGACGAGCGACGGCTTCCCCCTCCCCTAGTTGCACCTGACTTAACCCAGGGGCACCTGGATTCCGAGCGGCGGACCATGGGCATCGCCGGAAGAAGGGCGGTTGGCGTCTCCCCTGAGGGGAAGCTGCAGGTGTCCCGTACCCAACTGTCGGCTAGCCGTGTCCCGACAGCAAGCCTCAGGCCCCACAAATGGGAGCCCAGTTTGCTGGAGGTGTGAGACGTGTGAGCATGTCCGGGACGCCCCGTGGCAAGCTCTGGGCATCGGGACTCTGGCCGCCGCCACCGGCGAGGTGGCGGCACACGAGTTGGAAGTTCCCGGGGCGAGCTTCCATCTCCGGGGTTCTGGAGACTCCAGCACTTAGTATTTGGTGACGCCCCCTTGAGCAGAGGGGTGCACGCCCCTCAGAATCTTAAATATTGACTTCCTGATGGTGTGTTCAGATATGATTTCCTGGTGAAGGAGTGTCCCTGGTTGTGCATCTAAGTGCATTTAATGGCCTGAACGGGTCGGGCATGTTTTGTTAGTTAGGAAAAGCAGGACAGCCTGATGATTTTCTCCTGGGATCTTTCACAAGCCACTCAGGAGGCCCTGATGGGGCCTCAGGCCAAGGGTCTGACTTACTGAGGTTTCCCTGCCCACCAGGGCTTTAGGGCAACTTTGGTAGGTTCTACTCAGTTCTTTAGGATTTGTCGCTGTTAAGGAGGCTTTACTGAGAAGCTGCAACAATGTAGTTTGGGAAGGAGGGTGGTGGTGCTGTAATAAACTGAATCTTGGTTGTCTGCTTTAAAAGGAGACCTTACTGGAAGACTTTTAGCTCTTGCAAAGACAGGTTTGTGGAAACGTGAGAGTTGGGGAGAAACATTTTGTTTTGGTGTGGCTTCTTTGGCAAGGAAGGACCTGAATTGGTGTAGGTCTTCAGCCTGTCCAGGTTGTGTTCGTCGTTTCTAAAGCATTTTCCTTCTAGTGTAGGGGATATCTGTATGTGATCTACCTCAGTAGGATATTCAGAGGACTATCTGGATGTAGGACATCTTAAAGTCCATGACTAGTGGAGTCGAGGAATTGCCCACAAGTGACCTTAACGTGGGACATACGGGATTGTCTGCAAAGAAAGCAAGGAAATGTGTCCCAGAGACGTGGTAGCTGAATAAATGCAAGAACCAGAGTTATAGACTTTGCGGGAATCTAGGGAAAAGTAGGTCAAATCGTGTTCCTATTATCCTTGACAGATACTTTTTCATGGCACAGAATACTGAAGACATGAGGGCAGCCAGGCAATCTGTGACGGGAATTGCTGAAGGTTCCTGTATAAATAGATCTGTGTGTTCATCTGCATAAGGCCTTGTGTTTCTTGTTGCCTGGGATGATGTTGTATGCCTTGCCAACATATATATTTACTCTTCGTAATTATTCTGAATGTGGTTATTTCCAATAATATATACTTCATTAACCCTTCTTTGATCCCAATCCTGTATTGCTTTTGGATATTCCAAACACATTTCCTAAGTGCATGGCTAGCTTCTTACTGGGGAAAGATTGTCAAATTTTCCCATGTTGAAAACCCATACTTTTCAACTATTTCCCCTTCCTTTGGCTTTGGAGCCATCTTTGTGATTTTGGAAGCTTCCCTAACAAAGAGATAAGAAGGAATTTGAAAGAAAAAAAAGCAGGTGAACTACATACCTGCATCAGTCTGTTCAGGCTGCTGTAACAAAATCCCATAGACTGGGTGGCTTAAACAACAGAAATTTATTTTCTCACCATTCTGGAGGCTGGATAGTCCAAGATCAAGGTGCCAGCAGATTTGGTTTCTGGTGAGAGCTCTCTTCCTGGCTTGCTTTCTTGCTGTGCCCTCACATGGCCATTCCTCTGTGTACATGGATGGAAGGAGAGATCTGTCTCTCTCTTCCTTTTCTTATAAGTCTACTAATTCCATCATGGAAGCTCCACCCACATGACCTAGTCTACTTCTGAATACCTCCCAAAGGCTCTACCTCTAAATACCATCACGGTAGGAAGTACGGCTTCAACATATGAATTTTGAAGGAACACAGACATTCAGTCCATAACAGAAAGTATATGTAGGAAAGAGAAAAACAGAGGAGATATGTACCAAACCAGTTAGTGACTTGTGAGCATCTGGGCTCATCTGGTTAGCTCTTCAATTAAAGCAGTGATGCTCATGGAACAAATCATGGCTTAGATCCTTTGGTGGACTTAAAATTTTGTATTCTATGGCCTGTACCTCCAGATTACTGCTGAGTGATTGTAGGGACAAATTAACACAAGTTCATTACCACTGGATTTATAAAAAGGCAGTTCTAGGTATTACACAAGTTGGTAAGAAAGTTTGCAATTTCTGTATTGACCAAGACTTGATTTAGGAATACCTGTGGTACTTGTCCATGCTGCCGTGGGCCCTCACAAATCTGGACAATCTGACATCAACTGTCATCAGGTAAGCTCTTTGTAGGTTGTGTTGCCCAACCCAGGTGCCTGGTAGGCGGTCTCTTACTGGGAAAAATTATGCTGACATTTGGTTAATATTGCAGAACTCCTGTGTTCCTTGGTTCAGTCATTTCTGATCATATTGAATACCAACTGATTAAGACTCTGCTAAGTGGAGAATGTCTAAATTTTCCTTTGTGGGAGGACCCTACCTACCTCCTAAAATCAGTAGTAAAATAAGGCACAGCTTGAATTCCCACCAAAACCCTTTAGTCATTTTTAAAAATTGTGTTATGGAGATTATGAGAAATAGTATGATAAATACCCAGCCTTCAACAGTTATTAACATTTTGTCAGTCTTGTTTCATTTATTTCTCTTCCCCAGTTTTCTCATGGGGGCTAGCCCATTTTATTTTATTATTAAGTTTATTTATTTATTTATTTTGGGGGGGGAAGGGCAGAAAGAGAGGGAGAGAGAGAATCCCAAGCAGGCTCTGTGCTGTCAGTGCAGAGCCTGATGTGGGCCTTGAACTCATGAGCTGTGAGATCCTGACCTAACCTGAAATCAAGAGTCAGACCTTTAACTGACTGAGCCACCCAGGCACCCCTAGGGATGGTATATTTTTAAGCTAAATCCTAAACATCCTGTTATCTTACTTATAAATGTGTCAGTATACATTTCTGATAAGGACTTCTTTTTTCTTGAAACAATGGCCAAACAAACAAACAAACCCAAAGACTTTTATGCCTTTTTCTCACCTAAATATATTAACAACGATTTCCTAATATGATTCCCGTAGTCACATATTCTGAAAGATGTATTTTTACTTATGATTTGTTGGACTCAGGAACTAAACACAGTCCACACATTACATTAGGTTGTTAGGTTTTTAAATCTATTTTCTTTTATAATAGTCCCCCTTCCCTTCTTTTTGATTTGCTGGAGAGAAAGAGCACAGATCTGGTAGAATGATCTGTTTTCTGGGCCAATTTCTCACTGGTGTCATTTAGCTTGTTTCTCTCCTCCCCCTGTCTCCTGTAATATGGTAGTTGGATGTAGAGGCCTGATTACATTTAGATTCAAGGGCAAGCATCCTTCGTAGGTGGTGCTTTGTAAAATCTGTTGTAGTATAATCACAAGACACATGATGTCTGAATCTCTCTCTCTGAGATGTTAAGGTTGATTAGTGGGTTCAGGTAGAGTCAACTTCCCTTTCACCTAATGATCTTAGCATCCATAGATGGTTGTAGCCTAGATCCATTTCATTAGAGATTACAAAAGGGTGATGATCTGAATCTATCACTTCTCTTGCATTTATTAATTGGTATTCTGTGTGTAAAGAACTTAACCCTCATAAGCTGTATGGGTCTCCTGAAATTCAAGTTGTGTGGGGAAGACAAGGAAAGCTCATTTTTTTTTTCCTTTTATCAATTTTCTGAGTAATGATTTGGTGCCCTAACGGTCTCTCATGATAATCAATGAGTTCTTCTTTTTTAAGTGTCACTAAGAACTTGTGGACCTCAATGTATTTGTTTCAGTCCATTGCAGTCAATATTCTTTTTGACCCTTAATTTGTCTTTATCTGTTGTATACTTTTTACAAGGCCCCAGTAGTCTCTGATAACCTTTCTTGCTTTCTGGCCCAAGATATGCTAAACTTACCTTGTCCATTTCCTGCTTCAGATCTGAAATCAGCCATTTTCCCAAAGGGCTCTAATTTTTGGTTGACAGCTGTTCGTTACCCCCACCCTTTGCCTCTCTTAGTGGTTGCCGTATTTTTTTACCTTGGTTTTAGGCCTTCCATCTTAAGTTTTTGTTTCTTCTTAAATTCTTCTCATCAGGCTGCTTCTAAGACTGTCATTTTCTCCCTCTAATAAAATAGCTGGTAACTACCATTCCCTTTTTCTATATATACTGTCAAATTGCTGGGACTGACTTATTTCGGGCTTTGGCGGCTGCGATCTTTTCTGCAGCGTTCTACCTCTTTCATCTCCTCGGAATCTGTTTCATTTACAGCAGGCAGAATGATTCACCAATTGTGCCAAATTGACTGTTCACCCAACAGTGACAGTCGGCCTTCGGATTATTAGACTTCTCTCCGCTGCTTTCTTCTCACTCAGGCAGAGTCCCTGTGGCATGGCAGGTGCTCTTGAAACTTGGGAAAGTGGAAGAACAGCTAGTGGCTCTCTGCATGAGGTTCTCTCTTTTCATTTGGAGTCTCGACCCAGATGATTCCCTCTCAAAAAAGGAACAAGGTAGCCCATTTCCTTTGTCCAAGCTGGAGTGTTTTAGGTGTGATTTAACACCCTCCTCTGCTGGAAATAAGACCTTGTTGACTGAGAAACATGTGCTGCTTCAAGTTGTACCAGTATGCCTGAATTATAGTCCTTTTGTACACACACCTTACAGGCAAAGCATGTAATTTTAATTTGTTCTTTGTATTTAAATTAAAATCAGTGGCTGACACTTCATAGCACTTAATTATGTGCCATGCATGTTCTGATACAAACTTCAATCCTCCTAACAAGCCTGTGAGTTAGCTGCTATTGTTTGCATTCTACAGATGAGGAAACTGGAACATAGATGTAACTTGCCCAAGAATGTGGGGGCTGAAGGAGGTTTGAACCTAGCCAGTCTGGTTCCATAGTCCCTGCTCTGAATTGTCTCTCTGGTTTTCCACAAATGCACTGAGGACAAAGGGTTGATTTTAGTCTAATTAGCCTACAGTACCTGTTGATATTACCTTACAACTCGGAGAGTGGTCAGTAAATGCTGTTGATAATGCCAGCCGTTAATCTTTCTTTCTTTGAGCACTCTGAGGCTTGTGATAGACGTACTGGGTGTGGGGGCAGGAAGGGAGGGGAAATATTGTTGAATGGCTACGAATATTGACTAGAATTAAAAGTAGCGTTCGGTGTGTCATAAGCAAAAATCACCCAGGGCCATCTTGATCAAGGCCAATACAAAAATTTGTGAATTCGCTCGCTTACTCTTTTCTTATCTGCTTATGGTAGCCTGTCAGAGATAAGGGCCATTAAGGGAGGCATGCATTTTCCAGGGAAGGTGAGTCAGATCAGATAGGAGGGACATTTGATGATCTTATTTGAGAAACATTGACTTCTTACAGCTTGAACCTTGATAATACAAAACAGTGTGGACGTGGCTACAAATAAAGTGAAACTCCACAAATGCCACCTCTAAAAATGAAAAAAAAAAAGAAATTATAGATTCATTTATTCTACTTGAATTTCATGTAAATTCTAGTAAAGGACCTCAATGGCAAGTTAATGCCCTATTTACTTCCTTTCTCTCTCCTCTGACCCCTGGCATTGGCTTCGGTTGCAGAATTAGATCCCAAGGAAAGAACATGCGGAGTGGCTTCAGAAGCTGGGTTTGGATTTCAGTGCCATCATTTTGTAGCCTTCCGTGAGTTATTCTTGGAGCTCTCCAAGCCTCCGTTCTTCCTCTAGAATGATACATATCATGGACCAGGTTTTCAGAGAATAGAGACAATGTATGGAAAATTTGGGGTATGTTGGAACTTAAATTGTTCCTTCCCCAGCCGGATGCTTATTCTGGGCAAATTGACACTCATAGACATTTATAGGAGTCTAGTAACAAAAATTTTTTGCTTTCGCATGCAATGTCAGATTCCATGTTTTTTAAAAACATGATATCCTAACATTTAGTGAATATCTTAGGTGTTATCTAAATACTGGTACCATAACAAAATATCCTCAGCTTCACATTTGCGCTGTTTCTTAAATTGACTTGGCAGTAATTGGTAACTTGTGTAGCTGAAAATAGATGGAAAGGTGGGAGATAAGTCACTGGTGATGACTTTGAGTACTTGTGATTTTTTTTGCCTTAATGTTGCATAACAACCTTTATTAGGAACACTGATAATCCCAGTAATGGTATGCAATCTGGAAGTAGTTCGTGAGAAGTTAGAAAGTTTCATGCAAAAGTGAAATAGTTAAAATCAATGACTTAATTTTTTGTGGTGAGTTGTTATTGTGATAAATTAGTCATAAATGGATGTGGAAAAGGGATGGTCTGCAGACACCGCTGTGAATACTGGCACATCTTTATCAGATTAAACTTCAATAGTCTCTTAAAGGGAGGAAGTGTTTTCACGTATGAGGAAACTATAGTCCAGAGAGGTTAAGTAACTTTCCCATGGCCACTCAGCTAGAAAGTAGTAGAGGCAGAATGGAACCCAAGATTGTCTGATTCCAAAATCTATGGCCTTTGCTCAATGTCATGTTGTCTAAGATTTTGACATAATTATAGCCTGTGGTATATTGAAACTGTAGATGTATAGGACATTTCAAGTCAGGACAAAACATAGCTCATTTTCTTTCCGGCGTCTTCAGTAATGGCTTCCAGGATCAGTCTTTAATTATTCACAAGGTTGACAATGGCTTGGTAGCAGCTCTTCCTCATCTCCCAGCAATACCAGCCATTGTACAAGAAAGAAGGTTTGGCATGACTCATCCCAGAAGCCGTTGTTTTCCCAGGTGGTTTGGAAGTCTGACTAGCTCCATAGTACAAACGCACTTGGACATTTATAAAGCAAGCAGTTTCCTTTTCTGGTGTTTCTAGAAGAAAGGAAAAGGAGGAGTTTGTTGTAACTCAGGACTTGGGTTCCTGATGGCAACTTGTTTGCTATTTAACATACTTCAAGAAGTGAGAAGTATGCATACCTGTCAAAGTAACTGAATCCATTTACAATTGAATAAAATCATTGAGAATACACAAATGTATTAATAAAATTAAACTTAGATATATTTACCTTTTAATATGGTGTTACTACCTGAGGCAAATGACTCTTAATTTTTTTTTTAATTCCAGACCTTTTTAAGAATCAAAGGATGCACCCCAGAAAAATGCACATGCAGATGTAATTTTTGCATCTCATTTTGGAGGGCTTATGGATATTTTGAAGCCTGGTCCACAGACCCTCTAATTAAAAAGCCCTTCCCTACTCTGTGTTCTGGAGGGTACAACCATGGTTCTCTTATTTTAGTTTTTATCTTTACTCCTTCTAAACATTTAGCATAGCATCAAGCCCTCATTCAGTTGTCAGTTGAATAGTTCCTTGAATTAATGTATTTTTTCGGTGTGTTGAATTAGAAATTATTTGTCTGTGAATGTAGCAAATGTTTTAGTGGTCCCTGGTAGGTGGTGGTGGTGGTGGTGGTGATAACCTATTATTGTTGAACAAATCCTATCACATTTTTGGTGTTGGGATTATTCGGAGTACTTTAAGACCATTAACCCATTTAATCCTCATAACAACACGTGTGGCAGATCACTCTCCTTGTTTCTTCCCCAAGAGGGGAACAGAGAGGCACAAAGGTATTGATTTTGCTACTCCCCAAAATGAGGTGCAGAGAGGCTAAGGAAGATGCCTGAGGTCACCCAAGGAGTGGAGGAGCCAAGATTTGAACCAAGGAAGTCAGGCTCCATATTATGAGGTCTACCTATTCAGCTGTGTCCTCTCGCTAAATAAAATAATTAATTTATTGTCTTAATTACGGTCTCTCCTTTTTTGTTTGAAGGCTTTAGAAATAGGGATGTGTATTAAAGTTGATGTAATCATTTAGTGGGATTTTTCTTTTCCCCTGTAAAGCTATTATTAAATTGATGGTATGTCTTAAAATTGTAGTACCTTAGAATAAAGGAACTATAGTAAGTTATGTTTTAGTTTTTAAATATAGCTTCATAGTTTATTTGTAGAAATATCACAGTAAATCACAGCTTTAAAACAGTGCATATAAACACAACCATGTCTATTTATGAAGGGTGAAAAATGTGAGTTAAGATTATACTAACAATTTATATGAACACTGATATTGCTTGGGTAACAATTTAAATGTCAGAGGAGAATACATTCAAAATTTTCCTACAAAAAGCATGAATAGCCTCAGAGTAATGTTGAAGATTGAAGAAACTGACATTCTTCTACATGGAATTTTACATATATGTATATTTTATGTTGTATATTATACATAATTTATATAATTTAAATAGCAACATAAACATAAGTTTATATTATGCATGATTATATATAATTCATCATATATAATGTTATATAACTTATTTTAAAATTGCATTTAAATTTAATGTATAATTTAAATTATATTTAAATTCAATTTATAATTTATTGTATATGTTTATATTATATAATCAGATATATAATTTATGATATAATTTATTGGTTTCTTCACAGGTTTTTTAACAGTAAGATTTAAAAGTTAATCTTATATAAATTTATTTTTTTTAACTAAAATTATGAATATACCCAAATGATCATAGATGTAGACTTGTCTTTGTCACTACTTGGTGTAGAGAGTTGGCTGATTTTACCTTCTGTGAGTCAGTTAAACTTAAAATTTTGTCTGCTTTGTTCATGAAACATTGGCTTCTCCCTTACAACATGCTTTCATTGTGCACTATTTGTGTTATCCATGGAGGAAAATCTTTACTAAATTGAAGAGTTCTGAAAAGAGGGCTTCTGCAATCCAGCTGGTTGTCTTCCCGTATTTTTTTCCTAACTGGTCTGGCAACTTAAACTCCAGCCCCATTGGTGGCCTTGTCATCCAGTTGAATTTGACCTTGTCAAATCATTTACCTGCAGCTGTTCTGAGGTGTACATGCAAATACTTGTGATTGCCCAACACTTACACCTTTGGTGCTGACTGTAAATTTGTCTTACTCTTGCATGTTACTATTGCGGGAAGTGAACAGCTTATCACCGCTGTTTGGTCTAACACTCTAAATGTTGACTGTAATGAACAAACACCACAAATGATTTTGTGCTGTGAATTTATATATAGGTATGAAATCTTTTGTAGAAAAGGTAGGGAAGATGTGTGATGATACCTTTTAGAAATTAGGGCAAGTATTATGCCTGTTTCAATCTATTAAAATAGAATTTGGGGGCATCTGGGTGGATCAGTCGGTTAAGAGTCCATCTTTGGCTCTGGTTATGATCTCAGAGTTAGTGGGTTTGAGCCCTGCATCCGGCTTCATACTGACAGTGTGGAGCCTGCTTGGGATTCTCTCTCTTTCCCTCTCTCTCTGCTCCTCCCACACTTGTACTTTCTCTCTCTCTCTCTCTCTCAAAAATAAATTTAAAAAACAGAATTTGGCTGTAATACAGTAAATATTTTTCTATATGTTTGTCATTTAGCAACTGTGTGACATGGAATAACAAATAACCTTTCCGAGTCTCTATCCCTAATACTGTTGCTCTGTCATGAGAAGCGATAGTGGGATAGAGGTCCGATTTTCATTTCTTGCTCCTTGTGTCCCCAAGGTCTGAGAAGTGGTCTTTCTCTCTTGAGATGCAGCCTCAACCCCGGAGCACTTTGGGACTTATCTTAGACAAATGTAAAGAAGGGTCATTAATATTCACCACATCCCTTGAGTTGGTGAGGGGGAAGATAATGCAGCATTTGAACTGCAGGAAGAATCTGATTAAATTAAGAATCTGTCATATGAAAAGAGTAGAAAGAACATATCTATAAATCTATTTCTAGAAGATTAAATTATTTGGCCATAAACAATTCTGTGAGAGGTGTCAGAAGAGAACTTGACAGCCAGCCCTTTGTGTCCTGGGAGATCTTACCAGGTAGCCTTATCTTCTTTTAGATAAGAGGTTTGTTGCTGTTTCTTATTCTCACTGAAAGCTGTTTCTTCGCCTCAAATTGACATCAATATTTATTTTCCTCTACTATTTTAAATTTATCACAAATATTCAAATAGCGCCCATTGACGCATTCAAATTTCCTATTCTTCTTGGCACATAACTCCTTTAAAAAAAAGCAGCCTAGTCATATTTTAATCTACCTTGAATATCTCATGAGTTTTGAGCTTAAAAAAAAAATTCAGTTCATTAGTAGTTGGCTGTTCACTCTGCTGTCTTTTACATAATGATTTACATTTACAAAATACTTTCACATACATTCTTATTTTAATGTTTTCATAACTCTGGAATAAAGTATTTTTTTCTTATATAGATTTGAAGGCTGGTTACGGAGTTTTTTTTATATGCCACAATCTCACCATCTGTGAAGCAAAGATAGGGTGGTGAGACTAAGTAAATTAATATGTGAAGGCTATTAAGACAGAGGTAGTTATGCAGAAAAATAGCTGCTTCTGTTGTCATTGCCATCATCATCGTCAACATCATCATCATTGTCTGAAGTGACAGATCTGAGGGAGTCCAAGGTCCCTTTGAAAATCCCTTTGAAAAACTGAAAGAGGTCTTACTGGTCATATTGATGGCCATTAAGTGGAAGAACTGAGGCTCAAACATTACTGTCTTAATGAAGGTCATAGTAAGGAAGTTAAAAGAGTGAGGGGCTCTATATCCTGGACTCCTGGTTAGTCCAAGGGTCTTAGTTAGATTATCTGTGCATTTCCTAAGGTCCTTATCTTTAGCTCCCTAAAACTAAAAGACTTCTAAAATTTTAGCATACTTGAGGATCCCTGGAGGGCTTCTGAAAACACAGATTCCAGGGTCCCCACACTTAGAGACTTTGTTCAGTAGCTTACAGGTGAGGCCCAAGAATCTGCATTTCTGTTGAGTTCCAGGTGATGCTGCTGGTCCATGGGCCACACTTAGTAGCACTGGTCTAAAGGCCGCACAAGTTTGGTGACCTTCAAAATCAGAAAATTACTGAGGCAGGAGTCTACCTGGTTTCCTGTTTGTCACCGCCATGATAGAAGGACAAATCAAGATGGAGGACCATGACTATGAGAATTTTATTGAATTAATAATTTTGGGAACTGCCCCTTATTGGTTTCTATAGAGTGGCAGTTAAAAAAGAAGTGATGAGTATTTGAAACATAAAGAGTTTGTAGTACCTGTGTCTTTTCCTAGGCCCACCCACTTGTGGCTTTTAAAGGCTTGCCGTTACTAGCTCCTGTGTGCTGCAGCATCTCTTCTTGGGTCTCTGAATCTTTCCTGCATATCTTTGATAGGCTCTTTTCTGAGAGGACCCTTGACTGCTATAGGAGGCCAAGGAAAGGCAGTGTTGGGAAGAGTGACAGTAGAAGGTATAGTCTTGATGAGAAGGATTTCATGAGTGGAGTGGACATTGGCAGTAGCCGAGGCAAGGAATCCAGCCTAGCCCCTGAAGTTTAGGTGGAAGATGAGGCTAAGGAGGGCAGGGACAGGGCCTGGCCTCTAAGGTGATGCTGGGATTAACAAAAGGTCCTGAGAGGTCCCTGGTATGAAGCTAGAAATTGTGCTAGAATGTGACTGAGTGCCATTCCTGCATCATTCCTATGCACAAACTTGGATGGCTAGGGTTCATAATCAGAGAAGCTTTTATATGAGGGATTTGCATCCCTTCTCTACAGTTGCCTTAGTTTTCTTTTTGGGTCCCCCCCCCTCCCCCGTCCCGTCCCGTGCTTGCCTTTTTCCCAGACACTCTTAGTATTGCTAGTCTATACATAGGAGTTATAAGACCTTTATGTGGTACTTTGATCTTGGTTAATTTTGTTGCAGTATATTGAACGTGTTCTGAAATGCCTGGGAACACTACATTCACAAAGTAACAAACAGTTGAATAGAATAATTACACCTTCAGTTCCTGTGCCCATGGGATCCAGGGGTGGGTGTGTCAATAAGATAAAAACCATTTTTCCTGGTTTGGGTGTTCAGCCAAGTCGTCTTCTACAGTCACCTCACCATGAAGCAGGACTACAATACAAACTCGTACCAATTCTGTGTGTTTATCAGTTCTTTTGTACCGAGATGTTATCCTCAGGATAAAACTGTTTCATACCCTATAGATAGATAGTTTTGGGGTAGTACAGGTTGAGTGCTACTAATGTCTAAATACTTTGTCTTAATAAATGAAACATTTAGAAACAAAACAGGTCCTTGATGTCAAATTTTCTATCATTAACATTTTTTTAGGAAGGAAAAAAAAAACATTTCTCTTTGAAGCAAAATTAACTCTAGAACTTTTCCCCTCTCTGGGTTTTCATATATTTACGTGTTGGAAAACATGGGTATGTGATGGAGTCAGACCTCTTATAATTGGGGCAAATCATGATGAATCATCCCATGTTACCTACTGTGGCACAGATTCAAGGCATATGAGCCCTTTGTCTTTACTCAATTTCCCCTCCTTTCTGGCAGCTTGGTGGCTGACCACAGGGGAGGGGAACCCTGCTGTTCCAGGAAGGGGATGGAGCCCTAGGTGAGGGCTGCCCAGAAGTGGAAGTGTATGAGCCTTACCTGGTTCACCTGTTAGTGCAAACTGACCAGCGGGAGTAAGAGGGGTTCTAGTGCAAATGACCCTGGTGAGGGAATCCAGATCCTGTTTAGGGAGCAGAGAGGAGCTCAGTGTGGAGGAGTGGGCTGGCTGGGGCCCAGTCAGGCAGGCTTTCTAGTCCCCAACGCTTGTTTCCACCTCAGTCTAGAGCCTGAGTCTGCCCAATCCCCCTCACTGGGGAAGGAGCGTTTCCTTTTCTTAGTATCTTCTCCTCTCGGTTGGCCCCAAGAAATCTCTGGTTAGCCTTTCTCCTGGTTTTTTGAAGACTCATCTCCTTACTCACTTCCCTTGGAATGAGCCATCCTTTGGGTCTGGTTTCCTTTGGCTTTACCATCCGTGGCTGCTTCTTCTCCTCCCCTCCCAACCTTTGTTCCTTTAAGGCTTTGCGGGTGGGCTGTTTGCCCAGAACGTCTTCTGTGAACCAGCTCATCCTATTGTTTGCTTTCCTTGCTTCATTGCACAGCCCTGTTTCTTCATCCTTTACTGTTTACCTGGCTTCAGCTGAGGGCTCTTTCCTATGGAAGAGAGTGCTCTTCTCAGGACTTGGGGTGATTCAGCCCACTTTTGCATGTTGAAGAGAATTATGTTAAAACTCTCGAGGAAGCCCTCATATAACCTCCTTTGACATTTTTTTTAGATGATTTACAGGATTTATTCCCTCCTCCTCCTGCCTTTACTCCTTCTCTCCTCTCCCCAACCTCCCCACCCCAAAAGAAGTAGAACTTTTGCAATGTAACCACTATCTAACTGGTATACATTATGGGATGAAGAATTTGTAACTCTATTGATTGCTGATTAGCATTACATTTTCAAAACTACATCCTTTAAATAGGGACTTATGGTTTAGTCCACAGATGTATATGAGAAAGTATTGGTCTGGTAAGAAGTAAGGTTGTAAAATTCAATATCAGTTTCATTTCTGTCATAAATGTCATAAATGTCGAAGCTTCTGGGCGCCTGAGTGGCTCAGTCAGTTAAGTGTCCGACTTCAGCTCAGGGCATGATCTCATGGCTTGTTGAGTTCAATCCCCACATTGGGCTCTGTGCTGACAGCTCAGAGCCCAGAGCCTACTTCAGATTCTGTCTCCCTCTTTCTCTGCACCCCCCCCCCCCCACCACACACTCATGCTCTCTCTCTCTCAAATATAAATAAACATTAAAAAATTTTTTTAAATTGTAGAAGCTTCTATGTAAGCAATTAGCTTTGGGAGTACATGGCTAGACAGAAGACAAAATATAGTCGATTAATGATTTTGTTAATTGTTCTTTCACTGCAGGCAGCTTCTTGTAATGTAGCACCTGCTCATCCCATCCCAGACTGCCACCCAGTGCTGTCATCCCCACTGTGCATTTCCTTGTACTTTTCTTCCTTCTAAAAATCTGCGTTATACTGAACTATCTGATGTGTCAGTCAGGATGATCTAGGTTTTGCCTCAGTAACAAAAATACACCAAAATCTGTGTGGCTTCACACAACCGAGTTTATTTCTTGCTTACAAAAAGACCCTCTTGGGGCGCCTGGGTGGCTCAGTCAGTTAAGCATCCGACTTCAGCCCAGGTCTTGGTCTCACAGTTCGTAAGTTCGAGCCCTGTGTCAGGCTCTGTGCTGACAGCTTGGAGCCTGGAGCCTGCTTCGGATCCTGTGTCTCCCTCTCTCTGCCCCTCTCCTGCTCACACTCTGTCTCTCTCTCAAAATAAATTTTAAAAATATTTTAAAAAATTAAAAAAAAGAGACCATCTTGTGTCTGGGTGCTCTTCAGCATAGCTGTCCTCTGTGTGGTGGCCCTGCTTCCATCTTAGGACATTTCTATGTCATCACCCTCCACAGTAACTACAACATGTGAGGAAAGAGTGGGAAATTTCACATGGGCATTTAAGTGCTTCCACCTGAAGTGACTTCTGCTCATATTGCATTGGCCAGAGCAAGTCCTACTGCTTCCTGGGGAAGTATCCTCTTCCTGGGAGCTTTGAAGAAGAAGAGAAGAGTCAATATTAGTAACATCTACCTTGGACATCAGAAGCTGAGAATACAGAAGTGAATACAGCCATGATCCCAGTCTTAAGTCCAGCAAGGGAGATAAATATGTTAATAGTATTATAATCTAGTTTTACAGAACTGGACAAATTATAAAATACATAGCATCATAACTGCTATGATAGAACAGGAATCACCCTGGGGACACAAAGGAAGAGAACCCACCTCCCTGAGCCTGGAGATGAGAGGAAAACTTCAGAGTGGAGGTGACGTAAGGGCTGGGGTTTGTCACTTGCCAGGTTTAGATCTACATTGCCTTGGTAAGGGCGGCTTCTGATTTTATTTTATGTGCTGTATAACATCTAAACTAATAATTTGGGATACAGCTCTAGGAAATAGACTTTCTTTTTCTGTAAGAACCTCAGAGAAGAAATGAAAGCCGTCAGCAGTAGAATAGATCTGCTAGTTCATATGAAATGCAACACAAAGGTATCCTTGCAATGAGGACTTAACAAAAACTTCTTTTACTGAGCAATTATGCTGCTGACAGTTCTTTGATGTCAAACATTAAACTTGCCGTCACGGTGTGAAAGGAATAAAGGCAAGTGTCAACTAACAAGGTTAGTTATTAGGCAACAGAGGTTGCATATACAGTACTTTGATTTGCCTAGAGATTCTGACATATTTTACATTAGAGATAAATGTGAGTGGTGTGTTAAGAGTGCAAAGAGTTTGCTTCATAGACAGAAGAAGAATCTCATCCTCGGATCTTCAGAAAGTCGAATTCTTACCCTCCTTCACTGCATTAGGCCTCCTGGCCTTCTTGGGGATCCTCCATCACACTGGGCAGCCCCCACCTCAAGGCCTTTGCACCTGCAGGTTTCTCTGTCTGAACCCACTTTTCTTCAGATAACCGTTCACCTGCTTCAAGTCTTTGCTCAAAGACCATTCTCTTGAAGCCCCTTGGCCACCCTATTTAGAATTGCAGCATCTGTCTCCTTCCCATGTCCCCTTCCTATTCCACCTTATTAACATAAATAATTGACAATTAGCTTATTTGTTTTGTCTATGGTCATCTTCCTCCGCAAGTATTTAAGCTACCCGAGGGCAAGGATTATTGCCTGTTTCGTACACGGTTGTATTTTTGATCAGACTACTGCCTGGAGCATAGTAGGTTCTCAATAATACTGGTTAAACGCATGGTGGAGGTTTACATTAGAGCTCCTCTCAACTGTTCATGAAGTTGTGTACTTACATGAATTTCCTCCTGTAAACCATGAGCACTTTTAAATTCAATTTTATAATGTGCCAGCTACCTTTCCCTAGGGAGCAAGAGCGAGGCTCATTTAAGGAGCTCATAGTTTGGTGGAGAAACTTGTTTGATTCTGCTTGTAATATTTAATTAAATTTAGCAAGATTTGGAGTGCCTAATACATGTAGATATTGAATGGGAATCCTGAACTCAAGAAGGTTACTGTTTTTAAGTGTGACATGCCAGGATGTAAGATTTGTCTGTGTCATGAACTTTCATAAGTAGCTTTTCCATGATGTTGCTTGGTTGAGTCCAGTGGCTCTCAGATTTTTCTTCTGTCATGAGACACATGACGCGTGATGGTGGTGCTCATCTGCTTGACCATTCCAGCAGTATGTTGAATTCTTGGTCAACAAATGCTGGATTGTTTTTCTCATAGGAATCCCACCAAGCTATACATGAGGTTGCTTTTCACCTTTGGTTCACCCACTCAGGAAAGTATATTGGGAAAACCAATGTGCTTTGATTAAAAAAAAATTATTCATAAGCCTCAGTACGTCTCTTACTAATAATAAAGTTCTCGTGGCACATAGCAACTAAGTAAAAGGTGTCGTGATGGCTCATTTAAGAATAATTGGTTTAGATGATATATACTATGAGGAGAAAGGAGATTGAGCTTGATTAGCAAGATTTAAGGAAACTACTTGGTAGAGGTAGGCTTTGAGGATTAACTAGTTAGTAAGAATAATAGGTAGGGAAGAGAGTAGGACAAGTCAGGGCAGAAGGGAGCATGGCATGTGATTGGGACATTGAGGAATATGTCTGGCCGGAGCCAGGTGCAGGCTTAAAGGGTTGGACTTATAAATTGAGGGAAGATGATAGGTGATCTTGAGTTTGTCTTTGTATTAACCTTGTTATCAGCAATGGAAAATGTTCAGGGAAACCTTTATACTATAGAGGTTCAAGACTTTGTGTTTAATTTCCTTGTAAAAAAATTTTTTTTAAAAAGAATGGTAAGCCTAGTGTAAGTTATAGAGAAAATGAATCACTATGTTCCACACTTGAAACTAATGTACATTGTGTGTCAAATGTAGTCAAATAAAGCAAATTAGGAACAAGTAAAATGTCACAAAGATTGACCTCTAAAGAAATAAAATAAGCCACCTGGGTGGCTCAGTTGGTTAAGCGTCTGACTCCAGCTCAGGTCATGATCTTGTGGTTCGTGGGTTTGAGTCCTACATCGGGCTCTGTACTGACAGCTTGGAGCCTGGAGCTTGCTTCGGATTCTGTGTCTCCCTCTCTCTCTGCCCCTCTCTTGCTCACACTCTGTCTCTCTCTGTCTCTCTCTCTCTCTCTCTCAAAAGTAGGTGAACATTTACAATTTTTTTAAAAAATAAAATAAAAATTGAGAACTAACTTATGACTTCATACTTTCATTTTGCCAAGTAAGGGCACAAGAAAATTCAATAGGTCTTACATTTTGTAAGAGAAAGACATTTTAACACAAAAGAAAAAAAATGACACAACCCTGTACTAAAGGACTGCTCATCATAATTAAATAAATAAAGTTTTATAGAAAACTGCCTTGTCCTTATGGGTGCCTCACGTTAACATTTGTGAACTACTTCATACAATACATGTGTGGGTTTTGGGGACAGAATTAAGTTGAGACTATCGGTAGACATGATCTAACAGATGGAAGGTGGCAGTCACTGTCCGTTGATAAAAGCATTTCTTTAGAGAGATCAGTGGAAGTGGGTGGTGTACAGAATGGAGGAAGGAGAGGTTGAAGGCAGGGGAGCCACGTAGGGGGCTGTAGGCCAGGTGACAGAGGCTAGAGCCTGACATGACACAGAGGTTTGGGGATGAGAAGTCCAAGAGTGGGGAGGACAGGGGCTAGGATCTAGTGATTTCCTTTCTGTTTTCATGGGCAGCTAAAATCAGCAAGAATTCAAAGTAAATTCCTGGTTTCGAGAGGAATAGAACTCTGTCAGAAATATGACCAACGTGTATCTGTATTCTATACATAAGATCTCTTAGGTTCCCAAGACTCTTATTTCAGAAGTTAAGAGAGGGAGAAAAAGAGAGCATACATGCACGCTGGCCTGCTTGGATGAAAAATTGTCTCTGTGTAGGTAAGTGACCGTCTGTAGAGGAAAAAAGAAAGACAGGGGATGCTTTTTCAACGACAAAGGATAGTATTTGTCTTTAGGACATTTTTTGAAGTTTGTTGGTTGGTTCAGGGAAGAACTGAATGGCAGTCTGCTCCCATTCTCGTGGTCCTGTCAGAGCAGGTGCTGCCTTGTGGCCTCTGGGCAAATGGAAAGATGTCCCCCTGCCACGTTCCCTCCCCCCCAACACCTTGTCCTTAGGCTGCATCTGCTCAGTGCCAGGGCTCTGCCTTCCAAGCCAGAAGAGCTTTGTGCCAGCTGCCCTCACACCCAACCTTGGGTTAGGCGGGGGAGATAAGGCAGAAGATGATAGTCCATGTGGGGAGAGAGGCAGCTGACTGGATATAAAGGGGAGTGTTTGTCTCCTTTAATCAGTCCTGACTTCTTCCAGTTCTTAAGTTTCTGTGTGTGAAGCCCAGGGAATTGTGGCCCGAAGATACAGCTGCTTTTCACAGTGGACTCAGGTAGAGAATTGTGAAGTTCTGTAGCTCTACACATGAAATGCACCTCCTTCTGCTTAAAATTGACAATAACAAACACCCCTGTTACTCCCTTTCCTGAATTTCACCAAGGCTGTCGCTTCCTACCCTGTAAGGTGAGGATTTGGCTCATTTACATGACAAATATGCACCCCGCCCCCTTCCGTGTTCCTCAGGTAATTGACTTGTTAGTGGGCCAGAGTACAGTGAAGGCTTTTGTGTTCACATAAGCTTGTCTCTATAACTGGATTTGGGGCTGAGTCAGTCAAGGGTCTTGATTGCAAACAAGAGAAACCAATTCTGAAATTACTAGAAGGATGTTGGAGTGCTGGTCTGCCTGCAGAATTATTGGAAGACTAGAGAGGTAGGTTTCAAAAGCGGCAGGGCCCCAAGACATTTATAGAGAAGCCATGGATGTAAGGATGAAAAGCACTGAATCCAACCAGGCTGGTTTCTCTGCCACTCACCAACTGAATGGACCGCAGGCAAGTTACATCACCATTCTGTGCTCCCAAGGATAGTTATGAGTAATAAATGTATTAATGTTTGTAAAAAGTGCTTGAAACGGTGACTGATAAATAATAAACATATATGAATGTCTGATAAGTATTTTTAATGGAACGTGTGTGTACGTGTATATGTATTGGCATTTAACTGCTAAACATAATGCCAGGTTGCTCTCTAGGTTACAGACTTTCCTTCCATGCCCACAACCTGTTCTTTGCTCTGACTGGCTTTTCCCTTATCACAAATTGCCAACCTTTGTTCAGGGCTTTGCTTCGATTCTTTGTGGTTCCCTCAGAAACTCGATTCTGGAACATTATTCACAACAGAGGACGTAATGATCATAGTCTGTACCTGTGGGACTTTAGTTTTACTTTACTACCGTTAGGGATAGATAGTATAGTAAATTTTTTCTACCACTTTGCTTTTTCTTTTTGATACTGTGTTTTCATGATCATTATTAATATCTGCTTTAGTCTTTCCTTGTGTTATTTTAAGTGAGAAACAGCCAAAATGGAAGCTCTTGTAGAAGGTAAACCATCCTACCTCTATGAAGGTTTTTACAGCCCTCCTTTTAAAAATGTTACATTAATATTTAAGCATAGTCATATTTAGTAATTGACCTTGTTATTTATTATTTAATATTGATAATACTAATAATTATTTTTAAAAGAACAGATGTCTACAATACATATTGTTTTCCCTTTTCAGTTTGGTGCAAAGAAAATTACATTATCCGTTCTTTTGTTGAAATAGTCTTTCCCTTAAGTAAGAAGTTAAGAGTGTTGGTTTATTCCAGGGGCACCTGGGTGGCTCAGTCGGTTAATCATCTGACTCTTCATTTCAATTAAGGTCATGATCTCACGGTTTGTGAGTTCGAGCCCTGAATCAGGCTCTGCAAAGACTGTGTGGAGCCTGATTAGGATTCTCCTTCTCTCTCCCTCCCTCTCACTCTCTCTTTCTCTCTCTGCCCCTCCTCCGCTCATGCTCACTCCCTCTCACTGTCTCAAAATAAATAAATAGACATTAAAAAAAGAGTGTTGCTTATTCTGGCAAATCAGAGTATGGTCTGCTTATAGAGAACTAACTTGTAATATTTATTGGTTATAGAGAAGCTTTACTTTAAAAAAATAAATGATTTAATATATCTTGTGTGTTGAATATGCTGTTTGGGGCTCCAAGGTTAGTGGTTAGTCTCTTTCTCTGTCTCCACATAAACACACATGTAATATCTGGGTATATAGTCTGCACTTCGGCCTGATTTTGAATATATAAATATGTAAGTACTTAAGTATTTATCTGCTGAATAGTTTGAAGATTCAAGTGGCTAAAAAAAGTGCAGGTTTTTTCATTGGCAACTTAACATGAGAATTGTAGAATCATAATATTTCTTATGAATGTATACAAAATATACATTAATATTTCTAATGAATGTATATAAAATAACAGGCTCAGAGTTTATCTCCTTTGGCAGGCAGTATAAGAGAGTGAATAAAAGTGTTTTGTTTCAGTTGTACACATATATACATATATGGGTGGCAGTCAAAACAGTTTGAAAGGCGGTGGTCTGAAAAACCAGTCACAGCCTCTTCCACTTGTGTCTCTACTCTCCTTGTAGTGGGTTGGTTGCTCCCACAGGCATAGAAGAGTGTAAGAAAGCCAGAGAGAAGGTGGTTCAAGATTTAATGAATCACCTGATGCTTAATAGGACTGTGGTTGTGTCGAGGCATTTGTTGTCCAGCTTGTGATGCATTCGGTGAGAGTTACGTGAAAGGAATTGCCTGCCATGAGTCACGGCATTAATTTGTAATCGAAGAGCTTTCAAAATAAGTTTCTCCGTGTGTGTCAAATATAGCCAGTAATGAGAAATGGGGGATCGCCTTTTGAACACCTTTTGATAGTGTTGAATGTTGACTACAGAGATGTGGGTGAGCTTTGCCAGGAAAGAGCAAAGTTCTGTACTCTGTGGGTGGAACGGTCCTCATGTGTGAGGCTTTATTAATATGACTCCTGTGCTGTATTTAAATATAATTGTAAGAAAAAAACATGGGCATACACTTGCGTTAATTAACTCCTGGAGCTTCCTTTGCTTGTGATTACATTTCCAACATTGCCATTTAAACCATCATTGAAATTAAGACTTAGGTTTGACAAGGCTAAACCTCCACATGGCATGGGGGGTGCAGGCAAAGCCAGAGTGACCTGGAAGAGAACCATCAACCTGGATAGTATGGCTTTTGTTATGCATTTATGTACTTCATTTTGGAGATGATTAGTTTTAAGTAAATTTGGAATTTTTAGAATCTATCAAATATGGCTTAATGTTTTAAAATATTTAATTGTGGTAAAATACACATAACATGAAGCGTCTTAACCTTTTTTAAGTATTCAGTAGTGTTAAGCACATTCACATTGTTGTGCAGCGAATCTCCAGAACCATATATGAGTTTAATGCCAGAGAGTAGAAAAGCTTTATTATAAGTCTGCTTTTACTCTAGGATTTTCACTTTAGTATTCTAAACAAATGTTTTCTATTTCATGGCTTTTGAGATGTAATAGAAGGAAAATCTTGGTTACTTGCTCACTACTGAATGTACTCCTTCTTTCTTGAAAGTTCTCGGTCAACTCAGTAGTTCCTGTAACTATTTTTAAAGAAGTCTTGGTCTTGTATTCCAGGGGACACAGTGTATCAACTTCAAAATGGTGTAGAAATAGCAAGCGTCTGCAGGACTCCTACCCTGAAGAGGGGCATAGCTCATAGTGTTAATTTTGTGTTCTTTTGCAAAGATTTTGGTCTAATTCCATTTTATAGCCATCTATGAGTTTTCAAATAGTTTTCATTCTAACTTAGGAACTGCTTTAAACATAACTATCTTTGTAATTTAATTTTACCTTTAGTGAAAGATCTATGTGAAAAACCACCTGAAGGCTCTTTAAAACCCATTTTCCTACCAGGGGTTGAGAGCTTTGTCTCTATGTGCTGAGGTCTGAGTCAATACTCAGTGACACTAGCTTGTATCAAACTGGAGAGGTGTCACTGAGGACTTGGGAAGGAGTGTGATGGACAATGCAGACCATGAGGCCGGGACCAAAACTTAACTTCTTGCTTATGGCTCTGATGAAGAGTGTTCTATACATGAGGATCACAGCTAATTAAAAAATTAATGTACAGTTTGCATATCTGAGAGTAGTACCTATTCTCTGGGACAGAGGAGCTTAGATTTTACTAGAAACTACATTGACCATGTGGCTTCATATCACATATTAAATGTTGCTGTCATATCATAATGCATTATGTATCTCACATTTTTTCCTTGGAAGCTGATATTTAACCTGGCTGTGTACAGACAAATCCAAACACTGGGAACCCACAAATTACTAATATTTGATTTGGGGGGATTCATATCCTGAATTGTTTTCTTTTAGATGTTGTTAGTTCTGAGTATTCAGAGGTTAATGGCAAGAGAAAGTGCTCCCAAATACTTGAGCAAATTGGCCACAAAATAGATACTGTGAACACTGATGTTATCAGAATAGGAACTTCGGGCAGACCCACCAAGGGTATTTAGAAACGGGAGGGCGGTCCCATTTGTCTTGCTGTGCTGTTTGAGATTCTGCCACTGCAGTCTCTCACTGTCCCTGTCTCCTATCATAGAGGCCTCCTTCTCCTCACCTCCATGGGCCTCCCTCTTGCTCACCTCTCTTTAGGGGAGGCAGAGATGGTGGAGTCCTTGAGCAGAGGGGAAATGAGTAAAAACATCCTTCCTACTGGAATCTTTAACCTTGTCTTGTCTTCTTGGCTCTTTACCTAGAGGTTTATCTCACTCTCCCCAAATCCATAAATATATTAGAGCTGACTTAAGCTTGGATTTCTTTCTGACTGTAGACATGTTCTTAATCCTTTATGTATAAAGAGTCAGCATTTTCATCTGTGTAACCTGGTCCCTATAGGGTTGGAGGTGGAACATAATGGTATGAGTGGAGGTGTTACCTTTTACAGTAGCTTTTTTTCCCTGGTTATAAAAGTAATAAAGAATATAGCAAAACGGGAGCTTTGGGAAAACAAAAACAATTCTATCACTGATAGTAATCTGTTATGTTACTATTGGGTATACATTTGTATATTCCTTTCCATTTGGGTTTTAAGTGTATTTGACCTTATACTATTTATTCGGTTTTACTTTTTTTTTTTCACTTTTCACCAAAATACTTTCGTGTATTGTAAGTTCTTTCAAATGTTTGTAATTGTGGACCACCTGGGTGGCTCAGTCAGTTCAGTGTCCAGCTCTTTAATTAAGCTTATGTCATGGTCCCAGGATCATGGGATCGAGCCCCGTGTTGGACTCCATTGGGAGCATGGTACCTGTTTGGGATATATTCTCTCTCTCCCTCTCTCTCTCTTTCCTTCTCCCTCTAGACACACACACTCTCTCTAAGTAAAAAAAATAAAATAAATAAAATAAAAATTTGTAATGGCTGCATAATATTTCATCTTGTACCCGGAGTAGGAAGGGAGGGAAGAAGATGGGCAGCGGAGGAATAGGAGCATAGGCAATTGAGGGGGGCATGTTGTGCTTAGATAAGCAAGGATTGTAAAATCCTTCTGAGTGGCAAAAACACCCTGACAAAAGGTCTCCCCTCGATCATTCATACACATTGTGTCAGTTCATTCCTCAGTCACCTACTTTTGGGATGTAGGGCACATTACTAACTTTCCATCTTTCATCTAGGAACAGATTATCAGTGTTAACATACTTTGAAAGGGAGCTCTTAAAAAATTAGGGTTGTGATTGACTCTAGCTGAGCAAAATAAAGTTAGCGAAGATAATAACTTTGTTACCCGATTTTACATAGAAGGCAGAGAGAGTGCAGTTGTAGGTGTTTAAGATGAAGTTTGATTAAAAGTAAAATCTGAGGGAGTTCTAAAAATGGAACCCCTTATAAATACCCCTTACAGTTATTATGCTGAAAGAGGAGAGTTAACACAAAAAACTTGGAAGTTGCTTTTGGATCTTATATAGCAGAATACAGGTAAATAGGAATCTGATGCGACTTTTTCCTCTTAGATGGTGAAAAATAGTAAAGAGAAGAGGCAAAATGTGTCCAGAAAGTTTGGAGGAATCACAGGTTTCTTTTTCTTTCTTTCTTTTTTTTTTTTTAGTGTTTATTTATTTTGAGTGAGAAAGAGACAGAGTGCGAGCAGGGGAGAGGCAGAGAGAGGGGGATACAGAATCCGAAGAAGGCTCCAAGCTGTCAGCACAGAGCCCAGTGGGGGGCTCGAACTTGACAACCCCAAGATTATGACCTGAGCGGAAGTCGAACGCTTAATGGATTGAGCCACCCAAGCGCCCCGCAGCCTTCTTTATTTGGTAACTGGTGTTTGGCCACTTTCCCTTCTTGTTCATCTTGGCTGTATAACATCCTGCCTTTAACGCCAAGCCTGGTCTCCGCTTGACCTCCCCAACCGTGAAGGGAGGAGGCAACATCACACGTGAACTTGATTAATATATGTACTTAAAGGTCATTGGTATACAAGCCAGAGAAGTAAGGTCCACACTTTGTAATTTTCGAATGGAGGTGTTTATTCTCTGGGTCACCCTTTTTTAAGGTACTGCAATAAACGGGATTAGAGATGGTAACAGATGTTTATAAAAATAAGTAAATTTTACAAATTCCTTGGTCAGATGTGTTTGAGAGATGTTGGATTACTGCAGGAGTTCTTTAATATTTTCAATATGCTTAGGTGCATTTGTTCATCTTTTAGGAGAGAGAATGAAATAAGCAACATCTTTAAAACTCGTTTTGCCCATATATTCCTTTTTTAGGAGGACCTTTGTTGATACCTTGAAGGGCTTTTTATGATTTTTTTTTTTAAGTTTTATTTGTTTTGGGAGAGAGAGCATGAACAGGGGAGGGGTAGAGAGAAAGGGAGGGAGAGACTCGTAAGCAGGGTCTGTGCTATTAGCACAGGGTCTGATTTGGGGCTGGAGATCATGCCCTGAGTCCATATCAGGAGTCGGACACTTGCAACCGTAGAAACATTTGTAGCAGAAGGGTGATTTTGTATGTAAGTAGTACAGGTGAATGCTTTTTGAACTTTACTGTGGTGTGACTCACCTGGCGGCGATCTTGTTAAGCCTCATCTGCGTTGGTGTGGGATGGAACCTGAGAATCTGTATTTCCCAGCAGTGCTCAGGTGATGCTAGTGCCCCTGCTGCTCCATGGACCACACTTGGTGGAAAGATGTAGGTAATTGTTGATTGGTAGCATCTGAGGTTATGTGCGATGAGGTCCAAGGAGGATAATACTTGCCAGGTGGTTGCAGTAGCATTCCAGAAGATTCAGTTGGGAGGCCTGTAATGAGTGGGGAGAACTGACTGGGAGTTGCTGGTGTCTGTTATGGTGAAAGGGAAGTTTCCAGGGGGAAACCAGAGAACTCGAGTTCCCCTTGAATTCCAGAACATCTGAACGCTGCTGTGGCAACCTGCCAGGTATGGGCCATATTCTCCTTCTGGCGGAAGGATCACTGGTTATGTTTGCCAGGGCTGTAGTGGCCTTTGTGTCATTGTAGAAGGTTGGGGGAGGAGGGAAGCAGTTTGAAGAAGGGATCTCTATGATGACTTACTAGGGAAAGGAAAGGATGTGTAGACAGGTTAGAAGAAATAATTTGTTAGGAAGGCAAGAAAGAAGGTGATTCAGCAGAGGTAGAAGGACGTCTAAATCAGAGTCCAGGAATCGGAAGGTGTTTGCATACAGTCAGGACAAGAAGCTCAGCGGCAACAATACAGCACGATACGGGTTGGGCTCTGCCTGATTTAGATTGGGGACCGGGGGAGAAAGTGGCTCTGCGGTCAATCTTGTACTTTATGCAATCTGATTTCAACAAATTAAAAGAAGTGATAGTTAGGATGTGATAGCTGGAAATACTTGAAAGGAAATAGGCTCAAGATGTGGGTGAAATTCTGGTTCTGTAGTATTACCATTAGAAGGTATTAGAAAAGGAGAGGAAGTGAAAGAAACTGGTGTGGCTATAAAGTGAGCCTTCAGTGGACCTCAGATTTTACAAAGTCAAGGACATGAGAGGAAGGAGGACACGTGACCCAGGATAAATAAAGTTTCACAAGCCTGTAAGACTCACGTGCCGGCTGACCGAGTGCTTGTGAAGTGAGTGAAGGCCAGCTAAGCTGACCTGTTACCTGCATTCAGAGGAGCCAGAAGACAAGGCAGAGGCCTGCTCCTGGTGGCCAATGGGAAGATGTTGACCAAGGAGATGACACCATTCTTTGACCATCAAGAGAATGATTCTTCAAAGTGGAATTGCACATGATAGGCAGTAATAGTTCCCAACTGCTTTCAATGACTTAGGGGAGCTAGAAAAATGACCTTCCCCGATCCCAAAAGTCTGCGCATGGGGTCACAACACTGCTGTTGGGATCATCTGCAAAATTGTGGAGGGTCTGTGTCCTAACCCTACCATTGCAAGTGTCCTGAGTTTTGTAAGCCATGTGTGTGGAGTCGTAGACTGCTGAGGTTCATACTGAATGTCTCAAATTCTAAAAGGAATTATTAACTAAAAGATTTGGGAATCCTAAAGAAGGTAAGTATAATAACCAGATGATTATAAATTTTGAATGAATGACAGGATTTCCATTTAGCAGTGTCCAGATACAACTCTTGTTTGTATAAGAATTGACCATCCCTAGGATTTTAAACAGCAGTGGTGGCAGGTTATCATCATTGACAGAAGCCCATAGAAATTCTCTACCCTTTTGAGAACAGACCTGGTCCCAAGAGCCTTGTAAAAAGCTTACTGATTCTGAGTTTGCTCTTCAAAGATCCCAAGTACAGGAAATAGGACCTAACCCTCATGGGTCATGCTTGATGTGAACCCCCTGGGAATGTTGCCAGTAGGAGAGTTTTCTTCT
This sequence comes from Neofelis nebulosa, assembly GCF_028018385.1. Lineage (NCBI taxonomy): Eukaryota > Metazoa > Chordata > Mammalia > Carnivora > Felidae > Neofelis > Neofelis nebulosa. The sequence continues at coordinate 54,985,037 of NC_080785.1, forward strand.
CCACAAATCCTGTTTTCTTTGCCAACCAGGAGGAATCTTGGGCAGGAGACAGACAAATTATGTCAGTGTTCCACCGGTCTTGCTTTATCATGGGCACTCTGTTCTGTCCTAGGGATGTGGATGAAAAACATACAGTCCTGTCCTTGGAGAAGCTTACAGTGTAGGATGGGAGACCCACATTCACAGGCACCATAATAGTCAAGTCTGCTGAGTGCTCAACAGGACTAGTTAACATTCACTGAACACTTATTATATATACACAGCAGGCATATTTTAAGTCAGTGGTTCTCAAAGTGTAGTCTGCTAGCATTAACTTCCTCTAGGAGCTTATTAGAAATGCAGTTTCATGCCCTCGCCCCAGCCCCCCCCCCACCCCCACTGTCACCCCACTGAACCCAAAACTTCTGAGGATGAGGCCCAGCAGTCTGGTTGCATAAGCCCTCCAGATGCATGAAGTTTGAGAACCATTGTTTTAAGTCATTTAATTCTTACAGCAACCTTCTGAGTAGATTGTATTTCTCCCATTTAAACAGGTGGTGAGAGAGGCAGAGGTTAAATAACTTGTTCAAGGACACATAATACAGATGGGCTTTGAATCTAAGTCATATAAATTCAGAGCTCTGCTTGTAACCACCACATAAGGCTGCCTCCCAGGAGAAGGTGCAGGGCCTGGAGGAAGGAGCTATAAACTCTAAACGGTGAGAAGAGTTGAGGAAAGCATTTAAAGAGCTGGATTTGTTTTTCCTTGACAAGCATTCAGTGAGAATTAACTGTACACAATCATGTTTGATACCATGGATGTTTATATACATGAGCAGAATATAGGCCTTACCTTTAAGATTCTAATAATAAATTAGGGGGAATCCAAATATAAATATCTGGAATCTAAAGTACTTTGGAAGTACATAAGAAGTTCTAACAGGGGAGTTTTTAAGCATATAAATACATTTTAACATAAACTCTATGAAAATTGAAATGTATGAGGAAGTCATTCCAAGCAGAGAGACGACTCTGCAAAGTTCAGATGTTTGAAACGAGATATTCTTGTATTTACTAGAACGTTTGTATATTTGACCCTTGACATCAGGCTTGTGTAGTCTAGACTTGTCTACATTATGGTACAGATAGGAAGTTCCTAATTTAAATGGAATTCGTCAGGGGTGCCTGGTGGCTCAGTCGGTTAAGCGGTTAAGCATCTCACTTTCATGATCTCGCCATCTGTGGCGAGCCCCTCGTCAGGCTCTGTGCTGACAGCTCAGAGTCTGGAGCCTGCTTCAGATTCTGTGTCTCCCTCTCTCTCTCTGCCCTCCCCTGCTTGCTCACGCACGTGCTCTTGCTCTCTCTCAAAAATAAAATTTTTTTAAAAATGGAGATCATGAAACTAATTGCTCCTTTTTTGTTTGTTTTAATCTTGGGAGCCAAAAGTTCTGTTGACCTATTTCTTGCTTTTATGTAACATGTAAGTGAAGATGGAAATGTGCCTTAAACATTTTTGGAGGAAATAATCTTCAACTGCAGCAGGAGATAATGTGGTTCCAGATGAAAACCAATTCTTACCAATAACTAATTAAGCACGGGAATGTGTTGCTGGGGATTTTATAGTGCACTTCCTGCTCTGCAAAACTGGATAATGTAGAGCTACATTTTTTTGTGAAGCGCTACATAGTAGATATTTTGGGCAGGAAAATGGCAGGAGACTGTATATAAACAAATGGGCACAGCTGTGTTCCAATAAAACTTTATGAAAAACAGGTGGCAGCTGGGTTTGGTCTGCCGGCTGTAGTTTATGGATTCCTGATCCAGATTCCCACCTGATTCATAGTATAGACGAAAGCTGTGGAATAGGCCAGGTGACCTCAGGATGTCTTTTCTGGTGCTTTAGTTCTGAGGGTTTTGGTGTGTTTTGTATGAGTAACTGAGAAATAAAAACTAGAAGACTAGGTTTTCGAAATTGCCCTTCCGCCAGAAGACTACATAATCACCTTTATTACTTTGTAGCTTTCAAAACTTCGTGTGTGAATTAACAAGAAACCTCTGAGAGACCAATTTATTCCCAAAGAGGGAAAGAAAGGTGGCTGCTCCAAGGTGTATTTCTTTTGCACATTTCTGACTTGCCAGTAACATAGTAAAAGAAAACTGAACATTTTTTCCTCTTGAAGACCCCACACAAAGTGACTTAATGGCATTGTTTTTCACTACAAAGAAATAATTGGTGTTCCAGTGTATTTTTAAGTTTTAAAACAAGCACATAAAGAATCCAGTCTATAGAAGTATACTCTGGAGGCTCCTGGGTGGCTCAATCAGTTGAGCATCTGACTAAGGCTTAGGTCTTGATCTCACGGTTCTTGGGTTCATGGGGCTCTGTGGGGACAGCTCAGAGCCTGGAGCCTGCATCAGATTCTGTGTCCCCCTCTCTCTCTGCCCCTCTGCCGCTCGTGCTCACACTCTCTCTCCCTCAAAAGTAAACATTAATACATATACACACACACACGCACACACACACACTGTATATACTCTTGCTGCATAGTAAACCACTTAAAACAGAATTGAGAAGAGAAAGGAAGGTTGGTGGCAGTGGCATGGCAGAGGTGGCCATGGGTTTCATAGATTTGAAGGTGGTAATAGCACATTTAGCACTTGGCTTGAGATTCTGGAACAGCAGGTACGGTGACCAGGGGAAGAGCCACTACTGGGTGGTCAGCCCCTGCGACACACTGTGGAAAGGACTTGGTTTACAGAAGGGTTAAGTAAGTACTGGGGGTTGCAAGGCTGGTTGAGAAGAGATGGGAGACCTCTACAAATGGAGGCAGGAGGCAATGTATCTAGTGGCAGCTAAAGACAAGTGTTAGAAGGTTTGGGAAAGAGATTAGTCATGGGAGGCTCGGGGCTTACATGGGCTTCCTCTGACATTTGTGTAGCTCACAGGAAGAGCAAGGTGTGGAAATGCAGAGAAATGCGGGGAGGAGAGGTCATGGCAAGGGCTTAGACACAAAAGTGAGAATGTGCACAGTTGGCAGAGTAAAAATCGAATGGTGGGCCTGGCTACAGCAGAGGGTTTGTAGGGGAGAAGTGCGGCAGGGTATCGTCGACGGTATCCACTGCTTGAACACTCAGGGAGAGTAAGATGTGGATTTTAAATAAGTATTTAGTAAAGATAAGGTGATAAGCAAGATGTTTTAGGGAGACGAATCTGATTTGTGTGAAGGTGCTAGGGGTCCAAGTCGGCAGGGAGACAAGTAGGGTCATTCTGTTGTGCAGCCTGAGATAATCGGTGGTAAGGGCCATATAGCATTTAGCAAAGACATAGAAGCTTGATTTTAAAATAATACTGGATTGTTTTTTGAAACTTTATTTGTGGGAAGGAAGAAGGCCATTACTTTTTTTTTCTTAACTTTTCCTTTTGAAATGATTTCAGACTCAGAATTTCTACAAATAGTGTAAAGAGTTCTCTTATAACCTTCATCCAGCTTCCCCAAATGTTAACATTTTATGTAACCATAGTACTTTTGGCAAAACCAGCATTCCTAGTCAATTAACTCAAAATAGACCTCATTTTGGTCTCCAGTTGTCCAGCCATGGTCCTTATCCTAGTGCAAGATCACACATGGCCTTTGGTTGTATTTCCTTTGGTCTCCTCCAACCTGGGAGAGTCCCTCAGTATTTCTTGGTCTTTGATAGTTTTGACAATTTTTGTGGAATTACAGTCTTAAATTGAAGAGTGTCCCTCAATTTGGAGTTGTTTTCACATTGAATTCAGGCATGCGGTTTTACAAAAATGTCATAAAGATGCCTTCCTCAGTGTATCCTTTCAGCAGGCAAATGATGTCAATATGTCTCATGATTGGTGATAACTTTTATAGATTTGGGTCAGGTCTGCTATGCTCCTGAAAAGTTACTCTTTTTTTGCTCCATACTCATTAGTGTCTTGTGAGAAGCCACTTTGACACTTTGCAGACAGCCTGTATGTCACACTTGTGTCCACTAATTTTGGCATCCACTGATTTCTTTCTTTTCTGCAACATTCAGTACTGTGGTATTTGCCTAATGGTGATTTTGTTTTCCTCTTACTGAATCTAGCAATTGGAGTTATTCTGTAAGGAAGACTGTCCCACACTCCCTCCACCCCTCTTGACTCAACATTTGTTTAGTCAAGCATTTATATCCATATGGACTCGTGGGTATTTATTCTGCGGGTTATAATGCAACACTTTGATTATCTTGCTGCTCCTGTTGTCTTGGTGGGAGTGTCTTCATGTTGGCTACTGGGGAAAGGGTTCATCTTGGAGTCCAGATGTGACTCAGGGGGTTGATGTTAGTACACGAAGGGAATTCAGTAACAAGTGGAGATAAGTAAGCTTGCTACCTTAACTGTTCCAAAATCGTTAGGAACTTGATTCCTAAATTTTAAAGGCTTTTCTGTGATTGCATTAACCAAAGCTCACCGTGTTAGGTAGAACTATTCCCTTGCTTGTAAATGCAGCAAGAAGAAAGATTTTCCCAAGAACTGAATAAAAACCAAGTTGATGACACATTAGGGTTTTGTTTCTGTTGCACCTATTGTGTATGTTTTCCCAGAAGCTGCTGGTTCTTGCTGATTTATTTCCCTAGGCAGGCAAGATTTTGAAATATTTATAAGTATTCCTAGAACCCACTTTAATTTTCTCCTTCAGGTTTTAAGTGGGGCAAACATGTTTACACTAGAAGGGAGTCCTTTAATAATGGGAAGTAAAAATTAAGTGTAATGCTACCGATGCCATTTAAAGGGTATGCCTTTTCAGAAGGGGTGTAGGTCCTGCACTTTTCTGCAGCCACGAAGGTAACTTGGCTCAGGGCTGTGTCTGAGATGGGGTATATATAACACACATAACACAAACGGGTACAAGGTGGTATTTCCAGAAACACTTGCTCTTTGTTTTTACATGAGCCAGACAGAGAAGCTCACCCAGAGATGCCTGTGCTGTTGGTCAAAAGACTTGTACTTCTATTATGTTCTAAACTCAGCCGGGCCTGCGAGGGAGGTGATGTTTGAAGAGTGCTCCAAGTCTCATAGTTGAAGTGCATGGTGAGAGGTTCACATCGCCAATTCTAGCCACTCATTTGCACAGTGGTTGCACAATAGAACCACCTGGGGAGCTTGGCAAAAACCACCCAGGTCTGGCTTCTAGAGGTTCTAATTCTGTGGTCTGCGGTGGGACATGAACACCTGATTCATTTTTCTCTTTAGTTTCTCAGATGGCTCTGGTAGACATCCAGAGTTGAGAACCATTGGATCTAGTGCTATGTGTGATTTCTAAATGCAGTGAGATGCACTCATTTGTCATGTGACTTTTGAATCATCACAGTCTATGTTATAAGAGACACCTATGGAGCAGTGACTACAGAGGGGTGTGGGCTGCAAACTTGGGTAAATTTCTTAACCTCTTTAAGAGTAGTTCTTTCATCTGCAAAATAGAATTAATAGTATCTACCTCATAGTTTTTCATGGATTAAGTGGTATGTTGCATGTAAAATACTTAGCACAATGTCTAGCATATGGTAGAAACTCAATTACTATTGAATAGCATGAAGCATATTATAGCAGAGTGGTGGCTTTGGAATCAGTCACTTTTGTTTCAGTCCTGACTCTAACTTTCCAGCTCTGGGACTTGAAGTAAATTTCTTAGTTTCTCTGCCAGGCCTCTTTTCTGTAAAAAACATGAATAGGTGGGTGCAGTTACTATTAAGGGAAAGAGCTCAAGACAAAGGAGGTGCTCAGTGTTTCCGTCACTTTTCCTTTCACTCTGCTTTCTTAACACCTCACGGGGCCTTGTGGAATAATACAGTTTTGAAAACATTATTGACTGTGTTGAGAAGGTGCTATTACAAATGGCCTTTGTGGCTGTAAATGACTGGTGGGAGCACACCCCTTGGAGCCCTGAAGAAATGGTTGTGGACCTGACCCTTGACCAGAGCTTGCAGAGGGGTGGTGTTGGGCCCTCCCCAGGCTTCCCTTTCAGCAATCGGCTCATGTCTCCAGCTTGCATAATGCCTAACTTGTGATGCTGTGTAATTCTCAAGCCCACATACTGGCTGGAGTTCTGTCCCTTTTACCTTGATCGGGCTTTGATTGACCTGGAATTGTTACCCTGGGGCTTAAAAAGGACCCACAGTCTTAGAACTCTACTGGACAGCCTGCTAAGTCACAGCTCTGGTTGTTTCAGTCACTAGTAGTCTCTTAACGTAGGGACCCTCCAGTAACTTAGGAAGCTTTTTGGTTTCCTAGGATTGTTAAGTAATGTAAGTGTGCTCATTCCACTTTGATGTCTTCATCCTCTACTTGATCACCCAGAATAGGGAAAAGACAATGGTTGAAGGTGACAGAAACTTATGTCAGGAACTGAATTCTCAAGGCATTAATACATTGTTAGCTCTTAATCGTTCCTCTTTGAAATAGAGCAGGTCATGCTTCTGTGGGGATTGAAATGATTCACTCTTTCTCGTTTCTTTTCTCTCTCACCTTGGTCACCTAAGCACTTCAGCTCAATCTAAGGAGAGTTTTAAGGCATATCATTTAAGAGATGATAAAAAAAAATGTGCTGTAAGTCTATCATACAGTATAGTAAGATATTTTCACTGACTCTGGAATGAGTTGTGTCCTTGGTTCAGACTCAGCATTTTGGGCCATTATACTTTAACTTTAGTGAACACCTATCCTGAAAAAAAATGAAGGTAATACATGATAGCTAACCAATTACCCTTTTGAGTTATGCCATTATTTTTTTAGTAGAAATTCATTTGTGAATATTAAAGGGTTGCAGTTTTCTAATACATGTTTAAAATATGAAAAGTATCTGCCTGGAATTATTTAGGGAATCATTTTCCATGGTTCACTAAAGTGGGAAGGAGAAGAAATAAATTTGAATTAAAATCTAATTTTATTTATTTATTATTTATTTATTTGTTTATTTATTTATTTAGAGAGCATGTGCACACAAGCAGGGGAGAGGGAGACAGAGAGAGAGAAGAGAGAGAGAGAGAGAGAGAGAGAGAGAGAGAGAGAGAGAGAGAGAGAGAGAATCTTAAGCAGGCTCCATGACCAGTGCAGAGCCCAACATGGGGCTCAGTGTGACAATGGTGAGATCGTGACATGACCCTAACTCAAGAGTCAGATGCTTAACTGACTGAGCCACCCACATGCCCCAAGAGAGGGCCATTTAAAAGAGGACCCTGTGTATCAATGGGACCATCCATCCAAGATTATAGAGTAAGTTGATGAGGAAATCAGGATCAAGGAAAAGAATTTATGGGTTTAAAGTATTCTTTAGGTCTTGTGTGTTCTGGTAAGTGGATTTCTAGATCAGGAATCATATCATGTACATGTGTATGTTTGTGGAAGCTCCCACAATGCCTGGCAAGGAGCTCAGTAGGTGCTTTGTAAATGAGAAATGAATGGAAGTTAGTTGCCACAGGAAGGGTCCGATAAAGCCCTGGAACTCTGAGAGGAGAAATAAAACCAAGGGATTCAAAGATGGAATGAAAACAGCTGATGGTATATTAGGCAAAGAATATCAAAATGGAGAGGGGTGCAATTTTAAGGGTGTTCTTGTGACAGATACTCTTTCAGGTAAATGTTGGAGAGCAATCCACGAGGTGATTTAGAGCAGTGATGCTCAGATTCCTAGAAGTTGCCCCCACCATTCCTCTGATAAAATTACATCATTTCCCAATACCTCTTAAAAACGAGGTGATGGAGGGGTACCTGGGTGGCTAAGTTGGTTAAGCATCCAACTTCAGCTCAGGTCATGATCTCATGGTCCCTGTGTTCGAGCCCTGTGTCGTGTTCTATGTCTGTCTCTGTCTCTGCCCCTACCCTGCTCATGCTCTGCCTCTCTCTCTCTCTCTCTCGAAAATAAATAAGCATTAAAAAAAAAATTTTTTTTTAATGAGGTAATGGATAGACTATTCCATGTTTTTTTTTTCTACGGGTCTTTGACACTTGTTATTTTGGGTCAATACCAGCAACTGACAAAAAGCGGTCTCTGAAGTACAGAGTTATGGTAGTTGTTTTAAGTTGAACACCTCAGAACTTTAGAGTGTTATGAGGAGCTCTGTGGTTTCCTGGAGCCCAGCTGAGTTTGAGAACAGCTTTCTCAGAGCTTTAATGAAACAAAGCCCTCCTGGGACCAGTTAAGAGAGTGCTTCATAGGAGTTGCTGACAATAAATGTAGGTATTGTGTTCTGGAAAAGGCAGTTCTTGTTAAGTTGCTCTTGTCGATTCCCTGTGGACTAGTAGCTTATCTGTTACTGTTATCTAGTCAGCATGGAAGAATCTCCTGGCTTTATTTACTCACCTTACCAATCTTTTGAAACCAGCCATCCACAGGGAAGTTTCTGTGAAGTAGAATTGTGTGAGTGTAACACTAGTGTTGAGACGCCAGATTTAGGTTGGCAGCTGAAAGAAAGGAAGTGGTTTGCTTTCTCCTCTGAGCGTGTCCCTACCTAGCTCTTGAGAACCTGTTTCTACCTAAAAGCTTTCTTTCTTCCTTTCTTTTCTTAAAAACTAAATCATGTGAAGTAGTTGCTTTTCTGAGCTGATTCAGGCAATTAGATGAGTAACAAAGACTGTCAGTCCTGGCCTGCCAGATTGATTTTTAAAAGTCTGTTTAAGGGGGAAAAGAAAAAATCACTTATGATGATTCATCTTGAAATGATAAAGCTAGTGCATATGCAAATTTTAAATTGTTTGGTATTTCAATAAGTGAATATATTACGTAGGCCCAGACGACAGAAGGCCTGAGAAGGGCTGATTTGGAGCGTGTATAGACGACACCAGAAGGGGTGGGTGGATGTTTTATTTTAAGACCTGGGGATTAAAAATGGCCTATCTACCTTTGTGAATTTCCTTTCCTTTGAAGCCACAGCAAATCTTTAGCAGAATATACCGATTGGCATTTCTGAATAGAGTCTATATATTCATTTCAGTTTAATTAAGATAAGTAATATGGGAGGCATGTGCAGTGGGGCAGATGCAGAATGGGAATTCTGTCTTAGGTTAAGGCTTGGTGGAAGGTTTGGATGCTGGAAAACCATGACTGGCAGGGAATGTTTTGTAATTTAGCAAATGATCCTGAGAACTGGAGGCGGCAGACTAAAGACTATGGGATCTGAAAAGGCAGCAAGCCTTGGAATAGAGGTGTAAAGAGCTTTTAAACATAGGTTGGGAGCTCAGTAAATGTTAGTTGCTCTGTTCTTTTTCTCCTACCACAATGGGAAATGATAATAGTTTTCTATTGTGCTGAAGCATATGTGGGTGATGGTGCGGCTTACTGGATTGTTAGGTAGGAAAAATTAGCTCCCACCATTCAAATCATTCAGCAGATACTTAATGGATAGATGTAAATATCTCGAAAGAAATGATTGATTTGTGTGCAAGGTTGTGTGCTAGTGCTGTGAAAGCAAAGCCCTATAAACTGCCAGCACTCCCTCAAGGAGCTTAAGGATGAGTTAGGCAAATGCACACAGAGAACGACAGCCAACAGCCCAGAGCATCCAGGAGCTGCCACATGACTAGTAGAGAGAAGCAGAGCTGTGAAGAGGGACAAACCCCAGTGGACTGGGACAGGGGGAGGCGCTTCACCCAGGAGGTGACTGCACGAAACCTGGACTTCAGAGTCAGGTGGGGAAAAAAAGGGCACTGGGTGGCTAAATTGGTTGAGTGTCCACCTCTTGATTTCAGCATAGGTCATGATCTCATGGTTCATGAGATCACATCGGGCTCTGCACTGACAGCTCTGAGTGTGCTGGCAATTCTGTCTGTCTCTCTCTGCCCCTCTCCCATTTGCTCTCTATCTCTCTCTCTCAAAATAAATAAGTAAACATTAAAAAAAAAAAAAAAAAGACTAAGTCCAGTGGGATCCAGGGAAGTGTCAAGAAGGTGGAGGACTCTGTAATGTGGAGAATGGTGTGAGCCCAGGCAAGTAGGAATGGGGGCCTCTCTTGATGAGTGGGTCTTGTCGTGAAGGGAGGTGGAAGGAGAATCCTGGAAACCTGTTGGAGGCAGACTGTGCTGGTTTGGATTAACTCACATAAGCAGTTAGAGATGCACTTTAAGTCAAGGGGGCAACTTGGGGGCATTTGTAGAGTTGAGGTTTGCAGAATGGCCTGCGGGGGCATGACCAGAGGGAAGGGAGATCCACTGAGAAGCTGAGGCAGCAGTTCAGCTGTATAGTGGTGAAGGTCTGAGTGAGTGGGTGAAAGAGGAAATGAAAAGGAAAGGAGAAACAGAATCAATATCACATGGAGATTAAACGACAAGTATGAAAACATCCCAGTCTTTTTAATGTTCTTCTTAAAGTTAGATGAGATGGTATTCAAATGGAATAATCTGTCCCATTTGAAAGAATGCCGACCAGATGGTTACACTGAATGAGAATAAAGACGTTAATCCTCTATGGCCTATGACTTGAGATTTAAACACGTTTTTTGGCTTGGACAACTGCTGGGCCTGCCATGTTGCAGACATAGTCTCTTACAGTACAAAGATTTGTTTGGTTCTAATTGTTTTTCCTCTTCTTTCTTTCAAAATAGACTCTATCGAGAAGAATTTCCAATCCATACCTTGAGCACACTCCTTCCCAGGTATGATTCTTTTCTCTTACTGCATTTTCTGAAACGATGATTTATAAATCCTGGTGTAGACTCTTCTAGGTACAGCCCTTGGCTTTGCTCCTGGGCAGGCCATCTTCCTCACCTGGGGATGACACAACTGAAGGTGTTTGAGATGCTCTGATAATTGTGGCATGGTGCAAGATGTTCACCAGATAGGAAAAAAGTATTTTCCCATCTTCCAAGTCCTTACATAAATGCAGAGTTAATACATAATATATATTTTTCAATTTGTTGTGTTGATATCCGCTATTTTAAAAATACCGTGTGTCTATTTTACACTAAAAACTTTGTGTAAAAGGGGATTGTCTTTATAGTTATCTAATAATATAATATCTCTGTATGCTCATTGGAAAAAGATGGGGAAGACTTCATTGTGTTACATTTAAAAATCGGTTGGCAGAGGTTTTTTGTTTTGTTTTGTTTTTTGTTTTTAAAAAAAATTTCTTTTTTTAATGTTTATTTATTTTTGGCAGAGAGAGAGAAAGAGCATGAGCAGGGGAGGGGCAGAGAGAGAGGGAGACACAGAATCTGAAGCAGGCTCCAGGCTCTGAGCTGTCAGCACAGAGCCCCAATGTGGGGCTCGAACTCACAGACCGCAAGACCATGACCTGAGCCGAAGTCTGACACTCAACCGACCGAGCCACCTAGGCACCCCTGTTTTTTGTTGTTTAAGAGTAACAAGAGACTTGTGATCATTGTGAGGTCTGGAACTTTTGGGCCTTGTTCACTACTATATCCCCAGCTTCTAGAATGGGGCCTGGTAGCTGCTCATCAAATGTTTTTTGAATGACTGAGTGAATAAATACTGGTACCTTGTCAGGACCCATCAAGTGTCAGCTGACTTCTCTTTTAGGGAAGTACTGTCTGTCATCTGACTTGGTGTAGAGTTTTCACGTGTTTTTTTGTTTGTTTTTTAATATACAGTTTTAACATGTTAAAAATAAATAACTTCTTGCCATTCTCACTTTGTCATCAGGCTGTATTTGGGAGGTGATAATAGGAATACTAGAGAAGCATAAGATGGGGTTGAAGTGTTCCCTGTCAAGATCCATCGGTTTGCTTCAAGAGAAGATATAAAATATTTTATAGATGTACAATTGTGTAGGTGCAGAAAGAGTTCACCAAGAAACAAGTAAACACATGTAAACACACATCCCCAGTATACATTGATTTTCAAGAACCTTTACTTATGAAGACTGTTCATTTTTACTTTGCTTCTTTTGTGAGGTAGCATTGTACTATGGAGGAAGGTGCCAATTACAGAGAAAGAAGGTAGGTATATAAAGTAGGACGTAGAGCTCTCTAGATCTAAGAAATAGCCTCCTTCAACCTCCCAGAATCGGAAATACATACGGATGTGTTAGGAGATTCAAAAGGAAGTTAAATAAAATTTTCATCAGCTAGGTGGAATCACGAAGTAGGTGAAACCAGAATGCTTGGAATTAACTATGAGCTCTGAAACTGAGTGAAGCTTAAAAGCAAAGCAGACTGTAGCCCTATCGCATTGTGTCACAGTGTGAGATGTTCACCAGATAGGAAAAAATTACTATCCTCTCTTCCAAGACTTTTACATGAATGCATTATCAATATGGCAGAGTCATATGTTATAAATATTCTTCCATTTGCTGTATTAATAGAAACAGTGTTTTTTAAAAAAAATTGATAATTTGCTCTGGAAACTTCATATAAAAGATGATTCATGGCTAAAGCAGTTTAGCATTTGGAAAATAGTTATTGTAGCTTTAATAGCACAAGTGAACCAATTGCAAAAATAAAATAGGCAGTTGTTTGTAGCTACGTAGGCTAAAATGTTTTAAACTTAGGGAGGTGGTCATGATTTTCTTTCATTTATAGTATGCTGTTGGCAGCTCACAAATTATATTATTCTGAATCTACAGAGAATATTTGTCCTTTTCCATTTTAGATTTATGGAGAGAATTCTTCTTGTGCGGGAAGAGCATTGAGGAATATTATTATTGTTCAGGCTGCTGACCTGATAAAAGACAGAGTGAACCTCAAGGGATTTTACAGGTAACACAGTTTTCTAACACCTTGTCAGAAATTCTCCTTGAGGAGAAAAAAAACAAAAACAAAAAAACCCAAAAATGTGATAAAATGGTAAAGTTGATTACAGAGAGATGGGCTATATCAGTACTGGGAGGGTTTGTTTGAAGTGTCCGTTTGGGGTACTGGTCGTGGTTTTTCTTTTAGTTAAATTCAGCTGAGTATTTGCTGACAGGAGACTCCTGGTTCTGAAGTTAGGGTGTGGGATCTCCAGCAGCAGGTGTGGATGAGTTCCTCAGAGACTCTCTGTTCTGCTTCCTCTGAAATGTGATGTTTTATAAGATTTTTATTGGGCACGTGCTGTAATTCGACTTCAGTAAATATAGGCCCCCGCTTCAGGAACCTTACCAAGGCTCTTTGAGGACTTGTTGGGGGCCCATGGGAGAGGGGAACTTGTGCTCTAAGTTGCCAGGTGAGGATGAGCCCCTTCTCAGGCCCTGCAAGGAGGGGGAAGGGCGGGTCCAAAGAGCTGGCATTTCTCTGCCTTGGCTTGTGAGTAAGGGGGTGGGGGTATGAGAGTAAATGGATGGGCTAATGGTCAGTTTTAAAGCAGCTGGACTAAGAATGGTCACTTAGTAAGTTTAGACCACGTTTTCATTCATGGAGCCATTTGAAGAAAAAACAAAAGTAAATTGTCAGCTTTTTATTTTGTCAAGTAAAGGTATTAAGCCATATCAAACAATACCAAATTAAAATGATAAAAATTGAACGAAAAGAGAAAACTATGGCACTTATTACCATTATTTTTTCTTACTGAAAAGATTGCAATATACCACAAAGAACAGGAAGAGTACTCATAAAAAATGTTACCAAAAAAAGTAGGAAAGATCCTCAGAATAAAGGATATTTCTTTAAGTTAACTCAGCTTTATCATACATTCATTGTAATATTCCTGTTTTTTCCATTTGTCACAGTTGAGAAAAATTTCATCATGGCATGGGTTTGGGGGATAGTGATTCTCAACCTGTTTGAGTAAGAAGACTCCCATTTTATTGAGACATGACTGAAAATGCGCAATTCTTAAGGGTACAGCTTGAGAATCGTTAATTATTATATACGCCTATGTAACTATTATCCACACCTTAGATAGTTCCTTCATGTTCTTTTCTAGTCACTAACTATCCCATGCTACCAACTTCTTTCTAATCAAACACTTGGCAGAAACTGTTTTCTGAGGCACCATTGAGCAAGGGTAGGAGGGAGGGTGGGAAAACTATAATGAATTATTACTTTAAAATCCCATATTTAATTAACCACATTAGTATATACACAGGTCTTGAAAAACATGACCCACGTTAGACATGATGTGTTCTGTTGACAAAACATGTTGTGTATATGGACTCATGAACCTCTTGATAAAAGCTTCCCCTCCCCCCTATAAGGAATTCATAGTCCAAGGTCTGAGAACCTTTCGTTGAGAGCCCAGGCCAAGTAGACAACAACAGGGGGGAAGAGAGGCTGCAGTCATGGCTAGACTACTTCACATAGAGCCTTTGTAATTTTTTTTTTTTTAACAGATGATGATATCAATTTGAAATCCATCTGATTTTTTTTTTTTCATTTTTTAAAAACTAAAACAGGGTGGATAAGTCTTTGGTCTAGTCTTAAGCAGGCTCCTAGGATTCATTTTACCTACCACACAAGGCTATGTGTAAGATCTGTCATTGTCCTCAGTTTCTTTATGTGGTTTCCATGGATATAGAAGGGAAAAAAGCATTGGGAGATATACATTAATAAGGCTCATGGAAAAGAACCATCCATGCCACTTGGAACATATTTAGGGTTCAGTGGGAGTAGAAAGGGGAGAGAGCATGTGCTGTGCTATTTCAGATTCCCAGTGGTTGGGCCAGAACGTCTTATTTTTAATTAACCAAGGATTTAATTAGTGCCTTGGGTTTAAAGATAAAGTGCTAATATGGTTGCCTAGGATGAGTCCTTTTCATTTGGTAGTAAATCAAGGTAAGGTATTCCCCATGTACTACATGAGAATTACTTTCAAAATGTTGAGATGTTTTCTATTGCTTTTGCACTCTAAGAAAAATCATATTGGTTTCGGAGACTTCAAATAGGTCTCTAAATACCATCACCCCATTTACATTTGAGATTAGGGTCCTGTCTGCAGTACCGTGAATTAATTGCTAAAAATGCAACTGGAGGCAGAAGGAGACCAGGAGAAATCAAATTTTCAGCTCCAGAAATGGGTCAAATTAATGTTTTGTTGTAACAGCCACACTGGCCTTATAGCTAATCACCTCCATATTGAATGTTCCCACCTAGTATTGCAACTGTAGTTAGATCTGCATGTACCCCCAACGGCTTCTGGATTCAGTACAAGACTGGAGTAAGAACTGCTGCGGGTGTTGAGATTGCTGCCTTCCATGCAGACCTTTTTTTCCTCGCTGCTCTCCCCTAAGTCCTGTAGGTTTGGGTATGGGAGCTGGATTGTTGCAGACCTGGCCAGCAAGTCAGGGGAGTGGGAGTTCAATGCAGGCGCACCTCACCTCATTTTGTTTGCTTTGGTGATGTTAATAGTGTTTATCCCTATCCCTAATGGTGTAGTCCCTGGTGTAGATGGATTAATGAAGGATATTTGAAACATAATTTGATAAAGTTGGGGGTAGAGAAGAAAGGGATCATGGGCAACTGAAACCATAGCTTGCTGGCTGGGGGTTGGGGGAGCTCTTATTAACTAGCGTTGTCATGGCAATATCCTGTTTGGGAATATAGACTCAGCCCCGCTGCCCAAGACAGAGTGAGCCCTTCCCATGGAGAAGGTAGAGCTGGGGAACTGGGGCTCCCAGCATCACCTGGGCCCCACCCAGCCATACTGCATCAGAATCTGCACATTAACCAAATCCCCCATGTGCTTCTAAACACACTTTTGAGAAGCCCCAGTCTAAGAAACTTCTTCCCCATCATCTGCGAGCAAGCAAACGTATTCATCCACCTAGTCACCTTTTGCAAGTTGCCTCTTTAGTTTGTTAGTAAATGTTTGGTTGTGTCCTATTCCAGGTGAGAACAGACTGAGGACTGGATTGTTCTGAGAAAAGGATTACAATAATACAGTGTTTAAATCCCTGGGATAAAAGTACTTTACAAGCCCAAAGATGCTGGCTAATTGACAGAGGCGTTGAGGAATTAATTAACACTTTGAGCCTTTAACATAAAAGGTGTCTTATAGAATTAGAAGTTAATATTGACTGTTTTGTCTAATTGCCTAGTTTATTGCAATCTGTTTTCTCTTTTTTCAGAAAACATCCATTTATTTGACAGTTAATCTTTCTAATGTCTTAAAGCTAACCTGCAAGTGAACATGTCTGGTGTTGCCCTAATCACCTTAGAGTACCTTTCATATAGTGGCACTTTACCAAAAAAAAAAAAAGTTAGACTTACCCAAGCTGGGATATTTGTTGAAATATCTTAGCAGAGGGGCTCAGTTGGTAGAGCTTATGACTTGATATTTGGGGTTATGAGTTCAAGCCCCACATTGTGCATAAAAAAACTCAAAACCCCAAAACCAAATATCTCAGTAAGAAAAGCTTATTTTTCCTTCACACCTGAAAATACAACATCTCATGGCAATACTTTTCTGTTTTAGGAATAAAATATTGACATGTTTTGGTTCTTAAATACCAAACATTGAATAAAGATAACCATTTACATGATACATTTCTTTAAAAGAAACATTTTGGTGACTTTTTTTTTAAGGGAGAATGGTTTTCAGTGAGATTTTTGCAAATGAAAAACCGTATTTCAGAAACTTGTCTTCTTTTGGTTTTTCATCTGAGGCTGATAAAGGTGGAAAAGTGGCATGAAAATACTGCTTTAGTGCCCAGATTGGGGCATTCTTCAAATGCAGTTGTGGACCTTAAAACAGATTGCAGAGGATATTTTTGCATATGTGGTGAGTGGAGTCTATCACGCACAGCTGGGTTTATGGGTTTGTGATCTAGGCTGCATGGCCATATCACTTAGACTATATTGAAAAGATTAATGGTCATATTTATTGTTTTTGGAGACAAACTTGAGGATTTAATCTGTAGAGTAGCAAACAAAACTCTTTAGCACTCTCTATGGTCCCAACTTTGAGTAATCTTGGAATTAATTGGTTCTCAAAAAGACTAGATAAAAATCTATAAAGAGTTGAACAAAAGTTGATCGCCATCACTTTTTGAGGTACTTGTTTTACCAAAGCAGAAGCATTATCTTTATATAAAGGATTGCTAAATGTATTCCTTCATTTATTCAAACACGTGTATTGAGAGCTTACCTGTGTATCTGAACTGTTGTAATTGTTGGGGTCTAACGGTGAGGTATATACATAGTTGCTGATATCTTGAAAATGATTCTGAAGTGAGGAAAGCAGATAGTATTCATTTGGAAAGATGTACAGTTACTAAACATTGGGTGATTGAAGCAAGAGTATAAGAGGATATGATTCCAAGTGTTCCTGAGGAAGTGATATTTCAGCTGAAATTGGAAAGATGAATAAGAGGTGCCGATTCATTATTATTGAGTCGGCTTGTTTAAAAAAGCTTATGAAACGGGTGATATTAAATATCAATTATTTGGCAAATGAGTTGCAACAATGTCTTAACCATGAATGGCTTCCCTTTTGTTCAGGAGGAGCTGTGTTGGGTCAGAGCTGGTAGACTGGCTTCTAGAACACTGTCCCTTTGTCCAGTGCAGATCTATGGCCATAGGGGTCTGGCAGCTCCTACTGGATATGGGAATTATGTTATCAGGTTAGTATCATATGTTTTGAAAGCGCAGAGCATTATTTTATTAAGCTACCAGAACAAAATTTACTTGAATTTTCTAGAGGATGTTACAATCTGGATGGAAATTGCTTTTGCAGGTAAATGTTTGCATTCTCTCATATTTTGTAAATAAAAGTGACCAGTCATCTTTTGACGGTTATTTTGCACATCTTTTATAAAAATAATTAGGTACTTGCTGATTCACAGACTACTACCTGTAAGAGTTTTTCCCTTACCTTTTCCTCTACCCAAAAGGCTCCTAACAGATTTTTTTGTTTTGTTTTTTAAATTTTAAATGTTTATTTATTATTGAAAGAGAGAGAGGGAGAGAGAGCATGAGCAGGGGAGGGACAGAGAGAGAGGGAGACACAGAATCTGAAGCAGGCTCCAGGCTCTGAGGTGACAGCACAGAGCAGGAACCACAAGATCATGACGTGAGCCAAAGTCGGACACCTAACCGACTGAGCCACCCAGGTGCCCCTCAGTTGTTTTTTTTTTTTTAATCAGTGACATCTTTAGTTGCTCTAAATGTGTGATTTGTCTAGGTGTACTTAGAATAATTATCAGAAACTGATTTTATGAGTGGAATGTGTATGCCATTTAATTGACTAATCATGAACAATTAGAGATATGACCTATGAAAATTAGCTGTTTAAAAAGAGCACAAAATTGATGTTAACTAGCAACTAAAATAGATGGCAGATATCTCTTTTCCTAACTGAGCCCTGGGAATTGAAGAATTAGAAGTCAAGCAATCCAGATTCTTTATTTGGCTCTATCATGAAGGTTCTAGTTAGTCACTAGGAAGCCCCTTTTTCCCTCTAAGTAATAAATCTTGAGGGTCAGAGAACATAGTAAGGTTGAGAAAGGCATACCCCAAGTGCCAGTGTGCAAGAGGAGTACAGATGGGGATGTAGGTGTAATTTCAAGGCATTATGAACACTTAGCACCTGATACTCTCACATTGAAAATCAGTGACTATCTTTGAAGAATGTTACCTGGTTGCTTGTGAGGTTCATGTTAGTGGTGAGCAAAAAAAATTAAGTGTTAATGTATTTTTGGATCAGTCCTTGATTTCTTTTAAAACAACCTTGGTGGCATTGATATTTTTTGCTAGATAATTCTTAGTTGTAGGGGCCTGTCTTGTACATACAGGATGTTTAGCACCAGATGCCAGTAGCACCCTCTAGTAATGACAACCAAAAATGTCTCCAGACATTGCCAAGTGTCCCTTGGGGGCACAGTCCTTATCGCCCCCCCCCCCCCCCGCCCCGTCCAATTGAGAACCACTGATTTGAAACTTGTCATAGTGTTACACTTGTATATCACTAACGTAATTAAACGTATTAGTTTGCCTTGGGACATATAAAAAAAAATTCTCCCCACTTTTTGAATTGCTACTGATTTCACCTGTCTCTGAAGCACATAAGTCATAAAATGCATGTGAAGATGCTGGCTAAGGCCTCAAGTAATAAAAATTGGGTTGGTCAGTAAGTCCCCTTTAATTCAGTGGGATTGTAAACATGAATGGACTTAGAATATATAATTATAGTCTTTCCCCTGGGTTCTCATAATAATTAGTAGGGCTTTCAATTTATTATTTGGTTTATGACTCTCTTAATAATATGCTTTGAGAAACGGACCCACCCCTTTTTTGTTTCCAACAGTGGACCAGAATTTATACTTTCAAGATACCTATGTTTTCTACCAGTTTTCATCTGATGAATGTAGCTATTTGTACTGTGAATTTGAAAGAGAAGAAGAATGGCAGAATGGTGTCAAACTTTTACTGCAACTTGTGCCTCTCATTCCTGCCAAAGCTGGCATCTGTGAGCTGTAAGTAGATGTTCTTTTTTGTTCCATTATAAAATTATACTCATTCAGAGAATGTTTACTGTCTCTAGGGACCGTGCCCTGCTCTTGAAGACCACTATCTCCTTGAGGAGATAGCTGTCCCATTCCCATTTCTCAGATGCAAGTTCAGAAAGGTAAAAGAGGGGTGCCTGAGTGGCTCAGTCGGTTAAGCGTCTGACTTCGACGGTCATGATCTCATGGTTCGTGAGTTCGAGCCCAGCGTCGGGCTCTGGGCTGACAGCTCAGAGCCTGGAGCCTGCTTCGGATTCTGTGTCTCCCTCTGTCTCTGCCCCTCCACTGCTTGCACTCTGTCTCTCACATTGTCTCAAAAATAAAATAAACATTTTTTAAAAATTTAAAAAAAAAGAAAGGTAAAAGAAATTGCTGGCAATTAAATCCAGCTAATAAATGACTGAACTGGTATTCAAATCCCAGAAGTTCATGCCTCACCAGCTGTACCACGAGCCGTGTCTGATTTAATCATCACTATATGAGTAGTGATCTAGATTAGGAATAAATATGATTTGGCTTAGGTTGGACTAAAATAATAACTGACATATAATCCACTCTTCAAGTCGTGACTTTCCTAAGAAAGAGCTCAAAAACCTTTCTGAAAATAATCAAGAAGCAATATTTGGCAAATAAAACGCGTGAATCACTATCACATGGAGATATTGAATTACTATATGATTAAAATGAATTAAAATTCATTAGAGAAGGCTTAGGAACAGGTCTTGAGTCCTGATGTGGTGCTGCCTGACATGTCTTTGTTTCTCCACAGCATTCATGATATGCCTATTTCAGAATAATGTATTTCAGATTAAAATTTGCCATCAATAACTTTTACGTATTCAGTTTTCAAAATGTGTTCCCATACTTACGGTTGACTGTCTCCCTTCTTGAGATGGCAGGGCAAGAGGTATTACTCTCATCTCATGGGTAGGAAGAGTAGGTTCAAAGAGAAACAATCATCACAAAGATGAGTTGCTCTTGTTAAAAAAACAGACACTTAATACTGAACAGTTAATCCAGGCTTTTAGAAAAGAAGTAAGTGTTAGAATATTAATGAGACACTGTGCTAATAGGTTGATATTAGAAACACATTTTATGTTAGGAACTATGCTAACTGCTTTATATTTATTATTTAATCGTCAGATGAATTCTAGAACACAGTTCTTATTATCGCTATTTTGTAAGTGAGGAAATTGAGGCACAGAGGTCAGGTCACCTGTCTAAGGTCACACAAGTGGTGAGCTGAGTGTTAGGGTTTGAATCCATGTCTGTCTAGCTATAACACCCATGCTTTGTAACACTTGCTCGAGTGTGTTCCAGGAGTTAGGGGGCCATTCTACCTCCCTCTTCTAAGACATTGTAAACAGAAACTATAAAAATGTTAGACTGACTTGGGAATGGTTGTGAATTTACCACCACCACTGTTTATAGAGGACCTTGGAATGGTGAAGCAAAATTCAAACGTAATTCTTCACTGAGTTTTCTAAGTACGGAAAATGTTCCTTAGCCTTGATATGCTTTCAATGGAGGTAGAATTTCCTGAGCAAAGTCAAAGAACATTTTAATAAACTTTAACAAGCTTTCCAAGAGGGAGTGGTGTGCTTTTGAAGCTAGAAATGTCTGTGACATGCTTGGACTCTGTGGGACTGGCATTCTCCAGCAGCTCTTCTTAAGCACTTCCCATCCTGAACCCAACATGGAAGTGTGTGCAATCTCATGGGCATGCATAGGTTAACAGGGGCATAAGGGCAGCTGAAATAAACTTGCAAGCATTCCTCCTGATTCAGCTCTAGCACTTTCTTCCCGACTTAGCAAGCAGACCGGAGATGACCTTGTTATGGGGAAAGCCTGAGTCTACTCTAGTTCTAAAAATTATTTTCAAAATTTTCCTAATATTAATTCCAGATTACTTGCAGTTTTTTGTCACCCCAGTCTCTGAACACAAATGTCATGCCTCTGGAGTTGAGAATCGCCAGAGCATGTCTTGTTTATCAGCAGATATTTTTTTGTTGGTGATGATGTGAACATGTGCATTAGGAGTGGCAATTCCTCTGGGGAAATTGTCATTGGGGAGCTATGGATCCATCTGTCCCATATTGTAAGTACTAACTATTAAAAGATAAAATTAATGAACCACTGCAAGTCTATTCTGGAGGGAGATACATATGTATGTGTATGTATGTGTATATATGTATATATGTGTGTGTGTGTGTGTGTGTATATATATATATATATATATATATATATATATATATATATATGTAATGTGTGTGTGTGTGTGTGTGTGTGTGTGTGTACCACTTTTTCTATGCTAGACTTCTAAGCCTACCTCTCAGGGTAAAATTTTTGGCCATATTTTGGAAAGGCTAGGTTTAGGTTATCCAGACTTGAAAAAAATTCTGGTCAGAGAAAAGGTGCCCAAGGACAATGTCTTCTTCAAGCTGTAATGGCACAGCCTTCGTGTGGCTCGATGCATGTGACCCCACGGTAACTTATGCTCTCATCTGGTGATCTCCATTCATTCTCACCTCCACCTCACACCTTTTTATTCCCTCATGCCCCTGTGATATTCTGCTCCTTCCTCTTCCTCTTTCCATTTCTAGTCAAATTCTACCCACCCCCCCCAAGGGGGAGCCCAAGTCCTACCTTGACCAAAAACTTCCACAATGTCTCCAGTTCATGTCTGTCCTAGTGTTTGTAACTTCGGTCTCTTCCTGTTTGCATCAAAAAATTTTTCCATTCTTCTCTGTCATTCTTAGACCTGTGTTGTTCATTCTGCTCTGTTAAAACATTTTTATCCATTCTACTGAAATGCCCTCTAAAGTCCTCTTGATTCATTAATTTGCACTGTCCATTCACAAGCTGAAAATCCTGTCCTATGTTCCTTTTAATAGCCTTTTTGATATTTGAAGGCTATTCCGGTCTTTGTATGCGGTTTTGCGTCGGGTCCCTCTAATGTGCTATCTTCTAAGTCTCTGTAAAATTATGCAAGGAAGCCACTTAGTATCTCTATGACACGCAATTCTGTGTAAATGCATTTTGTGGATCTTTTTTTCCATTTAGAAAAGAATATTTGAAGCAGGATGGGAAATGGAGCTGCTGCAGGTTTCTAGGCTAATTTTAGGAAACAAAATTCCTGTTCTATACAAAATGACTTTTATAGATAATTTGAATGAAGTGAGTGAATAGGTTGTCGAAGGTCCAATCTTAGGGAGGAAAAAATAACAGTCATGGTATTTTATTCAAAACGAAAGCCAAATTAAGTGACCTATAAGTGACTTTTTTCTCACTCGTGTGTGTGTGGGTGTGGGTAGGTGATTGGAGCAGGGTGTTGGTTGGGGATGCTGAAGTAACAGCACAGGGAAAGGCGGCCTCATAGTTAATTCAGAACTAGTGAGAAATTTGTGGGGCGCCTGGGTGGCTCAGTTGGTTAAGCATCTGACTTCAACTCAGGTCATGATCTCGCAGTTTGTGGGTTCAAGCCCCGCATCGGGCTCTGTGCTGACAGCTCAGAGCCTGGAGCCTGCTTCAGATTCTGTGTCTCCCTGTCTCTCTCTGCCCCTCCCCTGCTCATGCTCTGTCTCCTTCTCTCAAAAATAAATAAATGTTAAAAAAAAAAAAAATTAAAAAAAATAAAAGAACTAGTGAGAAATTTTAGAATGTAGGCTGTGAGGAAGCATGGCTGTTCCAGTGCAGCCGCCATTACAGCAGGTGCCAGCTCACCATGGGTGGGAGTGGGAGTGCTCTGAATGCACGGAGCCTATGAACCTCGAATACATGAAACTAAGTCTCCAATTACAGGGCAGTTAACATTTAAACTGTTGTTGAAAGAGTTCCAGGGGATTGCTAAACTTTAACTCCTCCTACACTCAGACGTGTAAAGAAAAATGTAATGTCTTCATTTTTCCTCTAAGCAATCTCTTGTTTGTTGTCCACGTGAGCCTCTGTCTTATAAGATAGCCAGAAAGAAGGAAAAGAAACCCCACAATTTTAGTCTAATCCAGTAGAATTGTTCTAATAAGATAATGTTAAAAGGTGTTTGGCACCTTTTGGTAAAAAGGTTCAGTGTAGGCCCACTCCCTGTTGCTCATCAAAACAGCCTCTGGAACGTGGTGAGTAGTATGAGTCTCTTAAACCTGGTAGAGGAGGCTCTCTTCTCAGGGTGGGCCCTTTCCCGTCCCCAGTGATTTTGCTAGTAGATGGGCACCCTAATGGCCCTTGAGGTATAACTGGGGTGTTGTATTGGCATCTGCTGTGGAACCTGGGACTTGTATAAACTGGGTTTGTCCATCTTGGCTCGGTCAGTGCCTCTTGGTCCTGCCTGGCTGATGTGCCCTCCTGGGTGCCTACTGGCACTGCTGATGCTCCTGAGGTCTGGCTGTGGCTTCCACAGACCCCCTATTCAGCCACTTGGCCTCTGTTAAAACAGCTCTCTCTCTCATGGCATCCTAGCCTGACTCTTCCTGATTCTAACTATTTAAAAAACAAACAAACAAAAACATGTTTATTGTTGTTATTTAGGTATGTGCTTAATTGAATGGTATTTTAACCTTCAGATTCTTAACTAGCCAACTGTAGGGAAATCTCAGTCCAGGGGTTAAGATGAATTGATTAGCATTCATGATTTCACGTTCTAGACAGAGAAGCAAAAGGATACTTGAGATAGAACAGCGTGCAGGGCATTGACATTAGGGAGAGTGGTGGCAGGTTGAGGCAGTGCAAGGTAGCTTGATGTGGCTGAAGCAGTGAGTCACAGCGAGAAGAACTCAGACTTTGAGAAGGGTGGGGAGCAAGTCTCAGATTGATTGCAAGGGTGTCTTAAACCTATAGAAAAGACAAACATTATCTTAAATTGACTAGAGAATGACTTAACTGTACATGGGTGATACAAAACAAAATAGTTGGTTACCAGAATTCACAGTAACATTTATGTCATGTGTTGGTGTTATCAACATGTATAGAGTTTATGGGTCTGTGATCCATTTCTATGTAAAAAGCGTCCCCTACTTAAAAACTGGGGAAGAGCTGGCTTAGTCACTTGGCCTAAGCTTGCCCTGGCAGTGACAACAATGAAATGAATAGTAGCAGTAATGGTTAATACTCCCTGCTCACAACGGCAGTGTGAAGTTACAGATGAGGGAACTGAGGCAAGGAAGGTTACCGAACTTGCCAAAGGGATAGGCCTCTGTACTTGGTGGCAGGTAGGTGAATAGAAGGCAGAAGCTGAACTTGGAAGTGACCTCTATGGCAGTGGTTCTCAACCAAGATCCTTTCAAAAAGAAGGAGGTATAAGCTGAGATCTACTAAATCAGGCTTGGGATGGACAGATGAGACACATATTAGTACTTTTTGTTAACTTCTAGTAAGGCTCATGTACACCAGAGTTGAAGTCTGCAGTTCCAAAAAGTCAGCCATACAGAAAGAGCTTGGTTCGTAAGAAATGTGAAAGCTAATTCAATCAAATTTGCAAAATACTATGCAAAGAAGCCAGATCAATACCATTATGACAAAGATTTTATCAAACTTGGTACTTCCCGCTGCTTGACTGACACTTCTGAAATTGCATACGTTTAGCTTCATGAGCATTTAAGTTTGGAAGAGAGTCTGGAGTCCCTAGATAATTGAATTTGCTCCTTTGCTTAGGTAAGGAGAAGGGACAGGGAGAAGAAGGTCTGGGAAAGGCAACTCTTTCTCAACAGACGTTTACTGTCCATTAGGTTTGTGCGAGGTACAAATTTGTGCTTGACTCTGTGGTGATACGACCATATGTAAGTAATGTCTCATCTTTTATGAGGCCGGCATTATTAGGACAAAGTTCAGGAAGGGAAGCAAATGTGAAAAACAGAATCCTCATCAACAAATATTAGCAAATAGGATCCAGCAATATATAAAAGTGATAATACAATCATGAGAGATGGGAGTTTATCCTAGGAATAAAAGGATGGTTCAGAGTTTAAAACTCAATCGATGTAATTCACCAGATTTAATCTAAAGTGAAAAACTGTATGACAAATTCCATAGATGCAGATAACACATTTAAAAAAAATTCAGTATCCATTCATGATAAAAAAAAAAAAATTCTCAGAAAACTAGAAATCTAAGGAAGCCTCTTTAATCTGATAAAACCTTACATAAAATCTATGGCTTATATCATACTTAATGGTAAAAGACTGAATGCTTTCCCACTAAGATTGGGATCAAGGCTAATGTATCTCCTTTTAATCACTTCTCTTCACGAGTCAGTGTAATAAGGCAAGATAAATAAAAGTATACTACAAATAAGAAGGAAAGAATTAAAGCCACCTCTTTTTGCAGATACATAGATAGAAAATCCCAGGGTATCTAGAGAAGACCTACTAGAACTAATGAGTAGTACATTTAGTAAATTCACAAGATACAAGGTCAATTTACAAAAATTATGTTTCTATATGCTGGCCCAAAAAAACGTTATGAAATTCTTAGGTACAAATCTAAAAAGTGTGCAAGAGCTATATGTGAAATACTTCATCAGTCTAATGGGAAAAAAGCCCAAAAAACAAATTAAGGCTTAAGTAGAGGATCTCTCCATGTTAGTGGGTTAGATTACTTAATCTGTTTTTTTAAATGTTTGTTTATTTATTTTGAAAGGGGTTGGAGGAGCAGAGAGAGAGGGAGAGAGAGAATCCCAAGCAGGTTCTGCCCTCAGCACAGAGCCCTATTTGGAGCTCGATCTCCCGAAGTATGAGATCATGGCCTGAGCCAAACTCCAGAGGTGGACACTTAACCAATGGAGCCACCCAGGTGCCCCAAGGCTCATTATTACTAAGACATTAATCCTCCCAAACTGTTGTGTATCTTTTCAATGGCAGTCATCTCCTTATCTTTTGACCTCACCATACCTGCATAATAATAAACCTGCTTTTGGTAGCATTGACCCATGAACAGGGAGTGTCCTGGGAGCTCCAGACTTCTTTCTCTACTCTCACTCTGACTGTGCCTTCACTCAGTCATGTGCCTAATACCAGCTGCACAATAATACTTACCAAAGTATAGATCCCTGTCTCCCCTTAGCACCCTACATACACTAATGCTACCACCACCCACTACCCTGTCACCTCCGTATCCTGCCTAACTTTACCTTTTCAACCTGATATGTAGAATCAATATGAGAAATGCATTGGCATCCTTGATTTTTGACGTGGTGCTGGATTGACCCCTTCTAACTGGGAGATCAACTTCAAGTCTCCTGTACCTATGTCCCAAACCTACCTTTTGTATTCCTGACTTTTCCTAATTAGATTCTCATATTGTGCTCTCTGGGGAAGAGGAAATTTTTTTTTAATTTTTTTAATTTTTTTTTTTAACGTTTATTTATTTTTGAGACAGAGAGACACAGAGCATGAACGGGGGAGGGTCAGAGAGAGAGGGAGACACAGAATCCGAAACAGGCTCCAGGCTCCGAGCTGTCAGCACAGAGCCCGACGCGGGGCTCGAACTCACGGACCGCGAGATCGTGACCTGAGCCGAAGTCGGATGCTTAACCGACTGAGCCACCCAGGCGCCCCGGGGAAGAGGAAATTAATACTGGATGAGGAAACCTTTTTTTAGTATTTCTCAAAAAAATTTCATGATGGAACTTGGCATAAGTTTTGTATTAGGATCATAGGTGAAGAAAATTTCCATTTACTATTTTAAATTGTTTATATAAAAAATGCTATAAAATCAGCTGGTCTTAGTCTTTGTTATTACTCATCACCCCCTCTCCCAAGGAAACACTAAGCCCTCCAAAATTTCCATTGTTTACAGAAAAGGCTTATTGTAGGTGTGGGAACAGATTGCATATTTTTATCAGAGAACATCATTATTTAAAAGTAGTACAGGAATTTTAAGAAAAACTGAACTTTTAGGCCTGGTTGTGCTAGCATTTGAAATTTGGCTGTTTCATTAAATATTAACGATTAATCCTGAAATCTTCAGTATGAAATGCAAAAAGACCATTTGTATCAATGTGGATGAACTGGAATATATTATGCTAAGAGAAATAAGTCCAAGAAAGAAAAATACCGTATGATTTCATTCATGTATGGAATTAAAGAAACAAAACAGATGAACATAGGGGGAGGGAAAGAAAAATAAGAAAAAAACAGGAAGAGACCTCTTAAATACAGAGGGCAAACTGAGGGTTGCTGAAGGGGTGTTGGGTGGGGGAATGAGCTAAATGGGTGATGGGCATTAAGGAGGGCACTTGTTGGGATGAACACTGGGTGTCGTATGCAAGTGATGAATCACTGGATTCTGCTCCTGAAATCATTATTATACTATATGTTAACTAAATAAATAAAATTTAAATAAATAAATTAAATTTAAATAAATTTAAATAAATTTAAATTTAAATAAAATTTAAAATTAAATTGGATTTAAATAAAATTTAAAAATAAAGTAAAATGTAAAAAATAGATATTAGTAATAACTAATTTTATTCAAATATATCCTGGACCCTCAGTGAAGCCTGTCACAATCACATTTTAGTAGTATTTGGTAAATTGCCTCTGTAAGCCCAACTAGTAGCCCCAGCCTATGAAAAATTAAGTTCTCTTTAGAAGATTGAACAGGTATTTGTATTCATGACATCAAAGATCTCAAGAAAAATCGAATTCTCATTCTTCGACCATCCCACTTTTTCTTTGTCATAAGAATTTGCTTTGTTAAGCAAAACAGATATGTCCAGGATATAGATGTTATAGAAGGGACAGTGCTTGAGTGTCCAGTATGACACCTTTTTTACCTTCCTGGGATCACTAGGTATTAAATATGGTGGCGAGTGAGTCTGTGATCCTTGAGGAGCATTCCTTTTGGTAGTGTCTAGGATTTGGTATCAGTGATTTCTTAAAAAAAATTTTTTTTGATGTTTATTTATTTTTGAGAGAGAGACGGAACATGAGCAGGGGAGGGGCAGAGAGAGAGGGAGACACAGAATCTGAAGCAGGCTCCAGGCTCTGAGCTGTCAGCACAGAGCACGATGTGGGGCTTGAACCCATGAACTGTGAGATCATGACCTGAGCCGAAAGTGGACACTTAACCGACTGAGACACCCAGGCGCCCCTGGTGTCAATGATTTCTAAGGAAGAAAAATTTCAAACCTAGCCCAGGAAATATTTCTGTAAGAGAAAGTTCCTGAAGTTTCCTTGCCTGGCAGCAAGTATGGAACCCATACCCATATGGGTTGTCCCTGGGGAATATGAGCTGTGGTATCATCAGCTGACTTCTCAGGTTGGTGGAAGAAAGAGCTCCTCTTTGTACTCAAGACTCCTTCTTCTCACTGGGCTATGGGTCCTATATCTCCGTGGAGACTTCCCTTTCCTGCTTTCTCCATCTCTCTCTGTTGGCTATTCACCTTCAGCAAACAAACGATTCCCTCAATCATAATAACAAGAAACCAACCTACCTTTGATCTTATTTCCTCTTCTAGTTACTTCTCCATCCAGCTTATTTGTTTTATAGCCAAAGTTCATAACCCTCAGCACAAAACAAAAACTCTTCAACAGTATCAAATGAGGCCCTGATTAGTCTGGCCTTGGCTCTATCTCCTGCCATTTCCCACTTCCTGGTCCTGATAACCCTGCTGCAGTTTCAGGGCCACTCATTATGCATCAGAATCTCACCCTGGCTATCCCTTCTCCCAAGAAGTGGCCTCTGACAATCATAGATCAGGCTAAGTGGCTCCCTTGTGTTGGCAAAGGATCTTAAAGATGGATTTTGCTAAACCCACTGAATGTTTTATTTTGTTATCATACATGTGTGTGCTGGGCATCTCCTATTTGTTGTGGGATCATGTTTGAAAGATTCCTGTACAGTTTGTCTTGGTTCTGGTTTTTTCCATGCTCTATAATTTCATCAGACTCTAACAAAAGGTGGTCTCAGGTCCATCCTGAATGTTGTGTTTCCCTCTAGTTTCTCTAAACCAAATAACACAGGGCAACTTAATATCAGCTCGGCTTTGTTGGGGGGCGATGGTGGGAAGTAGTGAACAGGCCTGTCTGACATCCCCCTGCAACGGACTCTGCCCTGTTAGAATTCTGATTTGGAGATAGGTGTGTTCTCCACCCTCCTTAGGTCCCGATCTAGAATATCTCTGTTCAGTGTGAAGGTCAAGGTGTTATGTGTGTACAAGAAACACCCAGACACAAATGAAACCCCTGGGAGGACAGGAATAGCATTTTACGGGAAATCTGGCTGAGGCCACATCTCCTGTTAGGGTCCTCTGTAATGTGCAGCATGCCTGTGCTCAATATAGTGTTGGCACAGGTATGTCTGGAAGGTCATGGATAACACCTCAGCTGGCTTGGCATGTGCTAGTTACGCAGTCTCCACTTCTTGAATTACTCCAAATCTTTGCACTCCAACAACCATAAAATAGACATTTCACACAGTTTCCTATAGGAGCAGTGTTTTGTGTTGTGGTAGCTCTTGGGAGCCCACATATGCTATTCAGTAGTGAGACCTAGATGGATAGACAGAACATGTGCATTTTTGAAGTTGTATCAACATGCAAATGTAAAGTGGTATTATTTGGATACTATTTCTGTAATAGAATGCTTCCAGTTTTCCACCCTGAAATACCAGGAAACTTCTTCCAGGTAAAAATAAAGCAGGATTTTCTAACTCCAAGATGGTGTTGGTTGCTCTTGAATCTTAAGGCACAAAATGTTTTGGTAAAATCTGGTTGAGGAATGTGGGTTCTGTCTCTTATATAGAAGATGTATGGCAAGCTTTATTTTATTTTTTTAATGTTTATTTTTTGAGAGAGGGAGAGAGAGCATGAGGCAGGGAGGGACAGAGAGGGAGTGAGAGAATCCCAAGCAGGCTCTATGCTGTCAGCACAGAGTCAAACACAGGGCTCAGTCTCAACAGTGAGATCATGACTGGAACTGAAATCAAGAGATGGATGCTTAACTGACTGAACCACCTGGGCACCCTTAGCAAGCTTTATTTTTAAAAATTTTTTTAATGTTTATTTATTTTTGAGATAGAGACAGAGCATGAACAGGGGAGGGTCAGAGAGAGAGAGGGAGACACAGAATCCGAAGCAGGCTACAGGCTCTGAGCTGTCATCACAGAGCCCGACGTGGGGCTTGAACTCATAGACTGTGAGATCATGACCTGAGCCAAAGTCGGAGGCTCAACCGACTGAGCCACCCAGGCACCCCCCTTTTTTTTTTAAATTTTTTGTTTTGAATGTTTATTTATTTTTGAGAGAGAGACAGAGCATGAACAGGGGAGGGTCAGACAGAGAGGGAGACATATTTTTAAAAACCTAATTAAGGGAGCCTGGGTGGCTCACTTGGCTAAACATCTGACTTTGGCTCTGGTCATGATCTCATGGTTCGTGGATTCGAGCCCCAAGACTGGAGCCTGCTTTGGATTCTGAGTCTCCCTCTTTCTCTTCCCCTCCCCCACTCATACTCTCTCTCAAATAAACATAAATTAAAAAAAAAAAAAACCTAGTTGGAATAATCTCAAATCCATTATACTAATTTTCACGAAGGAATTCTCACTAACGGAATTTTGGGAAGTCCTGCACAGGTACCAGTTAAATCCAAGTTGTTAGAAATTATCTTGAGCCTGACTGGTATAAAACAAATTCCATTGCCCAGATAACAGGCCCTGTGTGATGCCTCCTAAGACTCTTTATTGGAACTCAACACGGGGTGACTATTTAACCTTCAGAGCTGAGAGTTTGTGTTGGGAGACACTCTTGGGTGGAGACTTCCTGTTCTTTCCTACTGCAGGATGAATTGTGCAAATGATTGTCAAATAGTTGGCTGGGTTGAAAACTGTCACTAAGTCTACACCAATTATTTGTTAGAGGAAGATGAGGAGGTGGGGGTGATCCTCACCTTTATTGCTATTACTTCATTTAAGAGATTTGCAGAGTCACTAGATCTTTGGTATTTGAATTAAGAAAGTCATTGTTGAATTCGAATGAATAGCAGGTCACTGAAAGACAGAATTGCTGCAGGGAACTGGGAGAATGGAGCAGCTAAGGGAAAGTGTTCTTGAATATAAGCAGGGTTCTTCAGTTGCACCAACCATAGATAACAAGCTAATACCTTGTGCAGCAGTCGTCCCAGGATGGTGATTCATAGCAGAGCCTCTCTTGAAGTTGCAGGTACTCAGTTCATTCATTCAACAGTTATATACGGATGCTTCTTAGGTACTAGGTTGTGTTCTAAGTGTTGGGGGATGTAACCGTGAACAAAACAGAAGTCTGTATTCCCATGGAGCCTGTAGTCTAGTAGGGGAGGACAGACATTTCATAAATAAACAGATTTATGTGGTTAGAGGTAGAAAACTTTATGAAGATACATAAAGTAAGAAATGAGGGATATCGATATGGGTCAGGAAAGGCCTCTTTAAGAAGCTGAGAGACCTCGAGGATGTGAAGGCATACGGGAGGTGATATCTGAGGGAAGTGTTCTAGGGGAACAGTGCAAAGATTCTACAGGGTAGCCAGTGCAGAGGTCTAAGGTGGAAGCATTGAAGGCAAAGCAAGTGTGAAGAGAGGGAGAAGTGTCAGCCAATGTCAAGACTTGTGTGTTATACTGAGGGACATGGAGAGTCAATGGAGGATTTTGAGCAGAAGAGGAACATGATCTAATTTACATATTAACATGACCACTCTGGCTTCTGGGTCTGGGTAAGAGATCTGGTGCCTGGGACAACAGAGGTGGTGGTGATAGAGGTGGTAAGAAGTGGTCAAATGGGAGATACACCTTGAAGATAGAGCCAGTGGGATTTTAGGATGCCTACAGTGTGGAGTACAAGAGAGCAGGGATCAAGCATGACTTACAGCTGGGGGGATGGGGTTGTCATTGATTAAGGTGAGGAAGATTGTAGAGAGGGCAGGGATTGGATTGGTTTGGTTTTGTTTTCGGTGGGGACTGGGTAGAATGATCATGTGTTCTGTTGGATGGTTAAAGGGACAAAGGCAGCTTTTGCTATTCCTGTGTCCTCATATTGGCACCCTTAGATACTGCAGACCTCTAAAACTTCTGAGGACATCTGCCCACAGTAGCAGGACTCAGTACTTTCTGTTGGAGAATTACTGGGCCTGGCTTAAGTTGTTGGTAAGCAGCGACGTTGAGAAGCAGCCATGGGAATTTATAAATTTGTAGTGCGTGATGGGCCCGAGCTTCCTGCTGGCCCAAGCACTCTGGGATGGGTCTTCCTTCCTGGGGTCACTCCCTTTCTCTTTCTGTCTCCTGTCACTTGTCACTGCCATTACCTGCTGATTCTAGCCAGGGTTTCTTTGCTTCCCATCTCTAAGCACTGACAAACACACAGAGCTTCTCTCTTCCTCTCCTGTACACTGATCGCCTTTCATAATAATGGGAAACTGTACAAGTATTACAGTAGATTCCTTTCTTTATTCTCCCTTGCCCTGTTTCATTATCTGTTTTGATTTGATGTGTGAGAACTTTGTCCTCACTGGGTTGCACTAACCTGTATTTACACACGTAAAATCAGAATTTGTCTTATTTCATAAAAATACATTTGCTAGGGAAAGAGAGTGGTATTTCTGGGCATTTTGGCATAGAGCTGGGGAGGGAACATAGTGGTGAGGAATGAGAGGAAGTGGTGAGGAAGGAGAGTGGTTAGGTGTTACCATTCCCTCTTTCTTCTTTTTTTCCCTTTTTTTAAAAATTTAATTTTACCCTTCCCTCTTTCTAAGCTCTTCCACTGTTGGCCTGTTACTACCAGACCTGCTCCTAAGACCTTTCTCTATGCCATGTCAGATGCAGGTGCCTGATGGTATGGGAGGGGGCGGGGGAATGGGGCCCATTAGCAGGAAAGGAAGAGTATTTCTGAATTCTAGAGCTTTCAGTAGGCAGTGGGGTAATCCCTGGTTTGGACTCTAAGAAGAGCAGGACCAGGTCTGAGTTACAGAAAGATAATCCCAGTATCTATAGCAGATTGGGCACAAGAGGAGAAGCCAGAGACAAAAAAGTTGGCTAGAAGATAAGAAAAGTTTGTGCAAGAGAAGTAGAGGGCTTCTACTTCCCTTGTCAGTGGGGCTTAACAGGGGGGAACTGAAGGAAACAGAGGGAATGGCCACAGAGTGAGCATGGAGCTGAGCCGTGAGAGGTGCTTGTAGAACCAGTGAAGGCAAGAGGCAATAGAAGTACAATGGAAGTTATGTTGACTTCAAGGAGCCTGTAAGATCCCCAAGTGGGTGAAAATAAGGTTCCTGGAATTGCTTCCCACTGCCCCTTGGAAGGCAGATGATAAAAAAAGGTGAGCTCACAGGAGGCACAGGGGCTGGAGAAAGACTTGGGAGCTCTGGTCACAAATCGTGGTGTTGTGGTGATAACAATGGGATTAGGGCTGCAGGACAGTTCCTGGGAGGTCATCTATCTGTCTTTCTTACACATATTTCCCACACGTATTTCTTAAACAATTTTTGTAGGGGGCCCCCGGGTGGCTCAGTTAGTTAAGTGACTTTTGGTCACAGCTCAGGTCATGATCTCATGGTTTGTGAGTTTAAGTCCCGCATCGGGCTCTGCCCTGACAACGCAGAGCCTGTTTTGGATTCTCTGTTTCCCTCTCTCTCTCTCTCTCTGCCTCTCTCTATTTCTTTCTTTCTCAAAAATAAATAAATAGACATTAAAAAACAAACAAACAAACCTCATTTTGCCAAGGTATGTTTTGTGCTGGAAGAATGACAATAGGTAGTTCTGCTCCTGAACGGGGATTCGATTATTTGTCAATAAGCCGGCAATGGCTCAGCCATTACTCATGAAACAGCCATTATCAGTCACACGCATAAGAACTTGCCTTGGAATTTTGAGTTCCTTTCAGCAGTTTGTTGAAAACACCTTCATGACGGAATCTGTGCTGGTGCAAAATACCTCATGCCTGTGAACTAATCATTGAGCTATGTGCTGGGGTCTGAGAAACGTGAGCTGGCATGACCAGCCCCTGCTTCACTGCAGGTGTAGACAGGTGCCGAAGCCCTTGCTTGGTGCTCTTGTGCCCCGTGCGTTTGGCTCTTAATTTCCTGTCACATATGTTCAGTCACCTCAGCGTAATCATAGAAACCTGGTTTGTTGGCTTAGGTTATAAAGGGTTATGAGTCTCTTCTCAGTATAACTTCGTGTATGTGGAAACCTTGTGAATAGATCATTTTAATAATGGAGTTCATTGTTACAGGTATTCATTATCAGGGTAACTTGCTTTTTTGGGAGTAAGGGAAGTTAGAATGCTCAGTTCCCACTGTTTTTAGTAGGCAGGTTATTAGCTAACATTTCAAACACTTTGCAGCACAGGTAATTAAGTTACTTGACAACATCAACACCGCTTCGTACCTGTATCATGCAGTTCTTGTAAAGCTGGTAGTTTTTCATTCACTGCTCTGATTTAGAGGGTTTTTTTTTTTTTTTCCTGTAAAAGGTTTTAAAAACGTAGAAACAGGAAGCCAATGCCAGAATTGATCCGACTCGCTTTTCCCTTCTTAAAGAGCTTCTCCTTAGCCCTCCTGCCCTGCGAGGCAAGTGCTTAGGCTGGCCCACTGCAGTTTTCAAGATTGAAATCAATCATTGGATTGCCGTTCTGATAACACTGCCCTGCAGGGCAATTACCACCAATCCCTCCAAATCCACAGAACGTGGTGAAAGGGATTGCTGTGGAAATAGATCTGGGAGACAATTACATATATTCAGTTGGCATTAATTTTTTTCTTTGACCAAACAGGAAGAAAAAGTTTCATTTTATAAAGTTTGCTTTAAGTAGATAATTTTAGTACACCTGAAACTGGCGTAATATTGTGTCAAATATACTTCAATTAAAAAAGGAGTAGGTAATTTTATATGTTAGTATATACATTTATGTGGTGAAAATGTTTTCACAAATTACCTTACAAAGGTGATTTTCCTAAACAAACTGATCTTATATCATATGTTGTATGTCTCTTTAGTTATTTACATATGCATATTTTTCTTGGCTTCTCAACTGGGCTTGGGTATATTAAAAAGGAGTGCCATACTTCTGCTGCTATTGTATTCCACATAATTCCTGTCACAGTATTAGGTCTGTAATAGACCATTTCAAAACAAATCTGTTTTGGGTGAAACTCAAATGTAGTGGGAAATGCATGTTTCAGATTTTCAAAATCTGGATTTAGACTAGGAGGGAACTTCAGTACCTAACCACCTCCCATTCACATCTGCATATGCTTCGTGCATGCCCACATTTGTAAATCTATCATGTCAGGACGATTCTGTGATATCATTAGGAAACACATACTCTATCCTCGGGGTTTAATTGGTATATTACAAAGAGGTTCTTGCTAATTGAGTTTGAAGGAACAGTTGGGCTGCAACAGAGTTGTGTCCCCAGGCATTATTGACACCACGTTATTTGCATGGGTACTTTCACTAATGTATTATACAATAATGTCCTTATTTGTCATGTGTTCTCCATAACTTGGTAGATAAATTTGAGCTAAAAGTAAATTGTTCTTGGTTTTTCACAGGTCTCATCAGAAAATTGAAGACTCAGAAGAAAGCAGTGATGAAATTCTTGCCCGTCTAACGTCTGCGGTAAGGCCTTGCAGTTTCCCTGCCTAAGGGTGCAGAAAATAATGAGGGCCAGGGTCTTCAAAGGGAGGCAGTTTGGGTAGCAGTGCAGAAAGACACTTGCTCTGTGGTTGCACATCGATGTGGGAGGCCCACATCAAGGCAAAAGGAGACACGACTTTGACTTACTACCCTCAATGCAACTTCTCCAGCAGGATCATACATATATATTCCTAGTGGAAAGTTCCTGGAACCTTAGTGGAGGCGTGATAGTTGATTTTTAACATATAGTATGACTTAACCTAGGGAATGTTGTGACCTGTTGCACAAAGAAGAAAAGACGACAGGTTTCATTAGAAAAAAAAAAAAAAAAAAAAAAGAATTACCTCAACCAACAAAAGGTTGGTTTCTAATGTACTAGGTTGCAACATTTTCATTGTTCTCTAAAGCCACTAATCAGAGTGGGTAATTGCCTTGTTAGTTGAAGAAAAGGTCATGTATGCCCTTCTTAACACAAAAAGCAAGCTGTGGTTGCTGATCACTGAGTCCTAGTTTTTGACAGGCTCTAGTAATCCTATCTGTTAAAGTCTTTATCCATTGGTTTGGCTTTCTGGAAATTTTTCTAGCCTTCCTAAAGATTCTCTAGTCGTGCTTTAACTGCATTATTGAGATGGTAATTGCCGAAAATTATGCTGGATTATGTACATGGATGAAACTGATCTTTCACAGAGTTTTATACACCAGGCCTTAGCATCTATGCACACAGCTTGAAAGTTGAAAGTTGCCTTTCCTACTGTTCTGGAATATAGCTTAAAAAAGTAGTTTTTGACTAAATCAGTGATTGGTAGTGTAAAAACTTCATGTGAAATGGAATCTTGAAGCATGTTAAAAAGATTTAACATGACCTTTGCCGTTTTTTATTTAAAATTTCTTTATTGAGGTATAATTGACATACAATGTTACATTAGTTTCAGGTGTATAACCTAATGATTTGATATTTGTATATATATATTGAAACATGATCACCACAATAAGTCTAGTTAACATCCGTCACCATCTATAGTGACAGAATTTTTTTTGTGTGTTGTGGACTTTTAAGATTTGCTCTCTTAGCAACTGTTCATATATCCAGTAGTCACCATGCTGTATAGTACATCCCATGACATATTTATTTTATAACTGGAAGTTTGTACCTTTTTTTTTTTTTTAAGTTTATTTTGAGAGAGAGCATGAGCAGGGGTAGGACAGAGAGAGAGGGAGAGAGAGAATCCCAAGCAGGCTCTGCCTTGTCAACGCAGAGCCTGATGTGGGGCGCAAACTCACAAACCACAAGATCATGACCTGAGCTGAAACCAAGTGTCAGATGCTTAAGTGGCTGAGCCATCCAGGTGCCCTGGAAATTTGTACCTTTTGACTCCCTTTACCTGTTGTTCCCACCCCCGAATTTCTCACCTCTAGCAACCACCAATCTGTTCTATGTATCTATGAGCTTGTTTTTTGTTGTTGCTGTTACTGTTTTTCGATTACACGTATATGTGAGATCCCATGCTATTTCTCTTTATCTGATTGATTTCACTTAGTAAAATGCTTCAAGT
This sequence comes from Neofelis nebulosa, assembly GCF_028018385.1. Lineage (NCBI taxonomy): Eukaryota > Metazoa > Chordata > Mammalia > Carnivora > Felidae > Neofelis > Neofelis nebulosa. Next base: position 55,022,522 of record NC_080785.1, read on the forward strand.
TCCATCCATGTTGTCACAGATGGCAAGATCTCATTCTTTTTTATGGCAAAGCAGTATTCCATTGCATGTAGATACCACATCTATTTTAGCCATTCATCCATCAGTGGGCACGTAGGTTATTTCCATATCTTGGCTATTGTAAATAATGCTGCAGTGAACTTAGGGGTGCACATATCTTTTAGTGTTTTTGTGTTCTCTGGATAAATACCCAAAAATGGAATTGTTGGATCATATGGTAGTTCTATTTTTAATCTTTTGAGGTACCTCCATACTGTTTTCCAAAGTGGCTATCCCAATTTACATTCCCATGAGCAGTGCACAACAGTGCCCTATTCTCTATATCCTCTCAACATTTGTTATTTCTTGTTTTTTTTGTTTTGTTTTGTTTTGTTTTTTATGATAGCTGTTCTGAGAGGTATGAGGTAATATCTCACTGTGGTTTTGATTTGCATTTCCCTGACGATTAGTGATGTTGAGCATGTTTTCAATTACCTGTTGACCATCTGTTTGTCGTACTATTCAGGTCTTCCACCCACTTTTAGTTGGATTGTTTGGTTTTTTGCTGTTGAGATGTATGAGTTCTTAATATATTTTGGTAGATATGTGACTTGTAAATATTTATCAGATATATGACTGTACATATTTTCTCCTATTCAGTAAGTTGCCTTTTCATTTTGTTGGTTTCCCTTTGCTGTGCAGAAGGTTTTTAATTTAATAGTTCCACTTAATGATTTTTGCTTTTGTTGCTTTTGCTTTTGGTATTATATCCAAAAAATCACTGCCAATACCAATGTCAAGGGAGTTACTGCCTATATTTTCTTCTAGGAATTTTATGGTGTTTCAGGTCTTACAGTCAAGTGTTTAATCTGTTTTGAATTGAATTTTGTGTATGATGTAGGAGTGATCTAGTTTCTTTTGCATGCAGCAGTCTAGTATTTCCAGCACCATTTATTGAGGAGATCATCCTTTCTTCATTGTATATTCTTTGTTGTACATTAATTGGCCATATATGGATTGGTTTATTTAAGCTCTTTATTCTCTTCATTTGATCTGTGTGTCTGTTTTTATGCCAGTACCATAGTGTTTTGATTACTATAGCTTTGTCAATAGTGTGAAATCAAGGAGCATGATGACTCGAGGTTGCTTTGGCTTTTTAGGGTCTTCTGTGGTTCCAGAGAAATTTCAGAATTGTTTGTTCTTATTTCTGTGAAAAATACCATTGGAATTTTGACAGGGATTACACTGAATTTGTAGATTATGCAGTTTAAAATATTGACCAAAGAGGAGTGCCTGTTGTGTGCAAAATCATTATAGCCATCTGTTTAAAAAGCACTCACTATGGACCAGATACTGTGTCACACATTGTGTTTGTTTGTACATACACATACATACACATTCTGTTCAACTTCACAACAACCCTATGAAGTAGGTGGCATTATCCCTGTTGTATAGATAGGAAAGCTTGTAGAGGTTAAGTAAATTGCCCAAGGTCACTCACTTAAAAAGGAGCAAAGCCAGGATCTAAAGTTGGAATTTTCTACTTCCTAATTATGTTTTCTTGACTACCATGCCTCATTTTCTTGGTAATGTAATATATTATTGGGATAGTTGCAGAAGCAGCAAAGATATGTAAGATGTTTCCTACAGCCATACCAGGAAGACAAACACAGAGTTAAGGTACAAAGCAATTCGCATTTGAGTACTGAATAGAGTGGTGTATAGATAGTAGATTCAAGAACAGTAACAGAAAGCTTCATTGAAGAGACTTGAACTACCATTGAAGACAGTCAGGGTTTGAACATGGGGTAATTAGGAAGATGTATACTCTAGCAGTGGGGTTTATTGTGTGCAGGTGGAGGGATGAGAAAGTAGAAAGGGAGAATACTGAGATGCCAACTGGCTGGAGAAGAAAGTCCCAGCTAAGAAAAGTGAAAGACATTTTGAACAACAGATTAGCATTATGGACTAGACATTTAAGAAAAAAGAAAGATGACAGACACCTGTCTCAGTTGATGGAACATGAGACTCTTGATCTCAAAGTTGTGAGATGAAGCCCCCAGGTTGGGTGTAGAGCTTACTTTAAAAAAAAAAAAAAAAGAAAAGAGATGAGCTGAAGAGGGGAGACTGAAAGGCTGACAAAAACCGACTTTATTGTGGTATTTGTGGGAACGGAAAGAAAAGTGAGTTCAAAAGCGACCACAGAGAATTTTTAAAAAATCAGTAGGACTAGGTGAAGGTGGAAGAGGAGTCAGAATGAATGGAAAAGTGATGATAATCATAGGAAATTGAGTAAAATACTTGGAAGGAAACATACAGAGTTTGGACACACTGAGTTTGAGGACATAGAAACATAAACTATATAAATATTCAAGAAATACCTGGACATGTGAATCTGGAGCTTAGGGAGGTTGGGGCTAAAGTTACAAGAACCAGTCACAGAGAGGTTGTCATTTGAAGAGCAGGGTGGGAGGTAGGGTCTTGGGGAGCATCCATGGTAAGTAGGAAGATGAGAGGACCATGAGAGAGAAATAACTGAATGGTTTATACCATGAAAATAAAATTCAACGATGCCACTCAGGGGTGCCTTGGTGGCTCAGTCGGTTAAGTCTCCCACTTCAACCCAGGTCATGATCTGAGTTTGAGCCCCACATTGGGCTCTGTGCTGACAGGTTGGAGCCTGGAGCCTGCTTCAGATTCTGTGTCTCCATCTCTCTCTGCCCCTCCCCAGCTTGTGTTCCGTCTCTCTCCCACTCAAAAATAAATAAACATCCAAAAAAATTTTTTTTTAAAAAGAGAGCCTCTGAAAAGGTGGGATAGACAGCAAAGCATTTGCTAAATATTTGGTTGAAGTGATCTTACTGGAATAATCTCCAAGCTAAAAGATTGAATGGATTGAGGTAAGGTATAGGTGTAATGGTAATTAGCGATGAGAATAAAGTACAGAGAAGAAAATTTCATCTCTTTAAATCCATGGGTCATTGGTCTAGGATAGTGAAAATATCATTGAACTGAAATTGAGGACCTTGATTCTTAATTCTTCCAACAATGTGTCATTGGTTAAGTGGTTGGACTGGACCATATCTAAGTTCTAAAAGTCCTCCATGCATTGTATAAGCCTTTGTGAAGGAACCATTGTGCCTCATGTGTTCACAATGTAGTCATTCCTATTGTCAGTGGTATCAAAACTTTGTTACATAGGTGCAAACACCATGTAGGAAGGAGAATATTTATGCACATCAGTTCTCATCCACCATAACCCCCAAACACATTAAAGAGCAAAAGTGACACGCAATGTGGAATTGTTAATATGCTCTTCAAGGGTTTGTGTCTGGGGGTATTACAAAGGGGGTGGTAATCTCCAGCAGTACAGTTTTCTGTGCTGTTTTATTCTCTTGTTATCAAACTTGAGAGCTTTGTATATGTGGTCTTAAAAGAAATCGTTCATTTCTTTAACCCCAGTAGTTTATTATTCCACCTTTGGTTCATCAAGGGAAAGGTCCCGTCCTCTAAAAAAAACAATACCTACCCTGATATTCTACCCTGGAAGAAAATCTCACAAGTCAGTTTTTATATTAAAGGAACATAAGAAGACAGTGCATATGTAGAAATAAAATTGTCATGATGACTCAGTCAGATTTACAGTTGTTAAATTTACATAAACATGAATGATAAAAATGTTCTAGCCATGTTTCTGGTGATTTTCAGGAAAGAGCTACTCTCCCAAGTACCTAACATCCCAAAACCTTAACAGTAAGACTCTGTAAGAGGTTTTCAGTTGAGGGGAAAAGAACATGGCTCGAGTAGACTCCTTGCATTATAGAATGTCTCCAGAAACACTCTGGGCATTATTATCGGGAAAGAGTTTCCCTGTTTGTACATACGGTTTCTGCCTCAGCACCTTAGCTGCTTTTCTGATATCTTCTGACCCTACAAACTTTGATAACTTGAAAACCTTTTCTTTCTCATTTACTGTGAATCTCTGTTGGTTTGTTAAAGCTGAACAACTGAAAAGAGCCCTTGAATTACAACCTACCTGCTCCTATCCTTGAAGTTCTCAGCATTATGTTATTTTATTTTATTTTATTTTTAAACGTGAATTCTAACAGTGTTCATGACAAAAGCATTCAGAACTGATGATACAGCTTTTATGTTTTTGTTACAATCCAGGGTAAACTAAATGTAGGGGAGAATTTATAGTGAATTAAGTATGGGTGTGAAAGCCATAGTTCTTAGGATGTAAATTTATGAAGTAAGCTAAATTTTGAGAAGAACCAAGAGTACTTGGAAACGTTCAAAGACAGGAAATGGAAACATGAGCATCCTTGAGTAAGAGATAAAGCTGATTCTAGGCTTCTATCTCTTACTTAAGACCAACATCCAAAACAAACCCTACCAGGCTGTTTCTCTTTCTTTAGAATAATTTTCATGGTGGAAATTGTAGAGATAAGAAAACACAAATTGAGTGAAATTTGTGATTTTTGTTCACACAGTCTAATTGTCAAGCCACTGAAGTAATGCAAGTTAGGCTAGGTTGTGAATTATGTATATTAGATGCCTGTTTGGTGGTATGGTTACATTAGTGGCACTTACAAAAGGAGAGGGGGCATGTGGTGTGGTACTCGGTGCTGCTTGGTCCTGAAGTCAGCCATCACTTAGATGGTGAGAAAGAACAGGGTTGAGTGTCTGCAATAAAACATTAACCTGGTGGTGGTAGTGATGGGGGGTTTGTGGCCATATCTTGAGAGATGAATTAAAATTACAAATCAAGTGTTGCAAGTTTAGGAAGAGAGATCAAAGAGGAGAAGGACAAAATCTAAAACTCTGGGACCGTTAACTAGACACTCTTACTACCTTGTATTCCTTCTCAGAGCTGATTTAGTTTATCATTCTTACCAGTTTAGATGGTTTCTCTGTATGTTTCTACTCTATCCATTTGTTCATTTTCTTCAGTTCATCCAACTTTATCCTAAAAGCTCTGCATATGATGCTTTTTTTTTTTTTTTTTTTTTTTTTTTTGGAGAGAGAGGAGAGAGAATGAGCATATGTGCATGAGTAGGGGAGGGACAGAGGGAGAGAGAATCTTAAGCAGGCTCCCTGACATGGTGCTCAATCTCACAACAGTGAGATCATGACCTCAGCTAACATCAAGAGTTGAGGCCTTTAAGCACTGACCTACCCAGGCACCCCTACATATGATGCTTTTAATGGAATTTCTAAATTCCTTCTCATAGGGTCTTCAGGTACAGTATCATTCTCTGAGAAATACCACTGAGCTGAAAAAAAAAAAAATCTCACCAACCAAACCCAAATTATAAATGGAGTGTCTGCTAAAAGTTCTAGAAGACCTTGAAGCAAATGAAGCACCCCCCCCCACCCCCCGCCCTCCAAGCAAAAATTCATGCTAGGATATATATAATGTTGGGTGAAAGTTTAGAGAAAAAGAAACCTGCTATGAACTTTATTTTTACAGGAACAAAAAACATGGTTTTAACTGACTGCTTGTCACTGTCACAAAAACATTTTTCCCTGCTCAGTGTCCAGAAGTTGTGACTTAACGCCATCAGTTTTCACATTACCTGTGAACTTGTTCTCACATGATTTCTAGCATTCTTTGTAGTTTAAGTCTTGTTTTCACTTTTTCTCCATTTTGGATCCTGCTTTCTAGGTAGAACAGACCTAGTTGAGTCTCATTCACTAAGACCTGCACCTAACTTGGGGCTTTGTCTGATTCTTATACCAGTTTGTCTTTTCCTTAGAGTTCTTGGGAAATACTTGTTATGGAGGTACAAGGAACTGGGTCTTAATGAACGGGCAGTTGTCCTGTATCATCAAGTACACAATGGAACTCAAGGATGCAAACTTTTCGAGATGGTCTGTCCTGCTGGCTCTTTCCTTCCTTTGCTGTTGCCTATTCTTATGTTCTACTTCTGCACATTTGGATCTCCTCTCCTTTGCCATGTCCAGTCTTTCAACCTGAAGCTTCAGTCTTTTTCTATAAGGATGTGCCTTTCACAGGCTTTGGGAAGCACGTGATGTGGTTAGGATTCCTTCTGTTCATACTTGAATCTGCACGTTGGGTTTGGTACATTGGAGAAATTCCCTTTTAAACAGTAGTGTCTGAAGATAACAGTGACAACTTTTTCAATTGGAAACTTTAAAAATGGTACCAGTTGAGGGAGCAGAAGTAGCACGGGATCTGGGTTTTGAGGAGTCTTTAGAAACCTAGAATTTTGGAGATCTACTTAAGAGATTGTTGCCAAGTTAACAAGGTTTGGGAATAATCTTAGGCTAGTGAGAGTGGGGAGATTAAGTCACATTTAATACATGATAAGCACAATCCAGTGATGATTTTTACCATATTTAGAAATAGATTTTTTAAAACACTCAAATGCTAGCTTCCATTCACCCTTTTTTCCTGGCTATCTGCCTCTTCCTTTCTGGGGAATGGAGAAATGGAGTGTAGTTAATCTCCCTTTTCTTAGTCTATCAGGGACTTGAACGGGCGTGTTTGCTCAGAGAATAAAAAGTAAGTTAATCCCCCCGGGAATGAATAACGTTCTGTCTGGCTGCTACAGGATCATGAACATCTTGTTACCTTATATTTCTTATCTGTAGGGAACATAAAATTCCTATTTGGAATCATTACCTTGGCTCCAATGTTTCCAGGGGTTTAAGAGTTACCGTGTGATTTGGGGAAAAGCCAAGTAGATTGAATTTTGAGAAAAAGTGTCAAATGAGGCCCTAGAAGGCAGACCTGATTTCAAAGAACATCAAAAAGGCACCAGAGGAATTATAGCACATATCTGGCATGGTATTCATTGTTCTTGTCATTTACAAGAAGCCGAGGGACTTGTTAGTACCTTCCCTCACTGTTCTTTAGAACTACCCTCATCAGCTAGAGTGTCCAAAGGGCCTTGGGCTGTGGATGGTAGGTCTCTCGGATCACGTGGACAGCTAGTAAAGCTCCTTCAGTTTTCCTCAGGTAGGATCTCAGTGACATTTCACTAACCCATGACTGTCAATATTTTTTTTAGATTTTTTTTTAAAGTTTATTCACTTTAGGAGAGACAGCACATGTGGGGTAGGGGCAGAGAGAGAGAAGGAGAGAGGATCCCAGGCAGGCTTTGCACTGTCAGTGCAAAGCCTGATGTGGGGCTTGAACTCACCAACAGTGAGATCATGACCTGAGGTGATGACGGACTCTTAAGCGACTGACCACCCAGGTGCCCCCATGACTCAATATTTGAACAGATAGCCAAATGATAGATTCCTATCCTATGTCAATAAAAAATGCTTATGTGTTTTATATCTATTGCATATCAGAATGGTTTTCTTCATCCTGGGAATAAATCCCTAAATGCCACATGTACACACACACACACCAACTTTTAACGTTAATTACTAAGTTATCTCTGTTTCCAAAGAAACCATCTGTGCATACTCAGATTATATGGTACTCTCATTTAACGCTAGCCTTGAGAATTTCGTTTTGATAAGCAGCATAATATATGCTGTTTCACCTATCGAAATGATGCCAGTGAGGGAACATTGATTTAAAACCATTTGTTCAGAAAGTGTGAGTGTATAGAACCCATTCAAGAATAAAAGAGGTCTCAACAAATCCCTGTGAATAGGAGTAAAGTGTGTGTGTTTGTATGTGTGTGCATGTGTGTATTCATGTATATTATGGTATTGGGGTATCTCTTGCCAAGATGAATGAAATCATTTTGATATGCAAAACACACAGAAGACATTTTTAATTGACAAGGAATAGAAATACACGATTCAGCTATCGATTTGTATATTGACACTCATGTGTTTGTAAAGCGTTACTGTGAAAACTTATCTGAGGGAAGCTGAAAGAGTTTTAAAAGAATGATCCATGAACATTTCGTCTTGGACTGCCACTTCATGCATTTGTTTAAAATAGAACTTCCTACAGCTGCTTCCATGAAATGTAGTTTTGCATCCTTAAGGCCATGCAATAGCTTCTTATAATATGTCCATACATGCAGCAGGACCAGGAGACATATAAAGAAATGAAAATTACTTGAGTTTTTGGTGGTGATGGAATAAGGTAGATTTTAACTTAATTTCTGTTATATTGTTGTAGAACTTAGTATATAATGAAAGTTTATGTGAATACTGAGTAGCAATCACGTGAGTTCCACTCTTACGTTTGTAAGTGTCAAAATGATGGTAAAGCCGGTAGTGAGTTGTCATTACTGTGGGTTATGTTTGCAGTTCTTTTTATTTATCTGACACTTGGATAGTTTGGTTTGAACATAAAGACTTCGCAATTGAAAGTAATTTCAGAATAGAAAACATTTCTGTAATGAAACTACTCATTAGTAACTCATTATTAACTTAAGTGTTTATTACTTCCTAGGTTACTTTTCTTGTGTGTATACTTTTTTATGAAAAAAAGAGAGACTCTTTTATTTTGTGATCTGTACTTTTTACAGAGTATGTTTTCAGTGCTGAAAAGCTGCTCCTATGGCATTTGTAGTGGTTCCAAAGTATCACATTCCATGGAGTTTTCATTATCTCCTATTTTTTGAACATTGTGGTTATTTTCAATCTTTTGCTATTGTAAACAACACAGAGATGAACTTCTTGGTGGGGGAAATTATTGAAGAAACTTTCTTGCAGATCCCATTTATTATCCTGTTGTTGGTTTAAGGAAGACATCGGTAAAAGGCTAAGACTGGCTGATATTTGTTGAGTTCTTATCTTGTGCAGGCATTCTGCTAATGCTTTTCGTGCACTGTCACATTTCAATCCCCCAGAGCTGGGTGTGTTATCCTTCACATTAGAAAGATGGAACGTTTGAGATAGGAAGTATTAATTAAGAGTCCAAATGAGATTTAAAATAACAGTTCAGGGTTCAAAAAGCAATTTGCCACATTCTCTTCACTTAAAATACTTCATAGTTACTGAATAGGTCTCTGCAAGTTGGGTTTGGGATTTGATTATAAAATCCTCTTCTTATTTGAACAATTACGTTAAATAGTATTTTAATTTTTAACTTGTTCAGAATCATTAAATACTGGTGAACATGGCTGCATATGGTTTAGTGATTGAGAAATTCATTCAGACTGATTCGTAAGCTCTTCTGGTTCCATTGTGTGAACTCAGAGGCATACTCTGATTTCATAGCAGGTAAGTCATTTTCCAGAACTAGGCTCTATTAGCAAGTGATGATAAGGCCCTAAAGAGGTGTTCATGGATACTTTTTTAGAAGGCTGTGAGGATCTGTGTTACTATTCTGTAGTAGGGAGAATGGTCCCCCAAAGATGAATACATTACTGGGCATCTGCAAACATTGCATTACATGGCAAAAGATATTTTGCAGATATGAGTAAGTCGTCAGACCTGGATTGTCTGTGTGGACCCAGTCTGAATCACATGAGCCCTTAAAAACAAAGAAGTTGGCTGGGCGGTAGTCAAAGAGAAATGGCAGAAGAGAAGGTAAGAAAGAATTCCAAGCACGAAAAGGATTAAGTGTGGCATTGCTAGATGTGAGAAGTAGGATCCCATGTGCAAGGGACTCAGAAACTCAGAGCAGCCGGCCACGTTCTAGCAATGAAACAAGCACCTCAATTTTACAGACACAAGACCTACATGATGCCAACAACCTGAATGACCCTGGAGGCATATTGTCCCCCAGAGCCTGTGATAAAGAACACGGCTGTGCCCAAACACTGATTTAGGCCTTGTGAGTCTCTAAGGAGACATGTGGCATAGCCTGTGGTATAGTGGTTGAGCCACACTGTACCCAGACTCCTGACCTATGGAAGTGTGAGATGATGAATGGATGTCATTTTAAGCCAGTAAATAGGTGGTAGTTTGCAATGACAGAAATATAAAATAAATACACATTCCTCGCTACATACCCATAATTCCTTAATCATAAAGTAGCAGTCAATCTCTCAAAGCTAGTTAAGTTTTTGGATACCTCTGAGGTTTAGAAGCGCATTTCTAAAACTAAATTCTGTCCTTCGTACATTTATGAAATCTCCAGAATTCTGTGAAAATTTAAAAGTTTATTCTTAATACTTGAAGAATTCTGAACATACAAGCACTTTAAACACTCTTCACAACTTTTTGATGAAACCTATCAGTCCCTTTTATGCTAGTTGCAAAGGAGCAGGAACTAGGTGGGTGGAATATAATAAAGCAGAGACAATACTGGTTGTCAAAGAGTATAATTCAGGTGGGAAGAAGGGGCTTAAGCCTATGGAGTATTAAACAAATTAAGGACTAGATATTTATTTATATAATATTTATTAAGCTCAACTATATTAATTATAATAATAATATGATGGTAACTAGCACATAGCACTCACTATGTGTCAGGCACTGTTCCAGATGCTTTGGGTGTTAACTAGTGTAATTCTAAAAACAGTCCTCTTGGGGCGCCTTGGTGGCTCAGTCAGTTAAGCGGCTGACTTCGGCTCAGGTCATGATCTCGTGGTCCGTGAGTTCGAGCCCCGCGTCGGGCTCTGTGCTGACAGCTCAGAGCCTGGAGCCTGTTTCAGACTGTGTCTCCCTCTCTCTGACCCTCCCCCGTTCATGCTCTGTCTCTCTCTGTCTCAAAAATAAATAAACGTTAAAAAAAAAAATTAAAAACAGTCCTCTGAGGTAGAGGGCTGTTACTCAACCCTGCAAACTGGAATCCTAGAACTCTTCTCAAAGTTGATGTAAAATAAATGGAGATTTCCTTCTGCCGTTTTAGGCTTTTGGATGTTGAGCTCTGAATCTTTTCTTCTAGGAAGCCCTCCCACGTTAGCAATTTTTATAGGTAGACTTTCTGATTGGAGGGAATTTTAGTTGATCTGAATTCATCCGAATACAAGTCTTTCTAATGTAATATCCATAGAGATAGGAGACGCCTAGAATTTCTGGGACCTGACTGGTATTGACAGTTCTACTATATTTGCAGTTGAGAACCTCACCTCCAAGAAACACAATGAGGGGTGCCTGGGTGGCTCAGTTGAGTATCCAACTCTTGATTTTGGCTCAGGTCATGACCTCACAGTTCATGGAATCAAGCCCTGTTTTGGGCTCTTCACTGACAGTGCACAGCCTGTTTGGGATTCTCTCTCTCTCTCTCTCTCCCTCCCTCTCTGCCCCTCCCTCGCTTGTGCATGCACACATGTACTCTCTCACTCAAAATAAATAACATTTTTTTAAAAAAGAAGAAAGAAAATACTCTGCGCTTACCAAAAAATGGAAAAAATAATGAGACATAAAAACTAAATATTTAATGAGGCAAACGTAATGTTTTATTTCATTAGTATAACTAAAATCAGAATGTCCAACTTGTTTACTTAAAATATATTTCATATATGTGATATTTTTATTTGTCAAGAAATTCGTATTGACCAGCAGTTAGAGCTTTGAGGAAATCTGATCAGAAGTAGTAAGAGCAGTTTTGAAAACTGAAGGAGTAGATACACATGCTTTTCTGAAAAGATGTCAGTGTTCTTAGCTTGCTCTTTTCAGATTTCTTTCAACCAGTACATCTGTAGCTTCTCCTCTGCTTTGCACTATGAAATTTATGAGATTTCCAGGAAATGGCCCCCAACAGTTATTTTTCATCTGTTTGTTAAGATTTGTACCACCTTTATCTCTGTTGGGTGGGTTAGATGACGGTGACATCACCTACTGTTGAACTCACAGATACCACTACCTGCAGGAGGCTTATGCTTACTCACTTTTGGTAGTGAGTGATTCTGAAAGGAGACATTCGTCAAACAAATTGTTGGAACAATCCTTTGGTCTGAGTGCTTGATCTTTACCTTCCCCTATAAAGCTGAACCTCAGGTGGTAGACCATTTCCACTGTGGATAGCTCTGATTATTTGAAAGTTCTTAGCGCTAAAGCATGCCTTTTTGTAACTTCCCTCCATTGGTCTCAGTTTTACCTTCAACCTTTGAAATATCTGAGGCTTATGATCGTGTTCCGCCTAAGTCTTCTCTGAAGCAACTACAAACACTTCATTTCTATTCTTGATCACAAACATATGTACTAGGGGTGGTACCAAGAGCCAGCGTCAGAATGATGAGCAAAGGAGTTCATTTCAGGGGGCTCGTAATAAACTATTGGGGACCCCCAGTTCACTAGCCTGTGATAGTGCTAGAATTGAGGTAAATGTTACTAGAGCATAGACAGGGAGGACTTGGTGCTACTGGGGGAGGTGGGTAGCCCTCAAGAGAAGACAGTACCAAAGATGAGACCTGAAGGACAAGAAAGTCATGGTCACACAAAGCGTGGAGTTGGAGAGGCATTCCAGACAGAGAGCATCTGAAAAGGCACAGGCCCAGATTGGAGGAAGAGCATGGCCCTTTCAGAGAATTGCAAAAGTTCTGTTGTACTAGGGCCAGAGCATTTTCTTTTTTTCAAACATAGATTTTGAGAGGAGGCATGGAGACAGAGATAATACTGAGGACTAGATCAGAAGACTACTACATATTCCATATTAGACAGTGGACTCTGTCATGGTGTCGTGGGAAAGTATTTGAGGAATTTGTTTTAGCAAGAGATGTAATGTAAAATTTATATTGTAAGATGATTAGTCTTGCTGTAAAGAATGATGGGGTTTGAAGAGAGATAAATTAGGGATTAACTGAATGGAAAAACATGGTGGGCTGAGCTAAGTCAGGGACACCTTACTTTTTGGTTTGAGACCCCGGGGGCATGGTGGTACCATTCACTGATTTGGTGTGTGGGACATAGAGCAATTTTAGAGAAAATTTTATAGGAAAAAGTGGTAAGAAAGTGACTTCATATTTAGAAATGTTGAGTTTGAGCTACTCGTGGGATATTTAGGTCTAGGAGGTGAATGGATATGGGCCTGTAAGGCTCTAGAGATGCAGATCGAATTGAAGCACTGTGAGTAAATGAGATTGCCTATGGAGAATGAACAGAAAGGGAGGATCTAGAGGGATAAGGACAGATCATGAAGGATCATCAACATGTAAAGGTAGAAGAAAAGGAGAGCCTTGAGAGAAGAGAAATCGCAGTCAGAGAGGAAAGAGAAAAACCTTAGAGTATGTGGTGTCATGAAATCACGGTGGTTAAGAAGAGAATAGGAAACAGCGTCAAATCCTGCAGAGAGGACCAGGGGAATAAAGGGTGCAGCATTCGCACGTTTAGCTACAAGGAAGGGGCTATGCCCCAGTTATCCTCCTGTGGACACTGTCTACTCCTCATGAACCTAAACTGATGATACTCCACACCGAATACATTCCAGATGTTGGTCTTTCTGGATTCTATCAGATTTGGGTTTTGGTGGTTTGTTTTTTTTTTTGTTTTTTTTTGTTTTTTTTGTTTTTGGTGGCCTGAATGTTATCCTTCTTGTAATGTTCCTAAAAACATTGTTACTCATTCTGAGTAACCTCATTTCCGTTGTTAATTTACACCATGCTGTGATCACCTAAAAATTGCCAGATCTTTTTAATGTGAACCTCTGTGAAAGCAGATGTATGCACATGTAGCAGACTTAAATAACAGACTTAAAAACCTAAGTGAAGGACTTGATTCCAGTGCATCTTGTTGTTTTCCGGCCACTTCTCCATACATATTGGTCTCTTGAATGGTCGGTTGTTGTCTAAGTTATAATAAAATAAATAGGCATATCTGCATATGTTCAACATAAAATTGTGTATAAAAGATTTTTTAGATATCCCTAATGGACTTGAAATAGATGAGTAAGCATATTTTATCATGCCAGCATGCTTAACAAATACATCTTTGATACGGTGACAAAAATGACCAGGAAAACAACTATTGGTAAATAAACTCTTAGGTGGAGAGGAGTAGTGTCTAGACAGATGTATAAATAACCTTCTTAATTTTCTAATTATTGGTTTCTAATTATTGGTTTTCTAATAACAGGTAATCACAAGATTAGCCTTATGTCAGGCTTGTGGCAATATTAGCTCTTCAGAACAAAATAATGAATTTGGAAATAGGAAAACAGTCCTCTGAGGAAAGAACAAAGAAAATTGTAACTTAGTTCTTGGGAGTTCCTTCATAGGACAAAAGTCTAGCCAGCATCAGTGCTCAGTTTGTATCTTATCTAAAAGTGTGTTAATTACTTCAAGAAGCATATTTAGGGGCGCCTGCGTGGCTCAGTCGGTTGAGCGTCCGACTTCAGCTCAGGTCATGATCTCACGGTCCGTGGGTTCAAGCCCCGTGTCGGGCTCTGTGCTGACAGCTCAGAGCCTGGAGCCTGTTTCGGATTCTGTGTCTCCCTCTCTCTCTGACCCTCCCCCATTCATGCTCTGTCTCTCTCTGTCTCAAAAATAAATAAATGTTAAAAAATTTTAAAAAAGAAGCATATTTATTTGGTTTTTTTCTGGAGTCCTTAACGTCCTTACTAGCTTAAGATTTTATAGTGGTTTAAAAGTGAGTATAATTGGGAATATGACAGGGGAGAAAATTGGATACTGTTTCTTCTTACATTTAATTTAGGGAATTGAGAAAATGGTTTCTGTGTTTTTAAATGTTTTTATGTATTTTTGAGGGAGAGAGAGAGAGAGAGAGAGAGAACAAGCAGGGGAGGGCAGAGAGGGAGGGAGACACAGAATCCGAAGCAGGCTCCAGGCTCTGAGCTGTCAGCACAGAGCCCATTACGGGGCTTGAACTCACAAACCGTGAGATCATGACCTGAGTTGAAGTGGGAGGCTTAACCGACTGAGCCACCCCGGCTCCCCTCTTTTAAAAACATTTCTATCATGGTATAAAAATTTAAGTGTTTCTAAAATTAATAGATTTACTAAAAACCTTTAGGAAGTCTTTGAATTGGTGATTTATTCAAAGTTAGTTTGTAAGGACTACCCTCTGCTTTGCTAAGACCTTTGCCACAATTGATCTGTCTTTTCACAATGAGCTTCATTCTATCCAGCTTGGTTTTCAAGGGTCTCTTCCTCCATGTCTTCTCAGTTAACCTCTCCCAGAGATCCTCCCTGGCACTCAGAGTTTGCATTTGACACTTTCTGTTGCCTCTTGAGTCTTGGCATTGTTACAAAAATAGCTTCCTTTGGATTTGGGGGCTGAAGGCACTGTTAAAGTGTAAAGGAGAAGAGAAGACAAATTCTTGTTGAATTTCAGGACTATTTTGTGACCAGCCATGCTGGTTATTGAAGACTTTTAAAACAGTGCTTGGGCACCTGGGTTGTGTAATCACACAGTTAAGCAACAGACTCTGAGCTCTGGTTGTGATCTTGTGGTTCATGTGAGATCAAGCTCCATGTTGGGTTCTGTGCTGACAGCATAAAGGCTGCTTGGGATTCATTCTCTCTCGCTCTGCTCTCGCTCTGCCCCTCCCCTGTTCATGTGTGCACATGCTGTCTCTCAGAATAAATAAACATTTAAAATGTTGCAACATGTTTCTGATGAGTAACAAGGGGAGAGGGAAAGTTTTGAGATACCTTGGTCCCTTAATTACCTTTGATGTAGATATTCACAAGAGCAAACAAATAGACCCTAAACTACAGATGAGTTTTGAATTATTTAGTGCTCTTGTGTATTGAGTAAACTATATTTTAATTAAAGTTTAAGGTTTTTAAAAAGTGTCCTTGCAGTTTTCCGTGTACTTGAGTAGTTTGTGTCTGTGAAACTGCTGACGTAGTAACAGAATTTTATCATTTGATTGGATTACAGCATGGTTCTATACCTAAAATACGGGAAAGGCCATGTTCCTTTACAGTGGAATTATATTAGAGGAGAATAACATAAAAAGGAAAGATGGACTGCCTGCTGAAATGACTATAAGATTAAAAGGTTGAGTCTTGGGAAAACTGAGATACCTTACTGAATAGTGATTCTCAGCCTCGGAAACAGCCTGGAATCACTAGAGACCTTTGAAACAACAATAGCAGCAAGTACTGATGCCTGGACTCTCCCCAAGAGATTCTGACTCAGCTGGGGCTCAGTATCAGTAGTTTTTTTTTTTAAAGCTCCCCCGGTGATTCTAGTATGCAGTCAGGGTTGGGAACTGCTGAAGTAGATCGATGAAAAGCCAAGCTAGTTAAAGAAAGCATTTCTTAATAAAGCAGTGACTCTATAGCTGTTTGACAAGAGAAAACCTGACGGAAAAAATGAGGGAGGGAACCTTTGAGTGTACAGTTCATAGAGGTGTATCATCTATTACTCAGTTCTGAAATATAAAAGCTCTGAAAAACAAGTTTCTCATAACTGGGTGACAAAGTCTAAACTGCACCGAACATCCTGAGGCTTTTTCTAATCTTCTGTTGCCTCATTTGGTATGAATAATGATGCATTTCATTGCAGATATATATTCGTGCGTCTGATTTCTGATTACATGTTGCCACCCCGGACCTCGCTGAGGATGTGACATAGATAGGATCCCTTTCTGAAATGTATAAAGGTTTCAATTCTGAAGTACATCTCGCCACAAGGGCTTCAGGTCATAGTGGGGAAGCATTACGATAGACAAGGCCAAGGTAGTATTTGTCCACTTCTATCTACTGCCTGGGCAGTGGTTTAGTGCCCACATTAAATAAAAACAATGACGTGTATCAGAATGTGGCTCTTGGCTCTGCATGTGTATCTGTATTTTTTTTGATGTTTATATTTGTATTTATTTACTTTGGGAGAGAGAGAGAGAAAGAGAGCATGAACAGGGGAGGAGCAGAGAGGGAGAGAGAGAGTCCCAAGCGACTTTGTGCTGTCACACAGAGCCCGTTGCAGGGCTCGAGCTCATCAACTGTAAGATCATGAACTGAGCCAAAATCGAGAGTCTGATGCTCAACTGACTGAGCCACCTAGGTGCTCCTGCAAGTGTATTTCTTGAGCCTGATATAGGAAGAGGGTTCATTGTAGTCACAGTGAGAGAAACTAAGGTTAACTAACAACACAAGTAGATAAATTAAAAAAAAATAACCTTTTTCTTGTAAAGGACTCCTGGGTATAATAAACTGCCTCAAAATTTAGTGATTTAAAACTATACATTTATTATCTTAAATAGTTCCTGGGGGTGCCTGATTAAGCATCCAACTCTCGATTCCAGCTCAGGTCATGATCTCACAGTTTGTGTGTTTGAGCCCAGTGTTGGTCTCTACGCTGACATCATGGAGCCTGCTTGAGATTCTCTGTCCCCTGTCTCCCTCCCTCTGCCCTACTCCTCTCTCTCTCTCTCTCTCTCTCTCTCTCTCTCTCTCTCAAACATAAATAAAAAAAACATTATTAAAAAACCCACAAAAAGCCAGTTCCTGAATGTCAGGAATTCGGGAGCATATTATAGCTGGATGCTGTAATATGAGCAGGATGGCTTTTGCTCAGGATCTCTCAGGAAGTTGTCCAAATGTGGGCTAGGGTCCTGGCCATCTGAAGCCTAGACTGGTGCTGGAACATGGGATTGCTTGTTCAGGGCCAATCCTTTATTAGTACTTAAATAAAATTCTAGTTTCTGTTTCTGCAGTTTCTCAAAGTTTTAGTTTTCAATACAATAATATTTGCATAGGAGGCTCTGAGTCCCGCTCATATTCTTTTCTGAAAATTCCTGCTGGGAGTAGCTTATTAGTGGGGAATGTCTTCTCTTTGCATTTTTCTCTCCCCTAGGTCCTTTCTAGGTTTTTTTGTTTGCTTGTTTTTTGGTTTTTGGTTTTTTTTGGTTAAAGATTACTTATGCATCCACCTCCTGTGGGTCAATGAATGATTGCTGATTCTTGCTACCATAAAAAGACAAACAGGTCCCTGCCTCAGTAGAACTTCCATGCAGAAGATAGGAATTAGTCATTCATTTGAAAATGATTAAATACATGCCAGTGTGCTTTAAAAAAAAAAAAAAAGGTTCTGTTAAGATGCTATAGGAAGCTGCAATAAGATCTTAGCTAGTTTGTGTTTTTGCTTGATCAGCACTTTGTCCTTCTTGTTTTGTAGGAAGAATACCTACCCTTGGGTTTTTTTTATCAAAAACCTCCATCCTGGAGCAGAAACAGGGAAGCTATTACACACCCCACTCCGTGTAAAACACTCTTACATCCTCCCTGATGGCAGACATTCAGGGGTTTTAGTGTAGTTCTATAGAGTAATCTCATTTACTTAAAAAAATTTTTTTTTTTAAACTCAGATTTCTTCTCCATTCACCTGTGAAATTCTTGTCTCTCTCACTGGCCTCTCTCCTCCCTTCCAGCTCTGCCAAAGTGTTGTGTCAGTTTCTTATGTACCCTGTTCCTCCCTTTCTTGCCCCACCAAATCTTTGAAAAGATGAGATACCATAGGAAGTTGGGAATCTAATCCCTTCATTTTTTTGAGCTCTTTATATTTTGAGATTTATTTCTAATTAGAGAAAGAAAAACTGAATATCTGTGAATTTCAGGTATGGAAAATTGACTTCCTGTCCCTGAGCCACGATGGGATCTTCCCTGGGAGGTTGTAAAATCAGGAAGCCATTGACAAGATCCCAGTTTATTGTCTGCATCTTTGCCCCCACCCCTGAGAATTTGTGACACTGTGAGAGAGGAAAATCCCGAATAGAGAGGGTCATATTACAATAAAACTTATAAACAACTTCAAATATGTAAAGGATGCAATAAATGATGTTTTCATTTGTGACTGTTTTTATTTGACTACCCACGCAAGTATTTGTAAAGGATTTTTGGTGGTCACGTATCCTTTTTCCCCTTGGACCTCTTTTTCTCCTGAAGTTCTTTTTTTTTTCTTTTTTAAGTTTGTTGTTTATGTCATGAGAAAGAGAGAGAATGAGAGCATGTGCAAGCAGGGGAGGGGCAGAGAGAGAGGGAGAGAGAGAATCCCAAGCAGGTTCTGCACTGCCAGTTCAGAGCCCAACACAGAGCTCAAACCCATGAATTGCACGAGATCATGACCTGAGCCAAAATCAAGAGTCAGACACTTAACCAACTGACCTACCCAGGTGCCCGTTCCCTACATTTTTCAACCACAAATTTTTCTACTATGAGCATTTTCAGAGCTGACATCCCATGGTTGGAGAGGGACTGATGGTCTTCTCATTACTGAATAATTTTCCAGAGAGAGTCTTAAGGTATCATAGAAGGGGCTAAATCAAGAATATACCCTTTTTGCATGGCCCGTGTACTAGCCAGACAGGGAAAACACAGCGGTAAAGCAGTAGTGAAGGAAGCTGCCTTCCTCGCGTGGTGATGCCTAGCCATCGTGAAAGCAGTTCACAGTGGAGTCCCAGAGTATAGCGTATATATCTACTTTCACCTTCAAATAAATGAATACATATTAGATCAATTTTAATAGCAAATCTTCTGTAACCTTGAACTTGTGAGTTCTCCCTATAAAATGTCGTTAGTGTAATGTATTAAGCTGCAGGACACTTCCAAACTCACCAGCACTTCCAAACACATGAATGCACATACACTTCTAAGCTTAATCCTAGAGAGGAATGAGCTTGCTCATTATGGACTTTTTGTTGCTGCTAAACATAGATATCCCAAAGATTATCTTCATGGTATCTTTTTTTTGGGGGGGGGCGTATTTTTGAAAGTGTTATGTGAAGTGAAGTGAAGTTAAAGTGAAAATGTTATTTTTGAAAGTGACTATGGTTGGGGTTCTTGGTGGCTCAGTAAGATAAGTGTCTGACTTCAGCTCAGGTCATGATCTCACAGTCTGTGAGTTCGATCCCCGCATCGGTCTCTGTGCTGACAGCTCAGAGCCTGGAGCCTGCTTCAGATTCTGTGTCTCCCTCTCTCTCTGCCCCTCCCTCACTCGTGCTCTGTCTCTCAAAAATAAATAAAAACATTAAAAATTTTTTTTTAAAAAGTGACTATGGTTATTTTTGTTTTAATGTTTATTTTTTGAGAGGGAACAAATGGGGACGGGGGGGGGGGGTGGACAGAGGATCTGAAATGGGCTCTGCTCCAGGAGCAGAGAACCCAACGTGGGGCTGAACCCACAAACCATGATATCATGACCTGAGCCAAAGTCGGACACCCAACTGACTGAGACACCCAGGTGCCCCAAAAGTAACTGTGGTTATCGTTTTTGGTTTTATGTTCCTCTTTGAGAATGCTTTTAGGAAAGGACTTAAGCATTCAAAGTGTGGGGTGGTGGAGAGAGACAGTGAGCAACCAAAAATCTGGACAAATAAGCGGGGTTGAAGGCACTTATTAAAGTTCATTTTGTCTCTTTCCATTTCACTGAGTCAATGGCACTTACTTTTATGTGGCATATTTTCCAAAATGGTTGCTGTAAACCTGTCAGACTTGAAGTGAACATTGATTGTGTTTGATAGAGATCCAATTACACCAGGATCATCTATTTTAACGTTTCTAGAATTTCTGTGTAAGCTAGAATCTTTGAGGGATAAATAGTATTTAGTATCTTTGCCAAGGTATCTTGCGTGTTTTAGTAATTTGTTATTTGAATTATTTCTGAATGTTTTATAATTAGTTTTGAGGCTCTTCCCTTCATCATAGCAAAAATGCCAATGTATACATTCTGGCAACTGTGTAATTTATTTTAAGTCAATATGATTCTTTGAGATTTTTGACCTAAAATTCCTTTGCAGAGGTTTTTCCATCCTACTAAAAACAAACAAAAGCCAAAAAAGTGACAGCAAACATAACTTTAATTGCAATAACTCTTAATTTTGGTGCATACCCAAACACAAAGTACTGCTTTTGATAGCTTCATTTTTCTTGTCCTAATTTGATTTTTTACCCCCCTAATATCAGGTGCAGAGAGAGCTTGCAGCTGTGATTGCTTTGAAAGCAAGGAAGTCTGGTGAGTAGTCCTTCCTGGGGCTGAGCGAATCTCAGGAAGTTTTGATGCAGAATGCAAAAAAGTATCACTATTTGTTTTCAAAATTATATACTCTCCCATTGAAACAGCATAAGCTACTATATGTCGTTCTTTAAAATTTTACTGCCTTGTTTTATTTCATATTTCAAGGAAAAATGAAATTAAAAATAAATGTTTGTAGTCCATTGCAACTATGAAAAAAGCGTAAGTACACAACCCAAGAAAGCAAATCACATTGTATTTACCTACCATAATGACAGAGTAAACTAACATAAAGGTGGTCTCTGTTTAAGGGTGTTTTTCATCTCAAAGTAGTTTCTTCTAAAAAGATTTGTGTAATGCCATTTAAAAGTAAGCATTTCATGTAAGACTAATTGAGTGGATCTGATCCCTAATACCTGTAGGATATGATGTGGAAGCGATACGTGGAGAGGAAAAGGGAGCTTTCAAATACATTTTGAAAGAGAGAAAGCCATACTCTGCTGAAATTCAATATGAGATGGAGACTCGCTGAAGTAGAAAAACACTTAAGAGGAGTATCAGAAGGAGGCATCCTTTGCTGTTCAGAGGGAGGAGATCAATGCTGAATAGCATGACAAACAAACAGAAGGGAGATGCTTCTTGGGTCACGGTAAACTGGAATAGGACTTTGCAGACAGAAAGACTATGAAAAAAATTGAAGAAATAAATGGAACAGAAATATTGTGAGAACACAAACCATCCATTTTACACCTTTCTTTTTCCAATTAGAAACTCTAAGGAGAAAAAAAAGAAACTCTAGGAATTTGCTTTTCTCACAGTTAGCTTTTGAATCAAACGCACCTTAGTATGAATGAGCTTATTATATTTATACTATTTTCTTTGCTGATTTGGCTGATGTGGAGGACACAGAGACTGCATGCTATAAAGGTAGAGAGAAGGATGCAGAGAACAGTGATCTTGACCCCCCAGGATAGTGAACAGAAAGTACAGCCTGAATAGGGCTCCTAAGTGCCGGCATCCGAACTTGGCTATTTGCATAGGTGGAGACCAAGATGGAGAAAAGACATCAATATAAAGGTTTTGGGAGGGAGGGCCTAGAAATTAATGTGCTAGAGCTGTTCTTGTTTCCTGGCATCATAAGAAGACAAAACTTACAGTCTGTTTGAGTTGGAATGGCAGTGTCGGGAATTTTTTTTTTTCAAGTTTCAGAAAAAGTTAAGGGAAATAATTAACTTCCAGGGTGTCATGGCTGGAGAAAAGAAATAGATAGGGAGGCTGGAGAAGAGGGGTTGCTAATATGCACAAAGTGCGATGGGAAGGCCTCTGGTAGGGGGCATTTGAGCAAGACCTGAAGGCAGTGAAGGGGTGGGGCATGTGGCCATTGGAACAAGTGCCTTTGGGCACAGGGGTGCAAAATGTGTTTGGGGAACAGTAAAGAGGTGTGAGTGGCTGGAGCCAGGTGAACAAGGAGAAAAGAGGTAAGTTTTGATGTCAAGCTAAGAAGTTTGATTTTCTGGAGGTGAAGAGAAGTAAGCAAGACCTCTATAGGTTAGATTGTGCAAAATAAAAGTTTTGGTGTGAAGTTAATTTTATTATTCCTTGATGTGGCTGTATGAAGTTGGACCTGTTTTGCTTACTTAATTGATGTGTGGAGCTTGGAGTGTGAACACAACTTGGGCAACTGCTCAGGACAGTGAAATGGTCTTTCACACGTGCACAAATGTTGGGGACGATGCATGTGAAGATTCAGGTAGAAGGAATCCATTGCATTTTTTTAAGAAGTAAGAAATTACAAACAATCCCTAAGTCCTCATAATAAAGAAATAAGAAAATTGAGAAGTACAATGGAATGTTTAAACAGCTTGTAAAATGATATTTTGAAGAATTGATATAGTATTCATTGCAAAAAACTATATGTAATGAGCATACATTACTTCTTTTCATAATACAAATAGTTTTGATTATCTTTTTCTTACTATTACAGTAGAGCATGCTCATTGAAAAACCTTTGCTAATAAATGAGTGTATGAAGAAAGTGAAAAATCACTCATTATCTCACCAACAGAGATAACCACTGTTACTTTTCTTGTATATGTTTCCAGATGTTTCTGTATTAGTATGTAGATACTATATTATTATATATTAATATGCAGATTTGATAAAATTGGGATCATTTTATCTGCATTCTTTTTTTTGAGGTAATTATATGTTCATATGCAGCTGTAAGAAATAATACAGAGACTCCACATTTCCTTTTTCCAGTTTCACCTAACAATATTTGGCAAAACTATAGAACAATATCACAACCAGGATATTGACTCTGATACAGAATATTTCTTCCATCACTACAAGGATCCCTCTTGTTGCTCTTGGGTAGCTACACTGACTTTCCTCCTACCCTTTCTACCCCCTTAACCCATGGCAATTATTAATCTGTTCTCTATTTGTATAGGTTTTGTCCCTTCAAAAACATTATATAAATGAATCATACAGTATATAACCATTTGGAAATATCTCTTTTCACTTGCCATAATTCTCTGGAGATTCATTCAGGTTGCTGTACATCAGTAGTTCATTACTTTTTATTGCTGTAGAGTATTCCACCATAGGAGTGTATGTCAGTATGTTTACCATTCACCCATTGAAGGACATCTGGGTTGTTTGCAGTGTGGGACTATTATCAATTAAACTGCATCAGCAAACATTCATGAATAGGTTTTTATGTGAACCTACGTCTTCATTTCTCTGGAACAAATGCCGATGAGTACGGTCGCTCGGTTGTTGGGTAGTTGCATGTTTAGTTTTTTAAGAAACTACCAAGCTGTTTTTCAGAGCAGCTATACCATTTTGCATTCTTGCTAGCAATGTGTAAGTGATCCAGCTTCTCCACATCCTTGTCAGAATTTGGTATTGTCACTGGTTTTTATTTTAACCATTCTAATAGGCATGAAGTGATATCTCACTTTTTGCATTTCCCTAATAGCTAATTTTTTAGTTTTTGTGTAAGGTGTAAGGCTTAGGTCGGAGGGTTTTTGTTTTGGTTTGGATTGTTTTTTTGTTTTTGTTTTTGTTTTTGTTTTTGTTTTTGTCGGGTGTTTTTTTTTTTTTTTTGGCTTATTAATGTCCAGTTGCCCCATCACCATTTGTTGAAGAGACCATCTTTCTTAAATTGAATTGCTTTTATGCCTTTGTGTGGATATATTTCCAGGTTATCTGTTCTTCTCCATTGAACAGATTCTGTTGGTATCCACCAGGCTTGATTACTGTAGCTATATATAATCTACTTTGTACAGGATTCATTTGCATGTCAATAATATGAATCTACATCTTTAGTTTCATTAGCTATATATACTATAATTTTCATTTAACTAATTCTTGGTTGTATATTTAGGGTTTTTCTCCCTGTCCTAAATAACAATAGAAGGACCTAAGGATATATTCTTAGACTTGTATCATTTTTCCCTTTTCTAATTATTTTCTCATAATAAATTACTAAAAATGGAATAGCTAGGCTGATAGCTAGGTGTAGACAGTGTTAAAGTTTGGTTTTTCACATTCAGGACTTTAAGTCCTCTGGAATTTTTTTTGTATATGATGTCTGGTAGAAATCAAGTTTTATGTTTTCTTTATGCTAAGTCAGTCACCCCAGTAGCATCCATTGGGTATGATGCCAACTCCATCATATATGAAATTCATATATATTGTTTCAGTTATCAAAGCTTTATAATAAGACTTTTTCCAGGGTGGGGATAAGGCAAATCTCTTCTTACCTTTCTTGTTCTCATAGTTTTATTTGGCCAGGTTCCGTGAAATCTGATACAGGAATATTTTAAAGTATATCACATTTAAAGATCATTAGATACATTTGACACTTTGGAAAGAAGAATTTCCATTCAAGAACTTAAGATATCTTTTTTCATTTTTTAAAATTTTCAATCCTGCTAAAAAAAAATTCTCCATAAAGGCCGGCCATGCACATTTTGTTTGTATTTTTAGTTACCTTGTGATTTTGGTTACTATTGTAAACGAACTGTTTCTCTCTGTATCTCCCTTTCAATTCTCTTCTATGATGGTTTCTCAAGTCTTTATCTTTCATGACACTTGTGTTTTAAAAGCTGTACTTTTTAGAGACGTTTTGGGTTCACAGAAAAATTGAGCAGAAAGGACACAGAGCTATATGGGAGCTCTACCCCTACCGATACACAGCCTCCCCTACTATCAGTAGTTCAGAGTGGTGCATTTGTTACAATCGGTGAACCTACACTGATACATTATTACTACCCAAAGTCTCTAGTTTGCATTAGGGTTCAGTCTCTATTGTACATTTTATGGGTCTGGGCAAAGGTATATTGATACATATCTACCATTACAGTATCATACAAAATAGTTTCACTACCCTAAGAATCCTCTGTGTTTCACCTATTTCTTTCTTTCTCCCAAACCCTGGCCACTACTCCTCTTTTACTGTTTTCATAGTCTTGCCTTTGCCAGAATGTCATATAGTTGTATTCATAGAGTATGCAGCCTTTTCAGATTGGCTCCTTTTGCCTAGTTAGTAATTCGCATTTAAGATTGCTTCATGACTTCATGGCTTGATAGCTAATTTCTTTTTAGCACTCAGTAATATTCCATTGTCTGTGTCTTCCACAGTTTATTTATCCGTTCATCTATTGAAGGGCATCTTGGTTGCTTCCTAGTTTGGGCAATTATAAATAAAGCTGTTATAAACATCACTGAGCAGGTTTCTGTGTAGATGTAGACTTTCAACTTCTTTGTGTAAATATCAAGGAGCACAATTTCTGGATGCTGTGGAAAGAATCGAATATGGTTCGTTTTATAAGAAACCGCCAAACTGCCTGCCAAAGTAACTAATGCCATTTTGCATTCCCACCAGGAACGCATGAGAGTTACCGTTGCTCCGTTCTTTACCAGCATTTTGTTGCTGTCAGTGTTCTGGACTTTGGCCACGCTAATAGTTGTGTGGTGGCAACTCGTTGTTTTAATTTGTGTTTTCCTGATGACACAAGATGTGGAGCAGCTTTCTACATGCTTATTTGCCATCTGTATACCTTTGGTGAAGTGTCTGTTAAGGTCTTTGGTCCACTTTTTAGTGAGATTTTTTTTTTTTTTGAGTTTCAAGAGTTCTTTATATATTTTGAGGGACAGTTCTTTTTCAGATGTCTGTTTTGAAAATATTTTCTCCTAGTCTGTGGCTTGACTTCTCATTCTCTTTCCATTGTCTTTTGAAGAGCAGATATTTTTAATTTCAGTGATGCCAAGCTTATCTTTGTTTCATGGAATCATGTCTTTGGTGTTGTATCTAAAAGGTCATGCCATAGTCAAGGTCGTCTAAATTTTCTCCTCTGTCACATTCTAGGAATTCTTTACTTTTGTGTTTTTTATTCTAGGAATTCTGTACTTTTGCGTTTTTTATTAGATCTTTGATCCATTTTGAGTTAATTTTTTTAAGTTTATTTATTTATTTTGAGAGAGAGAGAGAGCTAGAGAGCATGTGTGTGAGTGGAGGAGAGGAAGAGAACCAGAATCCTAAGCAGGCTCCGCACTGTGAGATCATGACCAGAGCCGAAACCAAGAGTTGGGCGCTTAACTAGCTGAGCCACGCAGGTGCCCCTTGAGTTAATTTTTGTGAAAGGTGTCAGGACTGTGTCTGGGTTCATTTTTTTGCATGCGAATGTCTAGTTGTTCCAGCATCACTTGTTGAAAAGACTCTCTTTTATCTGTTACATTTCCTCTGCTCCTTTGTCAAAGGTACTGATTTGTGGGGGTCTATTTCTAGGCTCTTTGCTCTATTCCATTGATCTATTTCTCTATTATTTAGACAATACTCCACTGTCTTGATTACCATAGCTATATAGTAAGTGTTGACATCATGTAGTGTCAGTCATCCAACTTTGTCCTTCTTTAATACTGTGTTGGCTCTTCTGGGTCTTTGCCCTCCATATAAACTTTGGAATAAGTTTGTTGATATCCACGTCTGTATTTGTTGTCTTTTATAACTGGTATTTTTTGCTGCATGAGAACCCTTGATTTTGTGTCTAGCAAAAGTGTTGAACTCAAATGAATTCTAATAGCTTGTTTTAAAATGATCTTGGATTTCCTATATGGGAAAATACATCACCTATCAATAATGACTAGTTTGTCTCCATCTCAACAGTCCAAATAACCCATTTTTATCTTGTACTATTTCATTAGCCAGTGTCCTCCAGTATAAGGCTGACTAATGTCATTGGTAGTTGGCATTCTTATTTTATCCCTGACTTTATTTTAAAGTTTATTTTTATTTATTTATTTTTTGAGACAGAGAGTGCAAACAGAAGAGGGGCAGAGAAAGAAGGAGACAGAATCCTAAGCAGGCTCCGCACCATCAGCACAGAGTCTGATGTAGGGCCCGAACTCATGAACGTGAGATCATGAGCTGAGCCAAAGTCAAGAGTCAGACATTTAACCGACAGAGCCACCCAGGCGCCCTTTTCCCTGACTTTAACTGAATATAATATTTTTTACTTAGAAAAGTAACGTGAGTGAACGAGATTGTTTTAGAGAAAAACAAAGATGTTTCTCTCGTACACCTCAAACAAATTTGGTAAGCAGTCTTGGGACAGAAATAACCAACAAGTTGTATATTAAAATATTCAAATAATCCAAATATGAAAGTAGTAGAGATACTTACCTGTTTCACTCTATACTCTCACTTCTTGAGTTGGCACTGACTGTAGATGAAAAATAACAATGACAAGATATAAGAGAGGCTGCCCTAGGTGTTGCATTCATTCATGCCTTTTGCAGATTCTAATTTGACACCTACTGTATGCCAGGTACAGTGTAAGATGCGAGGATACAATAGCAAAGATAAATATGGCCCCTGCTGTTATTAAATTACAGCATGTTTCATAAATGAAAACCATTAATGAGTCACTCACTGTTTGAAAAAGAAAAACTTATTCCTGTGTAGTTAGGAGGCGAAAAAAATGCAGAGACATTAAGCATAGCCTTAATTAAAATAGAGTTCCAGCTGCAGAATGGTACTTTCTGTGTGTGCTTGATGTTGTTTTCTAAAACTATTTTGAGGGTTTCTTTTTTTAAGGAAGAAGAAAAAAGAAGTTGGTATATATCTAACAAAAATATTAAAATGATAGTTGACACATCTGGGGCATGACAGAAGGAATTGATTACCCTAATATCTTATGTCTTGCAGTAAAACTGTTAATTAGGGCTCAGGTGGTCATACCAGATTTATGTCTCATTGGCAAGGGCTATTAAAACAAGAATTCGTATAAAGCAAAAGTTTTTGATTTCAGCAAACTGTACAAACAGAAATAAAAGTAATGGCCAATCAATAGATTATATAAATGATTCAAGACTCTAGCTTAGTAAAAAATCCATTTTGTTGTAATTTTCTAAAAGGGCATTAGGATGTGCCTTTAAACAGTTTTCTCCAAATGCTAACCTTAGCAAGCGTGAATTGCATTTTAAGGCTTCAGGAGATTTACAAGAATTAGCCCAGATATCCTTGCACTTTTTGTTCAATTGCTTCTTCTGCTGCTAATGTTAGCTAATTAGAGTCTTGGGAGATATGTTTTTTCCCTTTTCTAGGAATCCACAGCCAAAGCACTTTTAGCTCTCATTATCTTTAGATCATAGGAAATTGTGCCATGGTGGGCTTCTATTTCTGGAAAGCCAGAAATACCATATTGGTAAATCTCCTTGGCAGTTGTTATATTTTACTCTGTCTACTTAGTCCATCACTAGTTAAGTGCTTTAAAACTAAGTATCTAGGATATTAAAGTTTGGAAAAGAAAGAAAGGGGTTCTAGGCTCTGTTTATGCCATTGACTGTCACTACAACCTTAGCAAAGTGATTGCAATTTGTATCATGAAGAGATTGGCATACAATCTGATAACCTTAGAGATTCCTTTCAGCTCTAATATTTAATTTAGCGATAAATACTCTTTTTATTAATGACCTTAGTTATCCTTAATGGAGTCACAACCTTGGAAATATTTTATTCGGGACTCTTAGGTGCAGGTGCTAAAAAACAGACTGAAAACCACAAAGGGAATGTATTAGTTTAGAGGATCTGTAGAGTTAATTGCAGAAAGGGAGAAGGTCTTTCCTGGTAGTCCCAACCAAAGTCCTGGTGGGGACCTTTGGAAGAATGACATGCCTGTCTCTGGAGCAGGAGAAGCATGGCAGGGGTGGCTGGAGAGGTCAGGACACCCCCACCCAAGACACATGGACTGAGGCCAGGATAGATGTGGCCCCTCAGAGAAAACCAGCAGTAGCAGGAGTGGCTGGTAAGCAAGCACAACATGGGCTCACCACAGGAGGCATTGTGTTGCATCTCAGCTTCAAGATTTAGAGAGGAAATGATGTGCTTGGGATCACTTAGGCTGGAAAGCCTGCAGTCAGAATGCAGTCAGAAAAACCCAAGTTTTTCAACAACCAGTCTCTAGGTTTTCCGGCTACCCTATGCCCCCTTCCTCGTTAGTAATTTTCTGGATTATGAGAGTAAAGATGTGATTTGTGAAAAGATATTCCCATTTTCCATGTTTGTTCCTGGAATGGAAAAGACCCGATTAAAAGCTCATACACTTTCCAAGTAGCAGATAGCATTTTTTATTGTCTCTTTCCAGGATAAATCAGCCAGGGATTCACGTTGAGGTGTTATTTGTGTACCGAGATAGTGTATGATTTCTTTGGGAGAGTAAAATATATATAACATAAAATAGGATAAAATAGCTACACTCTATTGTGTTTAATTTTAGCTTTTTAATAAACATTTTTATAGGCTTTAATAGAATTAAATGAAAGGGAAGCCAGTGTTTTACATTGAAGTTAAATTGTCTCACCTAGCCTTCTTGGATCCTCATGTTTGTTTTATCATCTTTTGATACTATATTCAAGCTTAATTAGGCATTTGAATAGGTGTGTGATTTCAACAACTTGCTTACTACTATTCTCGCCTTGCAATGAACTCTGCGCAGAACGCATTCAAGCGGGCAACCCCTGGGTCAGGTAATCAGGTCAGAGGGGTTGAAGGTCTTTTTATCACTCTGGTAATCTGGTTCAATTGCCAACTTTGAAGATCTACTGTTAGTAACAATCACTGGTCATCAGCCATACTTAGTAGGAAATTTTAGCAGTTTTAAGCCTCCTTCTTAAGAATATGTCTGCTGGGGTGCCTGGGTGGCTCAGTCGCTTAAGCCGCCGACTTCGGCTCAGGTCATGATCTCGCGGTCCGTGAGTTCAAGCCCCGCGTCGGGCTCTGTGCTGACAGCTCAGAGCCTGGAGCCTGTTTCAGATTCTGTGTCTCCCTCTCTCTGACCCTCCCCCGTTCATGCTCTGTCTCTCTCTGTCTCAAAAATAAATAAACGTTAAAAAAAATTAAAAAAAAAAAAAAAGAATATGTCTGTAAAACTGGAGGAAATGAAATGTTGACAGGAAGCTCTGATGTGAGGTTTGAGGTCTACTACAGTTGAAAAGACATATTCTCCTTCAGGGCCGAAGCATTACAAAGACCAGATAGTCCTGTTGCTTTGTCACGAGAAGTGAAATAGATTGATTATTTTTTAACAGTAGAGAATAAGGCTTTTCCTTTGGCACATTTAGAAGAAAAAAATAACCATGAAACCTATGGAATGGCTCTGACTTTTATGGTCCTCTAAATTTTCACTTTGCATTTTTAGTTGACAGATTTCTTCTTTTAATAGAGAACCTTGTTTGACTTGACTCTTTCCCTTTTATAAACACATAGCTCATATATAAGAGAACGTACGATAAAATGGGACTTTAGAGTAGACGTTAATAATAAAGTCAGGGGCCCGCAAAGACCGCTTCACATCCTAGTACACAGTTCTTGCTGTGTCAGACTCTTTCTGCCTGTCTGGTTTTCTGTGATATTTTATGTTGAAAATTGAAACCTTATATCTCTAGTGATCTTCTCTTACTTGTTTTTTCATCTCATCTCTGAGTGCTCTAATGAATGTTTGAGCTAAAAAGGACTAGAATGACGGAAGTCTGTTGCCTATATTTTAAGTAATTAAGATATTCTTAGTTTTTACTGATAGTTTCAACTGCTGAAGTTTTCTTAAGTTTTCCATAGCCTGTCCTCTAAGGATGCACCTCGTTCTCTCACAGTGGAGATTTCCACATGGTTTGTTTTTTTGTCCTTTTCTTCTTTGCCACCTCTTGGATGCTATGCCGGCCAGTGGCCATCGCTCTCATTTGTGGTCAGCACAGACCTACACTGACTGTCTTGTAACCCCACTGAATGTGGTGTTCAGCATTTGTCAACCAAGAGGAAAGAAGCAGTATGTGTTTTCCCCTAAAATAGTCAACACAACATTGTGGTCTTCCTGATTGATTGATGATGTAGGATGTTTTCCCTGGAAGAGAGTGCTTTGCCTAACACCATACTGATTGTTGAAGCTTGTAAAATCTCTCTCCTCCTTTGGTGCTATAATAACTCCTTGTTCTAACATTTCCAGACACTGTTCTTCTGTCCCTGCTTGCTGACAGGTTTTGTATGTTCACATCCCATCTCCACTAGTGCATGATGTTATCAGAGATCAATTCAGTGGTTGACAGGTTATATATTCCTTTTTTTTTAAAGACATAAAACCATAATAAGAATCTTAATACAGTAGTTATCAGTGCAGTGTGAAGTTAAAGGATCTTTGAAAATGTAAAACTCTTGCAATCAAGAAAATAATAGCATTGGTAAAACCCTGGACCGATTGAAAATGCTTGCAGCAGATGCTTTGTAAATTTTTCTAACTCTCCCACTGGGATACAAAGAAAATTGCCTTAAAAAAAAAAATCCCGTGACACTGTCTTTTGTAATTAGAGCTATTAAGTCAAAATGATAAATAACCATTTGATGGCATACTACAAAAGAAAATAGCCCTTTGGCCTGATTTCTCCTTGAATAGCAAGAAATCTGAGAGTATTGAGGTTGGGTTCCTTTAACCCTGAATATTGTTTAGAATGTAGGAAAGCAAGCAAGCGGATTTTCTTTTTCATCCTTCAACATGGTCGTGTCCATTAGGATAGTAAGTGAAACTGGTTTGCCAAGGAGGTGAATGATTAAAACCACAACAGAGTGTGCCCCAGAATGCTAGGTTTTCGGTTTCAAAACAAAGTGCTGTGGGTCACTTCAGTGACGGTATGTAATGCTTATTATAAGGCTCCGTAGACAAAGGTAATTATCTCTGAATGGGCGCTTGTCCCTGGTTTAGAGATCAGACATTGGGAAGGAGAACTAACGGAGCACTGATGGCCCCTGTCCCCCAAAATGTGAGGGCTCACAGACCAGGCTGTTGTCTTCTGGGGTCCAGGACAACGATTATATGTCATTCAGATTTTTACCTGTTAGTGCCTATGTTTTATAAACGTTGCCAAACCTCCCTGAGGTTTGGAGCAGAGAGATGGGTGGAAGGCAGGAGAGAGGCTCTCAAGGAAGAATCAAGTTTTCTGTTTGAGTGCCGGAAAACGGCTCCTAGCACTGCCGCTCCTGGGAGCATTATTTTCTGTGAGGAAACTAGATGAGTATAATGAGTGTACCCTGTGCATAAATTCAATATTAGTTCTACACCCAAGGTCAAATGAAAGTTAATGACCATTTGCACACCAGAGATCTGAAACCCACATTTTACTCCTTTCTCATAATGGCAGAAAAGGAGAGCAATTTATATTTAAATTGATTTAAATTTCAAAGCATAAACACAGAGGTCTCCCTGGTACTCTTTCCTTGTCAGTGCAACTTCCTGGCAGGGCTCGACTTTTGTAAAAAATTGAGCCCCATCCCATTGCAGTTCCCTAGTGTGGACAGTTGTTTTGTTTTCTGTGGAACTACCCTCTTCCCACTCTGCTGGGCTGGTGACGCCAAATCAGAAGCCCGCAGCGCAATCAGGGCCACTTTCTTTAATGATTTGGGTTTTGCATTTGTTGAGCTAATTAGCTGATTGAGGCAACTAATGGGTGTCTTTAATCCACTGTTGACTGGGCACCTTCTCCCCGAAGCCTGCCAGCTCCTTTGTTCTCAGGCGTCTGGGGAGTGGGAGCTGCTTCCCAGATGAACATATGATATATGCCACCCAGTGTCTGGAGGCCAGCCTGGGAGGCTGATTTGCTAATTACCAAGTGCCCTAAAAGGCCACGCATCCGCTTAAAGCCCTGTGGCTGACCAATCCTCTGTGTACGAATGAAGATTTACATTTGAAGGGTGCCCGGGTGAGAACGGGAAGGAGGATTGATCTATAATCCATTTTCAGAATTTATAATTCTGTGATTGCTTCTGTGTATACGCCTCAAGGCACAAAATAAAAGCAATCTGTAGATGTTTTAAAATATGAAATATTGGAAGATTTGAGGAAATATTTAAAGAAGATGATTAGATAATTAAAAGGAAATCTGTATTAATGGCTAAAATCATCTCTCTTATGAACCAAAAATATTCCTTAGAAAGAAGAATCCTTGCCATATGCTGTTTTTATAAAGTTAAGAAGTGCTACAGTCTGGTATACACACCTTCCTTCTGAAATCCAGCAGTGCTAGGCATATAATTAGGAAATTTGACCCCCATGCTGTCTTGTGTTCTTTCACTCTGGTAAGTCAACTGGCTTCTCTCAGCCTTAGTTTCCATATTTGGTAAAAGGCTTGGTTGATGCCCAAAGTGCCATGCCAAGGCTGTGGGTCATGTCCTAAGTACCAAGTACTAGGCAGCTTTACTTCTAATTATACGTTGATGTCTGTTCAATAAGAATATGGGGATGACCACTTTTTATCATTTAATTTGCTTTCTAAACTTTTTTGATTCATTGCCTTTTTCCTCGTTGAAAATCTGCAGAAGGCCCTTTCCTCCCCACTGCCCTCCCCTTCAGGGGACATTTTCTAACTCTCATTTGTATTGACAAGTGAGAGCTATCAAGGGAAATCTTTGTCTTGGCCACATGACCCAGCTATTGTCCAGCATTCATCACATTAAAAGTCTAATTGTATAAACAGCCATGAAAATGGAGCTGTTCTCAGTAAAACTGCAATGACATGAACACAGTGTGTGTGAGTATAAGTAAATAATGCTCCATAGTACACACACAAAGCAATTTGATTTAGCTGAATTCTACCAGAATGAGTAATGCTGTTGTAATAAAAGTGAAATTTGCTTCAGATACTGTTCTTTCCATTTATGCAACACACACATGAATACTTAACATTTGAGAATTTCTATATCAGACCGTGGTTCCAACTATTTGCCTTTTTCAGATAGGTTATAAAAATACTGCATTTTATTGCTGCATACAGTGATTGAGAGCTGTTTTTGGAATGAGATGGGTGATAGAAATGTTGACCCCAGAGTCAATGAAGTCTAGTATTGTACAAGCTCAGCTTCAACAGTACATTTTGACAGTGTTTTTATTTGGAGATGGGGAAACAGAGAATGGATAGATACTTTTAGAAATAATCTTGGGTTTCTTTCCAAAAGCAAAATTCCTCCCTGACTAAAGGGAATTTTGTTTTTCTAAAGCAGTGGTTCTCAGATTTAATTTACATAGCAGTTAATTTGTAGCACTTACAATCCCTGCCCTGCTCCTCACTGCCCCCCCCCTACACTCAAGTTAAGCTCGATTGCAGGCCCCGGTATCTGGATTTCTAACTAGCCTTCACTTCTAGGTGATTTAGATGCCACACTTTGACAGGCACTTTCCAAAGTCTTTTTGATCTGCTGTCTCAGAGAGTGAGCTGGTGTTCTATGAAGGGTGTTGGTCTAATGATCCAAGCATGGTAGAGACCATCAGACTGTTGTTTATACTTTGGCTACTAACTCATTTACTGGACAACTGCCTAACTTTTCAGTGTTTCTCTGCCTGACTGGAGATTTTGTCTCGGGGATGGTAACAGAATTATAACACTCTCATGTCATTGGCAGTAAAAGCTTTATAAACGAAGTGAATTTTTACCAAGGTTTGTTTGCTGGGCAGACACAGGAATAAGTGAACATTCTCGCTCAAGTTTTACTTACTAAATTCACCAGAAAGACATTTGAGGTGGGGGTGGGGTGGGGGGCTGGGTAGTTGGCACTGTTTATAGGGGAAGTGAATTTAACCCTGGCCCCAAACAAGTGCTCCTGAACCAAAGCCATATCCTTGTAAATTGTGGGCTGATCCCAAGTCAGTAGAACCAATGAGTTTGTCTGGTTCCCCTTTTGCTAAAAAATGGCTGCCTTCTATCTACTGAAAATGCAAACATTTAGTAAAAGCAAAGCATTCACTTTAAGACTTATTAAAATCAATGGGGGGAGTTTGCACCTTATCATCCAATTGCTTTCTGGTAGAAAAATGATTGTGGGAAATGTGAGGTTGAGGTCACTTGGTATCTATCCTTGGGAACAGATGGTAGTTTTTAGGAGTGTTGCCTGTAAAACTTTGCTCTACTTTTGAGAGAGAGCAAAGCATGACAGATGCCATCATCATCTCAGTTTTATGTATTCTTATTTTCTTCATATTTATTTTTAGCCTTGTTTTTGTATGTTTAAAAGGCCCATTTGTATATTATAGTTCCAAAGGTGAAGCTAGGTGCAGGTGATTTTCCTCTCCAAAGGGGCCTTATACAGTAAATACAAATTTGTCACACATTAGCAATAAAACCAACTTCCCCACCCTTCAGATAGGGTTCTTAAGGGGAGTTTGGAGATTATCAATAAGCCCTGGCTGAGAGCCTCTCTTGCTGACAGTGTAGGGGTAGGGGAGCATTATCTCAACAGCCTGGGTCCCCCAGGGGGTGCTGTGTGTACGTTATCTGGTCAGGGAAGGGGCAGATTCCATTACTGGGCTTCATGGTGCTCAAGCAGCACATCTGGGCTGTAGGCTTGGACAGTGGACCCCTCGGACCCTCTGGTTCTCTTAGACCCATCCCTGAAACTAACTATGGACATGGAATTCACACTTAGCATTTGTACCTAAGTCCAAGTGACTGAATTTACTTCCTTTTGTGGGTAACGTTAAGCCTACATGAATTCACTAATTTCAGGGTTAGTCATAAAACCAGATGGACAGTTTCGTCCAAAGATCACATCTATTTAGGTGGTTCAGGTCCCTTCAAGGACATTTTCATGGGACCTGCTCAAGTACAGTTTTTTGTTACCTTGGTATTTCAAGAAGAAAGACAAGTAAAACAACCAATAGTTTTATCAGTTTTATCTGAAAACTCAAGATACATATACTTCTATTTTTGTTTTTTAACATTTATTTATTTTTGAGACAGAGAGAGAGCATGAACAGGGGAGGGTCAGAGAAAGAGGGAGACACAGAATCTGAAACAGGCTCCAGGCTCTGAGCTGTCAGCACAGAGCCTGATGCGGGGCTCGAACCCACAGACTGTGAGATCATGACCTGAGCCGAAGTTGGACGCTCAACCGACTGAGCCACCCAGGCGCCCCCATATACTTCTATTTGAGAAGAAATGTAGTTCAGTGCCTTTGGCATGAATGCGAAAGATAGTTTGGGTGCTGTATCAAAACGTTTTATTCCCACATGTATTTTGTCTTGGTTTTGTTAGCTGATAATCTTAGGAGATTATTTTGTGAGCCATTAAAGTCCTTATATTGATACTCAAAAGTGCTCATTAACAGATTCTCAGAATTATTCTTTATACTGAAATGTAGGTGGGGAATGCTGTGTTCTTTATTCTTGACAACAGCTCTTTGGTCCTCAACAAGCTGCTACCTACTGCCAGAAAGTAATATCTTAGCTATTTTTGATTTGAACTCTTTCTGTGATAAATGGTCTGTTCAGGATATTGCTCCTGCCTGAGCTGAGTTTAAAATACCCCCTTTTGGATCACTTAGTCCCTGGCATGGGAGGGTCTTTGGATCCCCACGGTACTCCTAGGCTTCCCTGGTCTCTGCAGAGGTGCCCATGACCGTCAGGGGCCCATCTCAGCTAGGTTATGGTCTCTGGGCCTTTCTGCTTGTCTTGCCCTATATTACCTCTTGCAGGGGCTGTAAACTCCACTGTTGACTGCTGCAAACTCCATCTAGCCTATGGCCCTTTATAAAATAGGCTCCATTGCAGGCCTCTGTCCTCAGGGCATATAAAACTTGTGAGACCTTGCAGACTTCCTATCCTGGGGAAGAGGAAGAACTCAGGAGTGATAAGCTCCATACCTCATCTACCCCTTGTCTGCCCTCAGCTTTACTGTGCTCACTGCTGAATCCACTGTGAGCATGCTGACCCCCACGTGGGGCTGGCGGCAGACTGTGATACAGTCTCCCTCCCCTGTGTGCTAAGTCTCAATCTTTGTGTAAACCTGCACTCCTGTTTTCGGTGTCCCCTCAACCATCTACCTGGCCTCACCTTCTGAGAGTCCAAGCCCAGCCAGGGAAGATGAGGCCCATAGCTCTTACCTTTCATCTCTGCTGCCATCTGTAGACATCTGGTCTACCATCTTTAGTGCCCTGTCCCCCAAACCCAACAGTCCACTTGCAGTATCCTGGGAATAGCCTTGAGCTTTCCTAGCCCATTACTTCCTGACAGCTCCTTGAGGGGGACAAGCCTGTGGCTTATCTGGCTCAGGAGAGAGGGATTTGAGATTTCAACTTCCAGAGTTGGTTTTTGATGTGCAAAGGAAGGTAACATTTCTTTGTAAATTTTGCCCTTTCAAGGCAAAATCCTAACTTGGATGTCAGAATACAAATACTAATGACTTTGTTTCTATGTTCCTTATCCTGCACTCTACCCCAATAGTGGGTGGGTCTGATGAGAAGAAAGGCCCCATCCATGGATGAAAATGCAAAAGGAAAACACATTACCATGTTGGAGTATAAAGTAGCTACCCTTGATCAAGCACTTTACGTCCATCCTTTCTTCCACATACCCAGCCTATAGGGTGGTGATTGTTAACATCTCTCTTCTTCAAGTAATGAACTTGAAGTTTGGTGAATTGATATAACTTGACAAAGGTCATGTGCTAGAATGGTGCCGTATTTTTCCCCAAATGTGTAATAAAAGGAAGTTTCTTTAAATTCTAGCAGGATGGATTAGATGAGAGTTATGGAAAATTTCACATCTTTCCTTGGCCTCCTCTTGAGCTGCCCGCCCTCCATTGATTGCTATATTGATTGAGCTATTTGGTGTCTTCGCTTGTATTTGCAAACACAAGGACTCTTAGGGAATTCTTGTTGGTTCCTCTGTATGTTTTACAATTTCCCTGTAATGTCAATGAGAAGATTTAGCAGTAGCATTACTGACAATTCAGGAATAAAAAAAAAAGCTTATGAGCATCATATGAGTGGCAGAAAACTTTTACGTTATTTTTAAAAAGTAGATTGCTGGTCTACCATAAAACCTTAGTTAAGTGTCCATGTAGATACAACCTGTTGTGTTTTCTTTTTTTACAATCCTAGAGGCAGATTTGTATAGCCATGAAAAGCCAAATCCAGAGACTCAGTTTCAGTTCTAAATTAGCCACTTGACTTAGTGGCTTCCAGAGGCTCATTGTCTTACTCTACGAAATGGAGCACATGCCTCTGGGGCTTGTTAGGGATTGGTGGGGGGGGGGGGGGGGGTACGGTTAAAGGAGATGCCATAAAGCATGTAGCTTCACATCAGCACATAGTTAGACTCAGAAATTACTTTTCTTTTATTCCCTGAGATCAATCTTTTAGAATTTTAATTCCTGAGAGAGATACAGAGTAAAAAAGTGCACTAGGGTCTTTTTAAATGAATAATCACCTTGTATCAGCTCAGCACCACCTCTGCTCATACCTTTACCGTATGATTATAGCAGATTGGCCTGAACCTGTCCTGTCACCAGATCATATCCTTGTAAGGCACTTAAAAAATGCAATCTCTTCTGTCTCTGAAGATAAACACTGAAGAAAAATGGTAGCTAAGGTTAATTCGATTTTTTTAAATTGAGGTTTTATTTTAGTTGGATCATGTATAAGGCATCTTTGCATTGAAAGGAAACTTGTTTTTTTCTGATATGTTTCCTCAAAAGAAGGGCAACCATAGAGCTTACTGGGCTCAAGTACTGATTAGTTCTTTATTACTCTGGCCAACGGAGCAAGTATTTATGATCTAATTAAGATTTGATACAGGATGCTCTTTGCTCTTTTGACATTATCATTTTTCTCTGTTGAATAACTTTTCCATTGACTGGACATGTATTAAATGGTATTCAAAAGAAAACACTATAAAAACCTATTACAAAGTGGGGGAGAGGAAATTTGAAGAGTCTAGGCTACACGACAAAGGCATAAGAATTGAAGGGGGATCCTCTCTGCCTGAGGGGAGGATAAATCATGCAGGCAGCTGGGCAGCAGGGAAGCAGTCCAGACCTGGTCGCTCTGTGGCATGAGCTGCCTCTAGCAAAGTGTGCAGAGCTTGGAGCATCAGATGGGGAAAATGGCAGTTTTTCAGCTACCTCTCATTTTAGCCTCCTCACTGTGGATTTATTATGTTGCCTGACTGATGTGCATTTCCAGAATATCAACACACCTATATTCACATGTTAGTAAAAGCAATACCTTTCTTTTGTGCAGCAAACAATTTATTATCTTCTCTTCTATAAAAGCAGGGTTTAGGAAGCATGGTGAGAGTTGAAGGAAAGGGGTATGTATGTAGGAGCACGTAGCAATGAGTAAGTCATTATGGCCCTAACTTTTACAGACTGAACTCCTGGTAGGAAATTCAAGTCAATTTTCATTAGACTGTTTATTGTAAGCCTCCTGTGTTCTTTGTTTTCGGTCTCACTGCTTTTCAGTTCATTTTGGACAGTTTAAGTCTTCATGGTGGATTGGAGCAGGTAGAGAGTCAGACCTGGGTACTTGATCTCCTCCACCGACTTCCTGTGTGATTCTGGGCCAGCTGTTGAGCATCAGAGGCTTCAGCGTGAATGGTTCACAGAGCCAGGATCACATGCGTCAACGCTGTCCAAACGGCACAGCCCCATGCTGAGCCCCACTGCACCAGGAATGCCAGGGATGGGGCCCTGGAGTCTGACTTGGTACTCAGGCCCCTGTGTGACTCTCCTGTTCTCTGAGTGGGGAGAGGCAGGAGTCTGAAGGGATCAAGGGCTGTTGTGATCGGACTCATCAAGTCTGTGGAGGAGAGAACGAACTGTAAAAGAGGCTGCTGGGAGGCTGTGGCAGTGACCCGGGAGAGAGGTGGTGCAGTCCTGAGCTCTGATCCTGACAGAGAGGAAGGAAGGTGGAGACATCTCAGAGGTGGAAGTGACAAGGTTTAGTGAGAGACTGATGTGAGGGCAGAGGGGAGGGAAGAACAGGAAGACACCTGGTGGTGACATAAACTAAAATACTGCAAGAGGAGGCTTGTGAAATCTAGTGGACACGATGCTGGTGATTGCAGACCTTCGTGTCCTCGCACCTTGGGGACAGAAGCAGTACCACCACACTATCATAGCTGCTTGTACATAGCAGGTGCACAATGGTCTGCAAAATGAAACCGTTCAGAGTGTAACTGGAGATGTGGGCTGGGACTCTGAGGAGAGGGCAGAGATGGAGACACAGATTTGGAAATAACCTGTATAACCATGAAAACTGAAACCAGAGGAACAGATAAGATCACTGAGGAAAGAGGCAGAGAGAGAAAAGAGAGCCTGCGGGAAACTTGCATTTTTAGAGGATTCAAGGATGATAATGACCAGCAAAGAGAGTTTTCAAACAACAGTCTCAAGTTCAGTTCACAGGCTAAACCAGTGGGGGCTAAGAAAAGGCAGTTGGGACAGAGATGTTGTAGGCATTGGTCAGCTTTCAAAGAGAAGTTGAAAGGGCACTCTGGGTGGGCCAGATGATAATACTCTACAACAAATCTTGATGGTGAATACGGAGCAGTAGTTTTCAAATTTTAACACCAAAATAAAAGTGACGAAGTGAAGGCTGCAACAGCTTTTTCCCCTTACTTTTTAAAAAATAGAAAAGATTTGAGCATTTTGAAGCATTTGTGATTATATATTGGTAACCAAAAATAAATAGACTCTATCAGCATTTCTCACCGCCAGCTTGTTTCCATGCCGGCTCTGAGGGAATGCAGTACTTGCTGAATGTGGATGGAGTGTTGTTGAGGGGCCTCCTAAAATAAATATTATGGCCCCTCTCCAGGAATGGTACAAAAAATAGCCGGTTATTTAGATAATGAGGAACTGGGTTCTGCCTCCCATGGCCTGGAAGCACCTCAGTGTTTTCCTAACATTTTAAAGTCCACAGCCCATTGAACACACAAAACAGCCCCACCTGGTACACATCTCATCGCATTTGTGAACAGTACCTGATGCATTTTGACGTTTACATTTTTTTTCCTGTTCTAGTTTATTC
The DNA here is from genome assembly GCF_028018385.1 of Neofelis nebulosa. Lineage (NCBI taxonomy): Eukaryota > Metazoa > Chordata > Mammalia > Carnivora > Felidae > Neofelis > Neofelis nebulosa. The sequence continues at coordinate 55,063,620 of NC_080785.1, forward strand.
TGTTCTGTTTCGTTAGAAAAGAAAAAAGAGAAAAAAGAAATACTGGCGAGGACCCCCATGAATGGACTTGTTGATGTGCAGTTTGACCAGCACGGTACCATCGCATCCTTGACAGACACAGGCTGGCACCACTGTAGAAGCATCCCTTATCCCGGGAGGGCTGGCACAGGTTACTTCACCTCATGTATAAGATGGCGATGACTTTCCCCGTCCATGTCTTCAGGATGTATGAACCTCAAATGAGAGACCCGTTAGGAAACCTTCCTTCATAAAAAAATGCTCCAAAGGTGAAAGATGGTATTATTGCCCCAACTTTAGTTGTTGGCAAAATACTCAGCGAATTACTTCTCTTGACTGTGTTTGGTGATTTCTCACATTGGGACATGAAATGTTAAATTTCTCTGTGTGGTGACATTTTTGGACGGTGTGTAAATTAAAAAAAAAAAAAAATGGTTTGTAAAGAACACTCTCAAGTATAGTCACCTAGCACATCGTGATCCTTGCGTTTAATTTGTGCTAGTGCAGCTCTTTCTTACCTTTGCAAAATTCATTAGAAATTAAATAAGCATTGTTGTGAAAGGACGTCCGTCTTCTTTGTGTTTAAATAATAATATTAGTAGAGTTATTAAGAAAGTTGTCTTAGCAACCATCCTAGTAAGTCATGAGAGAAAATCTGTTCCCCTGAAGGTAACAAGGAAGTGATAATTAAGGCAAGCCCTGAAATCTTGAAGGCTGTCTGCAGTAGTCCATCTGGAATGACTCTTGGCTAACTTACAAATAGGTGCATTTAAATTAAGTACTCTTATGTGAATTGGTGCTGAGTAATCCACATATATACTTAGCACGTAAAACGTGGATTTTCATGTTTACTATTGAAAATATGTGCTTTAGATCTTGTGCTTGTGACTTTTGTTGTGTAAGTTATTTCAAAGGCCTTTTCTTGCTTTCAGACTCTGGGTTGAGAGATAAGGAGATGGTTTGTGTTGGCAGAGAGTGAGGCTCCCAGCCTCCCTCGGTCCCAGAAGCTGTCATTCCTGTGTACGTGTTCCACTGGAGGGAAATGTCCCAGAATCAATATTTGTGTAGGAAATTTTCCCCAACCTACTCTTACTCCGACCAGATAAAAGAGAATACAGCTGAAAAAATCTAAATAACTGCTTCCTCCTCTTTCTATCACATGAGCCACACCACTAGGAGGCGTGAAGAGAAAAGTTGTCTTTGTATGTATTCCCTGACATTAATCTTCATGTTAAGGATGCCTAGAAGACTCCTTTTTAGGTGACTAACTGTATTTCATATGGGACGCTTCCCAGGGTGATGATAAATCCTCCGAAGTCCAGAATAAATACACTTTTCTTCCCAAATGGTGTATATGAACTACTGGCTGAAATATATTCTTGGAATCATACTTTTTCAGTGCTTCCAAGAAAATAATGTTATTTATGTGTTGGAAAAGACCACACTCTTCCTTGTCATCAAGATACTGAAGATAAGAGTCTACCAGAACTTTGAGAGTCTCCATGGTGCGCACTGAGACGGATTGCTGAATTGCCTTGCCAAGTCCCTGAATTTCCTTGTATTTGTGATTCTTGCTCTGTGAATCGAACTGTATTGCTGCGCACCTAATTTTGAGGTTTTCAAAGATGTGATGAGAAATGGAGTATTGTTGCGTGGGAATAAGCTAGAAATACAGGACTGAATCTTTATCCCAATTATGCTTTGATGCTAATCCCCTCTCCTTTGTTTCTATGTATATGTACTAAGAATCATGCCTAAATCTTAAAAAATAGTGTTAGCCCTCAATTCTGAAATTGTTTTTCATTGTCCTACGTGTCAGTGTGCAATAATAAATGCCTAGACACCAGAATATTGTTTTAAAAACAAAAACATGAATTTAGAAGGCAAAATATTCAAAAATTTAATTTTCTTCATTTGTACCAAAACAAACTTCATGGGGCACCTGGGTGGCTCAGTCGGTTGTGTGTCTGACTTCAGTTCAGGTCATGGGTTCGAGCTCTGCATCCAGCTCTGTGCTGACAGCTCGAAGTCTGGCACCTGCTTCAGATTCTATATCTCCCTCTCTCTCTGTCCCTGCCCTGCTCATGATCTCTCTCTCTTTCCCTCTCTCTCAAAAATAAATAAACTTTTAAAAATTAAAAACTAAAACTTCAAAGAGCAAATGTTGAAATTAAAGCGTAAATCAAGTGCCAAGGTATGGTTCACACTTCATGTAGATGCACTTGTCCCATGTTAGTTGCCCTCAAGAAGAATTATTCCCCATTACAGGTAAAGACTTCTCTTGTTTCAATTAGTTGAGTAAAAGGCAAATATAAGTAAAAACTTCCATAGCCATTGCATTTTTAAGCGGAATTTACAATGTTACTCTGTATTTTTCCCTTGGCATTCTCACCTGTAGTTTTTCAGAGAAAACATAAGAGTTTTTCTTTCATCTTCACTTTCTTCATAATTGGGCAGCAGTAGCAATAGGGGAGCCCCTTGGAACAAGCACAACTGGAACTTTTTGCTGGAAAGAGAAGAAAAGCTTCTGTCCACTTCCGCTGTTGCTGCTTTGCCCCTAGATGCTCAGTGATAGGCGTGAGGCTAGTTATTCATGGAGTTTAATACAAGAATTTCCCTCCCCTCTTTTTTCATAAATAGTTATGAAAGAAGTAGTTCATGTAAGTAGGCGTAGTCAAGCCGTGCCGTTGGGGGCACTTGGGGAGGGAACTGTTCATCCAGTCAGTTTTTACAGAGCTCATACGGTGTGCACAGCATTTTAGGTGCTCTCTGTGGTAAGCACCTCACAGTAGGCAGAAAAGGCATACAAAAGCAAAGGGAATATGAAACGGTACTTTAAAAACTATAGAGCGGAAAGCACAGTATTTGGTACACAAAACCATGCAAAGTGAACCCATAAGTACAGTGCATGACCTCACTGTCAGTAAGGTTGGTAATATTTTTGCCCTGCTTTTGATGGAGAGTGCATCAAGGCACTTGATAGATAGATAGGAATAACTATTGTTATAGGAATATAACAGAAGATAGGAGATAGGAATAACTTATTCTACTTAGGAGTCATCCTTGATTGCTTCTTCTCCTCATCTCTCTCCGCCATCAACCATATTCAGTTCATTGGCAAGTGGTGTCCATTTTGTGTAAAAAGTCAGCTCAAATCCTCCATGTTTCTGTAGCTCATTGCCACCTCCCCGGTCTGAGCCGTTGTCATTTCTAGTCACGATGTCGGCAGTTGGGAGCACCTGGGTGGCTCAGTTGGTTAAGTGTCCGACGTTGGCTCAGATCATAATTTTACTGTTTGTGGGTTTGAGCCTTGCATCCGGCTCTACACTGACAGAGCTTGGAATCCTCTCTCCCTCTCTCTCTGCCCCTACCCTGCTCGTGCTCTAGCTATCAAATAAATACATAAACTTAAAAAAAAAAGATGTTAACAAGAGTCACCCACGTGGCTCCCTATTTCCTCTCTCTCTTCTCTTAAGTCTGTTCTCCACAAAGAAGTCAAAAAGAACTTTGGAAAATACACATCAAATCATGCAATTCTAATTTAAAATTCCATTGTGCTTTCCCATGTTCTTAGGCTAAAATCTGGATTCACTCTGGGCTGTGCTTTCTCTGGGTTTGTCTCCTATCACTCTCACCTGCCATGGGTGGCTCCATCTCAACCTTGAGGTCTCCCCCCAAGTATCACTTCTTCAGGGAACTGCCATCCCTGCCTCCCTCCCTCAAGTGTGACCTCTCCCTGTCGGTTTCTGTCATTGCCCCATTTCTCATGATCTCTAATGCCATCTTACTATTTTTACTGTTATCATCATTACCGTTATCGTTATTGTTATTGTTAGTTGTAGTAGTAGTTGTTGTTGTTCGCTGTCTCTCTTCCCAGCCAGGATGTGTACTTCATGAAGTCAGGGTTTATTGGCCTTGCTCACAGGAGTAGCCTCAGTACCAGGCACACAGTCACCACTCAGGAAATATTTTTAGGGTGAAAGAGCCAACTGTACAAAGAGCAAAATAATCAAGTTGGTCCGCCTGGATCAGGGTTGTATTGAATGTCAGTGTGAAGTTGCAGGATAGGAGGAAGCTAGAGAATTCAAGGAAGACCTTCAATGACAAACAGGGAATTTATACTTGATAAGATAAGCGATAATATAGACCAAAGCATGGTACTTGTTATATTTTTTGAGACTGATTATTTTGGCAATTGTGCCCCAGCTGGATTGTATGAAGGAGAGGGTGGAATCAAGAGCTTTGTGTTAGGAGGTTGTTGCCTGAGTGCAGAAGGGTTGATAAGGACTTGGATAGGGAGATGCTGGGAAGATACAGGAGCAGAGGTAGATTCAAGACTCCCCAGTTTGGAATTTTGTGGTAACAATGCACTGAGCAGTCTAAATATACAATTATGCTTTCTTTATTATATGACTGTAAACTACCAGCCAAGAAACCCACATTGTTTAAAAAAAATTACTGTTCTCAGAGCAACTTGGTAGAAGCCTTCAACTATACCCTAAATCCCGTTAGAATGAAACACAGTACTGACATGCTGGTCAGGTTTAGGTGAAGAACCTACGAGAGCAAACTGTTCCACTGCCATTGATTTAATAAACAAGAAAACGTACATGCATGAGAAGTGCCCGACGCAATTAAAGTTCCATCCAAATAATTAAAAATAGCACTGATATTTACGTTTTGTGAATCTCCCTAACATTGTTTTTTCTTGCCAAATTGCCATCTGAAAGGAAATTATCTAAAACTGCTTTCTTATGATGCTACATTGTTTTTAACATTCCTTTTCTTTTCTTTTTCTTTGCTTAAAGCAATTGAACAAGATGAAGACAATGGTGACAAACACGTAATTGTGGCAGAAGCTGAAGGTGTTCCAGATTCTCAGGTATGATCAGTTCTGTGACAGTTCCTCGTTACCCTTGTCATCTGCATTGACAGTTGTGAGATAACGCAGGGGTTTGCAAATGATACAGGTTTGACCTTCTGTGTTCTGTAAATAGTGATACTACTGAGAACAAAGTGCTTGCTTTTGATAAAGAGGCATTTCACAAGAAGAGCCCTAAGTTGTTAATGATACTTATAATTTGACTCATGAGGGAGGGAAAGACAGGCAGACATACTCCACTTCCCATAAAAAGCAAGGAAAGTAAGTGAAGGAGCGGGAGAGATCACCTTAGAGCACACCACCCCCTGGAGATGGCGGAGAAGAATCTGTGAGCTGGCAGCGTCGACCGCCAGGGCTTGGCCAGACAGGGGAGTGTGACGCCTCACCTGCCAAATTTTCTGCGCCAACGCCCAGCATCTAACGCAAGGAATAAAGACCTGAGCCACCCTAGTGCTCTCAGCTGCTAACTTGATGTAAATCAGAACATTTGAAGATTCATGGCTTGGTTGACCCATTGTATTTCACCTTCCAAGTTCTGTATCTGTTGATTGTAGTCAGAATAATTACATTAATGGGGCACCTAGGTGGCTCAGTCGGTTAAGTGTCCGACTTCAGCTCATGTCATGATCTCAGGGTCCGTGAGTTCGAGCCCCCACATCAGGCTTGGTGCTGACCGCTCAGAGCCTGGAGCCTGCTTCAGATTCTGTGTCTCCCTCTCTCTCTGCCCCTCCTCCACTCACGTGCTCGCTCTCTCTCTCTCAAAAATGAGTAAAACATTAAAAAAATTTTTTTTCAATATATGAAATTTATTGTCAAATTGGTTTGCATACAACACCCAGTGCTCATCCCAAAAGGTGCCCTCCTCAATACCCATCACCCACCCCTCCCTCCCACCCCCCATCAACCCTCAGTTTGTTCTCAGTTTTTAACAGTCTCTTATGCTTTGGCTCTCTCCCACTCTAACCTCTTTTTTTTTTTTTCCTTCCCCTCCCCCACGGGTTTCTGTTAAGTTTCTCAGGATCCACATAAGAGTGAAACCACATGGTATCTGTCTTTCTCTGTATGGCTTATTTCACTTAGCATCACACACTCCAGTTCCATCCACGTTGCTACAAAGGGCCATATTTCATTCTTTCTCATTGCCACGTAGTACTCCATTGTGTATATAAACCACCATTTCTTTATCCATTCATCAGTTGATGGACATTTGGGCTCTTTCCATAATTTGGCTATTGTTGAGAGTGTTGCTATAAACATTAGGGTATGAGTGCCCCTATGCATCAGCACTCCTGTATCCCTTGGGTAAATTCCTAGCAGTGCTATTGCTGGGTCATAGGGTAGGTCTATCTTTAATTTTTTGAGGAACCTCCACACTGTTTTCCAGAGTGGCCGCACCAATTTGCATTCCCATAGAAAAAAAATAATTACGTTAGCCTTTTCAGTCAAGATGGCACAGGCTGTACTGTGTCAGTAAGTTTATATAGGGAATTGTTTGGAATTGTTTTGATGTGGTCATACTGAAAATGCTGTAGTCCTCAAGTTCATACCGAAATTGCATTTCAGGCTTTCAAGAAACCTGGTCAGGGATTCCCCAACTTAGTGTATCCTACACTTCCTCAAAGGTTTCTTAAATCATTAAATTATTAGTGGGACAGATATTTCTAAACATAAACTGTTACTCATTTTTTTGTTTTTGAACTCGCTCTGTGGGCAAAGGTCTGTTTTATTTTTTTTTTTCAACGTTTTTTTATTTTATTTTTGGGACAGAGAGAGACAGAGCATGAACGGGGGAGGGGCAGAGAGAGAGGGAGACACAGAATCGGAAACAGGCTCCAGGCTCCGAGCCATCAGCCCAGAGCCTGACGCGGGGCTCGAACTCACAGACTGCGAGATCGTGACCTGGCTGAAGTCGGACGCTTAACCGACTGCGCCACCCAGGCGCCCCCAAAGGTCTGTTTTAATGCAATTTTATTTCTTTGTCTCAAGAGGATACGCAGACCTGGCTTTTTGGGATTTTGTGATTTTCTTCTCCAACAGTGTTGTAACTACGCATCTGCAGGGTGCTCAGAGGAATGAAATCATGAAACCAAAAGAAACCAGTGAATTGATGATTAGATCAGGAACAGATTCTGTTTAGTTTGAAAGGCAAAGGTTAAGTTGGCTGGAGGCATGATGGTGGGTGTTACAGGCCAGGGCCACAGAGGAAGGAAGGCAGCTGTCACCTCATCTGATGTGTCTAAGAAAGTCTGACCTGCCACCACCGTACAAGCACCAGTTTTCAGTTCGAGTCTGCGGGTCCGTCTTTCCAAATGCTCTGAGTAGAGTCCTCAGTAGTTCAAGTCAGGTAGGGTGAGCTCAAAGAAAACTTTGAGAATTTTACCATCAGACACCGAGGCAGAATTAGAAATAAATGTATGTGTGTGCACATGTGTGCCCTTGACACCAAAAGTTATTAATTTGGTGTTCGGTGTATGTACCTATAATGGATTGAGTATCTACATGCCATGCTCTGTGCTATTTCACCGTATTGCAGTCTTCCCTCCAGAGCATATTTTAAGCAAGTTAAGTAGAAATTGGTTTCCGACTCCCTCCGCATCTGTGACAAAGTATGCCACTATGGGAAAAATGCCCTCACGCTGTTGAAAACTTTGGGTATGTAAAGGGTTAAGATGGCAAGACTGGGTCTTGTATACAGCTTTCCCACCTGCCATAAAACTCTAGTTCTCTCCTGATGTGCTAGCTCCTTTCCTCCTTTTCTCACTAAAAATATCTTTCCTGCTTAAGAAACTCCCACTTTAATGCAGTGACGTGTGGGTGGAGTGAAGGGAGCACGTAGACTTCGGTTTGCTTCCCAGCCCTTCTTCCTAGCCTGTGCTTTTACACAAGTTCTTTAGCGGCTAAACCTGTGGGCTGCTGCAGGGTAGCATCAGCATTGTTGTCACCATAGTGTCCCTGCGTGCAGAGTCCCTGCAAGTGACCGGCACGCTTGATTTTCGCCTCTATAAAGCAGAGATATTATAAAGTTGTCTTGAGGTTGAAAGGATACCGCACAGAAAATGCCTGGAATCCTGGCACATCAGAATTTCTATGTTGGGCAGCACATGGGAGGTGTGGAGTGCAGCCTCCGGGGCCAGACACTTGGGTTCTCCTCTGGGCTCTGCCACCGTAACCTTGGGCAAGTTATTCTCCTCTCCTGGGCGAGAGAGTCCTGTACTGAAATAGCATTGAGAGTTCACTTGTGCAGCAATGCGGATGCCGTAAACACTCTACTACGCTCTTTGTTTTCTCCGCTCCACAGTGAACCCTATGAAGTAGGGAATGTATTGACCACCACTTCACAGATGAGCTGGTAAGTGGCAGGGCCAGGAATCAGACCGAGACAGTCTGGCTCTGACATCCTGGCTTTCAACGCCTATACTAAACCGCCTTTCTAACATCTGTAAAATGGGGATGATTGCTGAGTTGTTTTGAAGATTAGATGAATATATGTGAGACAGAGTGGCACATGGCACATATAGTAAGCGCTCAAACAAGCGAGCCTCTATGAGTTGTTACCATTATCATCGTCTATCACATTGCTCTCTGGTTTGAATATTTAAGGCATATGACATGGTTGGGTTGCAGTATTAGTCTCTCTCTATATATGCTATCTTCACACGCATACATACACATAGAAAAACAATCTAAACTCTTGATTCTTCATCACTCTTTATTTTTTTATACAATTTTTTTTAATGTTATTCACTTTTGAGAGATAGAGATAGAGCATGAGCGGGGAAGGGGCAGAGAGAGGGAGATGCAGAATCCGAAGCAGGCTCCAGGCTCTGAGCTGTCAGCACAGAGCCTGACGCGGGGCTCGAACTCACGAACTGTGAGATCATGACCTGAGCCGAAGTCGGGCGTTCAACCGACTGAGCCACCCAGGTGCCCCTCTTTATCACTCTTTATATAGGACTAAAGGATTAAAGATTTTTTATGAAAATGTATAGAATTTTTGCCAGGTTCTAGTTTCAGGCTCTTAATGAGATCTTCAATGAGTAATTTATAATGTATTGAACTTTGGAAATTCTTGCTTTGCTTCAGGTCGCCATTGACCACTGGATTCAGGAATTATTTTTGTTGTCTCCTCTCTTCCATTTGTATCATTCATCTTAATATTAAGTGATGGTAACTGTTAATTATGTACAGTAATTGCCAAATATTTGATGATTAATTTTCCAATAGCAAAAATGTGACTTCTTTTTAATATATTGAAGAAAGCTGTTATTTAAGGCTGGAATAGCTATTATAGAAAACAGATGACCACTCAAAATCCTTTATGTTGAAATTTATTAGAATTTGCCTTTTTTTCTTCTTTGTTATTTGTCTACTTTGCTGCCCAGCTTAGCAGTATGGTCAGTAATGTTTACAAACTGGAGCTTTAATTTCAGGTCAAAACAAGACAAAATATTGGTGTCCTCCCGACTCTAGTCTGAAAGTTCAAGGAATCAAGTATATGAAATCAATGAATCTTTGACTTCATCAGCTATGTAAATGTATGACAATGTAGTTTTTAGTTTTATCAGAAGAGATTATGTCAGTATAACAGATTAAGAAAATTAAAAAAAAATTTTTTTAATGTTTATTTTTGAGAGAGAGAGTGTGTGCATGCTCCCGAGTGTGAGTGGGGGAGGGACAGAGAAAGAGGGAGACACAGAATCTCAAGCAGGCTCCAGGCTCTGAGCTGTCAGCACAGAGCCCAACAGAGGGCTCAAACTCATAAGCCATGAGATCATGACCTGAGTCAAAGTGGGTACCCAACCGACTGAGGCACCCAGGTGCCCCTGAAAATATTTGAGGGAAATAATAGTTATTAAGTCCATATAATAAGGTTTCTGCCTCCTTCCTTACTCGCACTATGCTCTGACAGGATGTAGTTTCATATAGTGTTTGTATAGGATGGGTCTGTCCAATCAAAAAGTGTTTTTTTAACACATGTAATTGCAGAAAAGAGGAGGACCAGAGAAATGAACCTCTCTGAACTTGGTGCATCACCTGTACAGTAACCAGGAGTTACTGAATCATTTCTGAGGCTCTGTGATGCCCCAGCATGGGGTCTCAGGCCTGTGCTAGTGATGCCCTGGGCATCTATCACATGCACTTTTCACTGTGGATGCAGCTTGGCCCTTTCCCAAAGGAAAGGGTGCGTTTTTACATTATCAAAAGACAAATTTTGGGGGGTGCCTGGATGGCTTAGTCAGTTAAGCATCTGCCTTCAGCCCAGGTCATGATCTCATGGTTTGAGGATTCGAGCCCCACCTCGGGCTCTGAGTTGGCAGTGTGAGGCTTGCTTGGGATTCTCTCCCTCTCTCTGTGCCTCTCCCTGCTTGCTTGCTCTGTCTCTCTTTCAAAATAAATAAATACACTTTTTTTAAAAAGATAGATTTTTCTATCCCAACAAAGAAGAAATTTTCATAGTTTTCTTTCTCTCTCTGAATTTAAGAAATGAATACCTGCTACCCTACAAAATAAAATACCATTATTAGTAATTTGTAAATTTGTTATTTATTAGGATATTTAATGTATCCTTATATAATAAATACTATAATTAGTTAATTACTATATAACATATTCTATTATATATTGCATATTATGTTACAGTATTAACATATATTTAATATATTTATTATATTTTATTTGTTATTAATCTTATTATTATTATTACTATTATTATTTAGTGTGAATTGTCTTCTGAATTTTCCTGGAAAGGATTCTTTTTTTCTTTTATTTTTTTTTAATGTTTATTTATTATTCAGAGACAGAGAGACACAGAGCGTGAGCAGCAGAGGGGTAGAGAGAGGGAAGACACAGAACCTGAAGCTCTGAGCTGTCAGCACAGAGCCTAATGAGGGGCTCGAACTCACGAACTGTGAGATCATGACCTGAGCCGAAGTCAGTCGCCCAACCAACTGAGCTACCTAGGCCCCCGAAGGATTCTTAATATTTGTTGTTTAGGAAATAGATACGTACAGTTGAGTCATGTAATATATTGTCCCAACCCATCAGTGTTTTATCATTTGAGTTTTCTGTTTAAAGTAGCAAAAAAAAAAAATTATTTTATGAATTTCTGTGTGACATTTAATTGTTAAAGAAATGACCCTATTATGTAGTAATGAATAAGTATTTATCCAAACACCTTGAATTCATATTAAGTAGCATTCTGGTGTTGCAAAAGTGCTTACTTGAAAAGTGGACTCTTTGATCCTGGTTTTCCTTCTCTTTTGCATGATGTTTGATCTCAGTGTTTTAGAGTAAGTAATTTTTAAAGTCAAGATAATGCAGATGATGTTTTCATACGTAACCTGTGCTCTTTCACCTTTTGTCATGTAGGTTATTCATGTATCATCCTTGTAACCTTTCCTGACAGAATCCTGTCCAAGCTTCATTTTACCACTGAAAGAAGGGACCTAACATTTTTAGGACTCCATTTGCAAAGGAAACAGACTTTAATTTACATTCATAACATTTCTCTCCTCAAATACTGAAAATCATATGAATAGCTTTAATTATACATTACAGAGATTTTTTTTTCAAAGCAGACCTTGAAATAAGACTTTTAAATAGCTCTTCTGACGGTTACAGATTAATCTTTTTTTTTTTTTTCTGCTTTAGCAATGTTAGGTAAACTGTTTATAATTAATTTCATATAGACGAATTAAGTAGTTCAAGAATGTGAAAGTCTAGATCAAGGGCTGTTACTTATCTTGCTTCTCCTGCCATAACAAAGCTCCCAAAATATATTAATAAATTCATGGGGTTTTTTGAATTAAATTACTAAATTACAGAGCTGTGAAAGAGAGCCCCAGAGAACATCTGGCATAGTGTGGTACTTCCCAAGAAGACTACCTTAGAAACTATCTAGAATATATGGGCATCCCTCAGAGCTGCAAGTTCTCCAGGGAATGAAGAAGCATTCATAACCTTCCTTGAAAGCCTTTTTTGACAGTTATGGAAGCACTGTTGTAGAATTGATGATTTTACGAAAATGTACCTAGAAATTATGCAGAAAGCAGAAAATCAAGACATCAATATTCCTTTTTTAATTATATGATGTTTTAATTATAAATATGAAATAATTAAGTTGCTTAGGAACCCATTTTCTTAAGTAACAGCATTTTGTGTTTAAAATACATAATTTCTGCACCCAAGTATCTGGCTCTAATAAAAATGTATTTCCTCATTAAGGGCACCTGGGTGGCTCAGTTGGTGAAGTGTCTGGCTCTTGATTTTGGCTCATGTCATGATCTTATGGTTCATGGGCTTGAGCCCCACATTGGGGTCTGTGCTGGCAGCTCAAAGCCTACTTGGGATTCACTCTCTCCCTCTTTCTCTGCCCTTCCCCTGCTGTCACACACACTCTCTCTCAAAATGAATAAATAAACATTTTTAAAAAGGTAAAAAAAAAAAAAAAAGGGGCGCCTGGGTGGCTCAGTTGGTTAAGCGTCCGACTTTGGCTCAGGTCACGATGTCGCGGTATGTGAGTTCGAGCCCCGCGTCGGGCTCTGTGCTGACTGCTCAGAGCCTGGAGCCTGTTTCACATTCTGTGTCTCCCTCTCTCTCTGACCCTCCCCCGTTCATGCTCTGTCTCTCTCTGTCTCAAAAATAAATAAATGTTAAAAAAAAATTTTTTTTAGTTAAAAAAAAGGGTAAAAAAAATGAGATTTACTTATTAAAGAAAAGTCTGTATTTAGAATCCGATGCATATGATAAAAAATGTTCAGAGTTGCTTAAAAACTCATGTTCCCAAGAACCCCAAGAAATAGTCAAGGTCTCTAAGTTTTCTCTACACATTTCCACCCTGATGTTATCAGTCATTTAAAAAACATATATGGGACCCACAGACAAAGGAAAGACTCTTCAAATCAGAGCACATGGGAGCTTAGCCCAGTTAACTTTGGCACCTGTGTTGGTAAGAAGAAGTAACAGGTTCAGTCCTGTGTGTCCATTTAGTCCCAAGACATTTTCCTCTTGTGTATCCCCCTTCCTGGCCCCATTTGCACACACACCCTCTTTTGTACAGGGCACCGCACTGGGGAGCAGAGAAAGATTAGGATTAATCCATCATACTACTGAATAAACAACCACAGTGCAGGTCCTAATGTCACAGGGTCATGAGCTGCCTCTCTCCACTAACAAGACAGTATGTTAAACACCGTGAGGATGATGTGGATGGAGAAAGAAGAAATTCTAGCTGGCTAACAGAAATGAATTTTGTAACTAACACAAACTTAGTCCTTTCAGTGTCAAAGCATTTAAAGGATGCTAATCATTTAGCATATAGTGTATAGGAATTCCCCCCAAAGTTTCCTTTTCTTTTTAGTTTAAAGGAGGATATTTAATACCACTGATCCTCTTATACTTTCTCTGTTATTGATTAAAAGTGCCTCTTCAAGATCAGCCCATATAGTGTTGTGTCAGGTTATGGGCTCCATTAAAATCCTGACAAACAGAAATATCCTCCAAGGCGGATGGCTAGGATGGGTAAAAGGATCTAACAATAAAATCAAGGAGGCCCTTTGCAATGCTTGACTGTCTGATTCTGCCTCTCTTGTCCTGTTTCCTCTTAAGTCAGTGGGTAAACTACAGTCTGCTCCCTGTTTTTGTAAATAAAGTGTTATTAGAACACAGATGTGCTCACTCACCTATTGTGTCTTCTGCTTTTGCACTAAAACTGCAGAATTGGGTAGTTGCATCAGAGACCACATTGCCCGCTAAGCCTGGAACATTGACACTCTGGCCCTTTACAAAAAAAAAAGTTGGCCAAACTTTGCAACTGAAACGACCATTACATGCTTTCTTTTCTCATCATGCCTCCACATCTTCTCACAGGCCCTACTCTCAGACGATAACTTGACTTATTTTTCTGGGAAATAGAAGCCTTCAGAAAGGAATTTCCCCATTTTCCCACTATGAAATGTGCCAGCCTACCTATTTACCCTGTACTTCACCTGCCCTCCTGTGTTGGTGAGTGACATATTCACCATCCTCCCGCTGAGAGTAGATCGTGATGCTCTCTTCGTGTCTGAAGGACACGACTCCTAAAAATGCCCTCTCTCCTTCCTGCATCATCAAATTTCCCTCCATGATGGATGATTTCTAATAAAGATTAAAAGGCCAACATATCTATCACTGTAAACAAGCAAGCAAGCGATCACTGTTTAGCTAGTATCCTGTTGCTTGTAACAATTCAGAGGAGTTGTCACTCTCTTTTGAACCCAGGCTAATAAAACTTCTTTCCCTACCACCATTTTGTTCCCAAAAAACCAAAACAAACAAAACAAAACAAAAGCTCTATTCAAAGTCACCAATTATTGCTGTCAAATTCAGTGTCTGTTTCAATCCATCTTATTTGATATTGTAGCAACATTTGATACAGTTTTCCTTTGCCTTCTCCTTGAAACCCCTTCACTACTCCCCAGGGTCTCCTCCTGGAGCCTCTCCTTCTTAGTCCCGTTTCCTGACTACTCATCTTTCCAGCATCCAAACGTGGGACTCAGTTCCCGGATTCCTTGTTATCTTTGTTTACATCACTGCATTGTAACCTCTCTTATTCCTCGGGTTTTAAATACTGTGTACACTGATGTCTCCCAAATTCCTGTCACCAGCCTGGACTTCCCCTCTGAGCCACCAAGTGGCCAACCAGGCAACAGCACTTAGAGATACCTCAGGGCTATCTTCCTCCCCAGTCTTCCCAGTCTCAGTAAATGACAACCCTACCCTCCCAGTTGGTCAGGCTAAACCCAGTTGCTGCCCTACCTTTGGAAAATATTCAAATTCTAACCATTTCTCACCAGTTCCACCACTAACAGTTCCAAGACTTCTCTTCTCTGAAAACCAGTCCCTTATGGGTCTTCTGGTTTCAGCTACTTCTCCCCACCCAACAGTGTTTTCTCAACCCAAAAGACAGGATGATCTTGTTAAAATGTAAGTCAGATGATGCCATTTCTACATTCAAAACCTTCTAAAGGATTTCCGTTTCATTCAGAAAAAGAAACCAAACCCCCTACCCAGCCCGTATGGAAACAATGTGATGCGGTCCCGCATCACCTCTTTGGCAGTTTCAGAGACCCCCCCTTACCAACTCTGCTTTGGCATGCTGAACAACAAGCCATTCTTGTTGCTTTTCCCTCAACATGCCAAGCACATCCAAGCCTCAGGGCCCTTGCACTTGTATTCCTTTGCCTGGAACACTCTTCCTTGCTTCCTTTATTTTTGTTTTAAGTTGGTTTATTTTGAGAGAGTGTGTGAGGAGGGGAGGGGCAGAGAGGGGGAGAGAGAGAGAGAGAGAGAGAGAGAGAGAGAGAGAGAGAGAGAGAGAATGAGAATCCCAAGCAGGCTCTGCACTGTCAGCACAGAGCCAGATGTGGAGCTCTAACTCACCAATTGTGAGATCATGACATGAGCTGAAATCAAGAATGAGATGCTCAACTGACTGAGCCACCCAGGTGCCCCTCTTCCTTGCTTCTTTGAGATTTCCATTCAAATCTCATTTTACTAAAGAATCCTTCCCTGACACACCTGTCTTTATAACACCTCCAGTCATTTCTTCTAGTCCCTTGCCTTGCTTTATTTTCCATCGTATCATATCTTACCATCCGATATATGTTACATAATCCTCATCCCCTAGTGAATGTAAGATTCATGGCCTGTGGGGCTTTTTTGATATGGTGGTTCAGTGCTATATTCCTAGAACTTGTGGTTCCTGACTTATGTTTGTTACTCACACAACGAAGTTACTGTTGGGTAAGTGAATGAATGAATAAAATTAGGAGCTGGGGGGTGGGGTGGTTATATATGGACAATATTAAAAGGATATAATAAATACTGGTGTTTAAGTATTTGAAAGATTGTCATATTGGATAAGAAATAGACCTAGTTTCAGGTGGCTCAGTTGGTTAAGTATCTAACTCTTGGTTTTGGCTCAGGTCATGAGTTTGAGCCCCTGGTTGGGCTCTGTGTTGGCAGTGGGGAGTCTACTTGGGATTTTCTCCCTCTCCCTCTCTCTGCCCCTCCCCAACTTGCACTGTCTCTGTCGAAAAAGAAAGTGAAATAGACCTAGTTTTGGTTGCTTTTAAAGGTAAAACTAGTCTTCATAGGTTGAAGTTGAATGATTTCAGAGTTTAGTGTGGTAAGGGACTTTCTGACAGTTGTGGGTCTCTAACAGTGCAAAGGCTGTCTGAAGACAACCAGCGATCCCTGTGCAAGGAAGTCTTGGAAATGAACGGGAGGACCACTTGTGAGGGATGTTTTAAAAATAAATCGTTGACTTTGGTAGAGCAGTTCCACTTGCTGTCCCCTGGGAATCTGATTTGGGCCACGTGAAGGATTTTTTTGTTTCCTTCCTAGTTGTTGGAGAAACTGCTAGATAACAAGCTATCCTTACCTGTGGGAATAGAGATATAGTCATTGTTTGGCATGGATGGTCCCATTTCTTCAATACCCACTCAACAAAATGGGTATCTTTTGCACAAACCATGAAGACCATAAGGTTGAGCATCCTTGTTGTCCCCTTCTCCATATTTGGTCCTGTTGCTAAGTCCATTCAAATCCTGTAGGTTGTACTAGATAAAACAAGAATCCAAAATTTTGACTGTTCCTGGCAAGAGTAGCTTCAGATTTCATTAGATCATTTTCTGATATGTCACTATGAACCATTTTTTAAAGAATTTGAGCAGGAACAGTTCATAATTTGTGTTATAATGAACACACTTGTTTTCTTTTTTTCAACGTTTTTTTTTTTTTTTTTTTTTTTTTTTTTTTTTGGGACAGAGAGAGACAGAGCATGAACGGGGGAGGGGCAGAGAGAGAGGGAGACACAGAATCGGAAACAGGCTCCAGGCTCCGAGCCATCAGCCCAGAGCCTGACGCGGGGCTCGAACTCACGGACCGCGAGATCGTGACCTGGCTGAAGTCGGACGCCTAACCGACTGCGCCACCCAGGCGCCCCTGAACACACTTGTTTTCTAATAAAAGTCCTAGATTATCCTCCTTCATATTATTTTTACTTAGGTACTTTGGCAAAAAAAATGTGATACTTTATGGATCATTTCCAATCCCTGATGACATTTTAAGCTTTCTTTTTCCAGTTTATTTTTAATAAACTTTTTTTTTTTACCATATTTCATGCAACATTGAAGATGTTTTGCTAATGCCCCATAGTAACTTTCCAGCTGTGAAAAAAAAATCGTGTGATCTTCTCGTTCACCGTGTGTTTGTACATGGAATAATCTGGTCGAGTAAAAGAATTAGGAGTTTGTGTACTGGTATTTTTAGTACTCTGTATCATTTCACCCTTTTTTGTCAGAGTGGTTCCTGGCTAACTTTCCCATGAGTTTTTAACCTCTTGTGAGGCTTTGCTTATGTAACAGGAAACGGGCTGTCAGGAACAAATAGTGGCATACCAGGAGCACACTTCAGTAGCAAATGATTTAGTTTGCTCTGCCCTTCACTCTCTTAAAGTAGACTGATACACGATCTCAACTTGAAGACTTTTGCTGTGGCGTTCCTAGGTTAAAATAATACAGTTTCAACTTTGCAAAGGCAAAATATTTTACCAAGACCATGCTTTACTCCAGGCAACAGAGGAGATGAGCTTATCATAAAGCGAATTTTCCAGTGGTGTCATGTCCTGGGACTGTGGATTTAAGTATATCTTCGCTTTTTCTCCAACTCTTAAGGCAGGAGTGATGTGCAAACTCCAGGAGAGAGATGACATCGGACGAATTGAACTGGTTCAGAAGCTGGCAAGAGAAAACTGTCAGTTTTTGCAGACAGACAAAAAGGAACAGGAGAAATCTGAACACGTAAGCCCTTTTTCTCTTGGGGATGCAGGCTTGAAGGGGTGAAAAATGTTTCTGCCTCATTGTATGTTTGAAGGAAAAAAATATTTTAAATTCTTTAGTTTTGTTTTTTCCCCCCAAAAGCATACTCCTTGGTAAAAATGACAGCTGCTCAAAACTCTAAGCCGGCCATTCATAACACTGGATTTATAAGAGAACTCTTCCCAAAAGTAAATCACATAGAAATATAAGAACACATGTAAGCAAGTACAAATGCATGTCTATTTATGATTTTGATTTGATGTCTTTCGAGTTTGACTTTGGGAATGTCAGCCCATCAGATAGTTTGTGGGGTATGAATTTTGAAAGTATATTTCTAGGTACTTCTATGTTGAGTCCAGGGTGGGTCTAGTTAGCAAACAGATGTATCCTGAGTTAGTAGAAATAAATGAGAGCAGAGTAACAGATTATAGATGCTTTCCCCGGAGTGGGGGAGTCAGAAGAAGAGTTTTCCCAGTATCTTCTGAATGTTTGTGTTCCAACAGAAGTTACACTGTTCAGTTGTAGTTAAACTGGAGGAAAGGGACGCTGTGCTTGGTTCTCCTGAAAGCCATCATTCAGACTGAGCCTTAGAACTGAGATGCCTTCCGTCAGGCCAGGGCAACAATGGCACCACTTTCTTCTGCTACGCATTGTTGTCTGCTGACTTTGTGTTGTTGTTTGTAAGACTTCGCTCCCAGTGCTCAACTATCCCGGATTGTTCATGAAGGGGAAAATTCCTCAGTGCTTATAAACATGTCTCCCTCTGATTTTAATTTTCCCTTGGAATTTTATTTTCAACCCTTTCCAAAGGGGAAAAATTGCTTCATGCCTTCTCTTCTCCAAGGCCATGAGCACAAATGTCAGATTTTTACTGAGCAGGAGAGGAGGTGAGATGTTCAAGCGTGGGAGGCTGTTTAGGTCAACATAACACATCTCTGACTGCAACATCACATCATAACAAGTGGTGTCTTGAGGGGGAGTATGATTAAGCACTTTCAAAGCCTCGTAACTGAGCTATTCAGGGGGACCATTGACTTTAAGTGAGAGTGGACGTGTCAGGAGCCTTCAGTTCACTAGGGACTATTGAAAAATTCAGGGACTTGTTTAAATTGTTAAAAGCATCCTGAAGGATGACTCTGTCAAAGACTGACTCTTAATCTCCCCCATGTCCTTAGAATATTTGGGATTAGTGTGTGACTTAAGCTTCTCAAAACATTGTTCCTTTTGGTTGATTTAAATTGGAAGAGCAACAGTTTTCATTTACCATATTTTGTTGATTTCAAATTGCATGTTTCCTCCACATTTTAGCATCTCTGAAATCAGGATAAGTCTTAATGATTGGTCATATGAAAACACAACCTGGTTTAACTGTGAGCATTTATCTTTCCTAGTGGTCCTTAAAATGAATGATATGTATTACAGTGAATTGCATATTCAGTTCAGTGGAACAGTGACAGCCTGAGGGTAGGGCAAGAACTTTTAAAGTCAGACAGATAGAGTGCCACTTAACCACGGCTAGAAATCATCAGCCTTATGCCTCAAACAACTTTAGGCTTATTTAAAAAGATAGCTGTATTGCGTTTGCCTTGCATTTAATTGAATCCAGAATATTATAGTTACCATTAATGAGACTATCATATCCTCTAAATATATAAGTGAAATCTGAACTTGGTGCTGGTAATTGTAAAGACTTGTAACTTAGGATAGAAATTTAGTGGTATAAGATTTACAGCTTTGCTTATGGTTATCTACTCTCTGTTCTCTTTAATCCTTCATTTTAGGATCGTAAAATAGAACACTAAGGTTTGTTACTTTTTGCATGAATGTCGTAATATGGATGCATTACCAGCTCTGAAGTACTTATGTCCCTGAGAGAAAAAAGGTGTATAAATAAACATTGGCATTATGGCCTTTGCTACTAGACCTCACCTACTGCAGTTTAGAGGAAGGAGAGGTGAATATTCAGGATCTTTCCTCCTTAGTGATGAACATAATCTCAGCCATTCTGCCATGTCCCTCCATGCAAGATGACAGCAGTTGAACTGATCTGCTCTGCAAGCTGATATTTATACAGGGCTCTACTCTATGGATTATTTGACACTAGATGCTTATACTTTTTGCAGTAATGTATTAGCAAAAAAAACCCATCTGGTCGATTATCTTGCTCATTTACGTCTTGAGCATTTGATAGAGCTGTATACACATTGGCTTGCACTCTGAGTTCACTGTGCTCCCTGCCCTCAATCTCTTTTCAGTGGCAGTCATCTGCTCTGGCTCATGAAAACCCGGGGATAACACGCAGTATGTATGGAGGAAACGGTCATTTACTTAATGTAAACGTAGGCCCGCAGTTTCTTCTTTTACAACAGTAACAATAATGACCAAGCCCCAGAGTTAGATATAGATTTCCTTTCTTTTACGATTTTAAAATGCTTCAGCTACGTCATCTACCATTCCTGGGCCAAAGTTATTTAAGTAGACAATGGTGAAATTTGAGTTAGAATCTAAGTTACCCATTGATTTTTTTTTTAAACTAAACTACACTGCTTCTACACTTCTAGAATACCACATCCCTTTAAATGCATAGTGCCAAAATGAAACAGCTCCTTCTTAAAGTACTACTGAATAGAAAAAGAGTAAAGCTTTTGTTGCTGGCACATCTTGTTACAAATAGGAGCTTAGAGCTTTCTGGGTAGGACATTTCTAATATTTTCTTAAACTGGTCAATGCCATTATTATAAATGCATGCAATTAGAGAAACACTTCACTGTGCTTTTGCCAAGGTATTTCTGAAAGAAAAATATTCAAATGTATAATCAGCACAAGTTTCTCAGGAAGCACTTGGTTTTCTTATTTTATATTAACAAGCTGTAGGTAAAATTAAGCAATGCTCATTACTAAGTGTTGAAAATTATGATGTGAGAACTTGAAGAAGGGGACAGAAGTTGGTTATTTCTTCTAAACATGATGATAGTGGGATTAACATTGGGTCATCAACTCTTTAAAGAAATTACCTCTTATGTAGACATCATATTTCCGCATCTTAATCTGATTATATTAACAGAGGAAGGGGCACATGTTACCAAATGGGGACATTCAGGCTTGACTTGGAAGGCTAATGGTCACAGCACAGTTTGACAAGGAAGAGCCTCGAAGTCACAGGACTAGCAAAAGACACATGACTTGAGCCCTGGGCGATTCATGGGGAATGAAGGGGAGTGGGCTATAAGAGAGGTTACGATTCATTTGTGTAAGACCTCATAAGGCACTGAAAGGAGTTTAGGCTTGCCTTTCTGCCAAAGGGAAGCCATCAATGAAGGGAAGTGTGGCACAATCAGGTGCGGTCTTCCTAAGATCTTTCTGGCATTGGCTTAGAGGAAAAAATGAGTGGGAAAGAGGAAAGTGTTGGAGAGAATCCTTAGAAAACTATGATAGTGAGTCAGTGAAAGGTGAAAGCCTGAACCAAGGTGGTGACTTGGGAAATAAGAAGGCTGTAGATGACAGGAGTCACTGAGAGGGTAAAACTGGCAGTATTTGATGGCTGGTGATGGCGAGGGGTGCGGGGTAAGAATGTGTGTTATATTAAGCATTGTTTAAGTTTTTATTAAGGCTTCTTTGGTATAGTGGTAGACATGAGAATATTCTGTTTAGCATTAGAATGGTTGGTCACCTTTGGTGAAAAGCTACAAGACATTTACCTTGCTTTGTTTCCTTGCAGTATGTTTCAGGTGTCTGAGACACAGACACCTGAGTATCTAGGGCACTCAGTGTTTATCTCCCTGGCAAACTGTTGGGTGAGGGTTCTGGCTTACAGCATGGGAACCGCATAAACCGTCTTCTCATACCAGACCATTGGAAAATACCTTGGGCAGACAGTCTCTGGTAGCCACAAAATTAACTGATTTTAATTTTAATAATTAAAATTAATTTAGCCAAAGCTTTGGCATTTCCTGCAATGATGTGTGCGCCTTGTTCAGAATTACCTGTGATTTTAGGGATGCTCTCTTGACCCATGTAATCTGAGTTGGCATTACTAAGCTGTTATTTTAGAATCCTCTTGATCATTTATTCATTCCATATACCTTTATTAAAGCCGGTGTCCTAGGGGATTCAGAATAACTATGGTGGCTTCTACCCTGAAGAAGTACAGTCAGGTTGTAGAGAGAAGACAATGACACAGGTAACTGAGATATAAGGAGACAGTGTTGATAATCTCCAGAGAGACACACAGAAGTTAGAAGAAGAATTTACACCCAGGGAAACAGGATTCTCTGTTACAGCAGAGGTGAAGTGTGATGTGACAGCTGGGCTAGAGTGGACTCAAGTCTGATGGCTTCTGGCTGCGTCTTCTCCCAGTCATGGCAGGAGGCAGGGCTGGTAAGGACAGGAACCTGGGACATCCAGAATCATGATAATCTCAAGAAAGAGGAATGACCAGGACCACCCTGCATGGAACAGACAGAGCAATTACATAAGGAAGGGATGGTGGTGGCAGATGTGGGAAGGATAAAAGACAATGCGAAGGTGCCTGCTTCGTTTGAGTCCTGAGTTAGATTTGAACAGCATGTAAACTGCTTATACTTTTGTAGCCGTGAAATAGCTGTATTAAAGAATATATCTAGAGGTGGATACTTTTCTGGGACACAATGGTACTATTGCCCAGAAGAACCAAACTATTCCTAAAATGTAGCTTTGGTAGCGTATTGACTTGTAGTGTATACATGGCAGTAGTAGCTGCTAAAGTGAGTTCCTAAATTCTGACGTGCAGAAATGTGGGTCTGTAAAATGTGTGTGAGAGCTCTGCTAAGCAGTGCTTCCCTAGGGACTCTGTCTATAGCCCTCCCTCTCCCCACCGGTTTTCTCCAGTTCCTTTGTTAAGACTGAGGACCCACCCTACTTCCTTCCCCTTTTCCCATTCACTTATGAAATATGGGTGGGAAGGGGATTTTGCACATTCTGAAACTTAACCTTGGCGTAGTCTGCTGCCAGGGTAGCGTCCCTGTCACTCAGCCTCAACCAGGATTTCCTTTTCCCTGTTTCCTGCAGCCTCATCCTGCAATTCTGCCTACGTCAAAGGCTTCCTTGTTCACAGATGACTAGGGGAGACCTAGGGTATTCTGGCTGCTGTCCCTCTTATTTCACCTATTAAGAGTTAGTCTCTGCCTTTTTCCAACTTCTCTTTGGTCTGTTACTTTGTTTTAAAAATAAGGCTGAGCATAAGGTGAAAGCCCTCTTTTTACTCTACGTGAAACACTAAAAGCAAAAGTGGTTTTATCATTCTGTATTCAAACTTGCATTATGTATGTAGGCAAGTAAAGTTTAGAGCAACCATGGCATTACTCGAAGTTTATCAACAATTTAGTTTAACCAAGAAACTACTTAACTACAAACAGAATTTGGTAACATTATTGCTTAATAATGAAAGCCAGAATTCAGGTACATATAATGGGCAATTCATAATATGTTAAGTTGCCCGCCTGACAAACCGCTGTGTAGACATGATGTTGTTTTTCTTAATAACAAAAACTTGACTTTGCGTTGGTTTCGTGCTAAGGTCCCCTTTCATAGGAAGGAGACTTATTTGAATGAATGATTCTAGTTCGTTTTTGATCAGGATTAATATGGCCACAGAGTAACACAAAAAATGGTAGAAGATGGTCCATGCCTCCCAGAAGTTTACAAGTGAGCTGGGGGGGAAATTCACACATGGAAACAAGTAATCTCCAAGACGGTATTTATTCAAGTGTTTTACTACTGTGACAGACATTGAGAGAGGGAAACACCCCTGATAAACACATTTCACGACTGCAGCAACCCATGCTCCTCTGCATTCCACAGCAAGGCTTACAAGTGTGGTTTGCTTCCCATGCTCTTTAAATTCTGGTTTGTTGCAATTATTTATTTATTTGTTTATTTGCCAGGAAAATGGCAGCTGAGCTGCCAGTGAAAGCGGCGTGCTCATGCTGTCTGGTGGAGCCATCTGCTCATGAGCTCTGTTTTTAAGTTCTCACAAGAAGCCCATTGCAAGTCCCGACACTGATTTTTTTTTAATGAGTTTCAACGTTTTTAAAGAGAGAAATTTAGGGGCGCCTGGGTGGCGCAGTCGGTTAAGCGTCCGACTTCAGCCAGGTCACGATCTCGCGGTCCGTGAGTTCGAGCCCCGCGTCAGGCTCTGGGCTGATGGCTCGGAGCCTGGAGCCTGTTTCCGATTCTGTGTCTCCCTCTCTCTCTGCCCCTCCCCTGTTCATGCTCTGTCTCTCTCTGTCCCAAAAATAAATTAAAAAAAAAAAAAAGAGAGAGAAATTTGTCATTATGGCATTTGTTTTTTTAAATACTCAGGTTTATTTTAAAAAGCCCAGTTAAGAAAAGTGATACTGGCTCAGTTAGATTTATCAAGATCATGTTCTCAAAGATCTTGTATTCCCCCATGGGACAGACAGATGCTGCTCCCTAGGTTGATGAAGTTCTTACTCTTATAAAATTAAAGTAGTTGTATCGTCTCTAAAATGTCTGAGAGGGGCACCTGGGTGGCTCAGTTGGTTAAGCGTCTGGCTTCAGCTCAGGTCATGATCTCCTGATCCATGAGTTCAAGCCCCACATTGGGCTCTGTGCTGACAGCTCAGAGCCTGGAGTCTGCTTCAGATTCTGTGTCTCCCTCTCTGTCTGCCTCTCTCTCTCAAAAATAAATAAACATTAGAAAAATTTTTTAAATAAAACGTCTGAGAAATCATTAAAATGAGATACTGAGAATCAGGTTATTTTTCTTTTGTTTATGCCCTCACCCCCACCCCCTCCACCCCCTGCCTCAGTGGTATATCTTACTCCAGACCCTGGACAACCTTGCATTATTTTCCTTTCTACCCCCATCAAGGCCTGATCTGCATTATTGCTAATAATATAACAATATCATTACCTTCTAGATTGTTGTCTGATGAGGTAACACTAGAAATCTTTGGTAGTTTGGTTTCATTTTTTGTTCATAATGGATGCCTTAACACCAAAAGGTAGGGAAAAGATGCACAGACAGATGGGCAGTCCTTCACAGACAGATGGACAGTGTTTCATGACAACTGTGTACCACTGAGGCTTGGAGAAATAAGAACATGAAGAGATCTCAGGGAGAAGGAAGACATAGGTACCAACTTATAAAGTGCTTTCATTCCTGTGGAAGGTCCTGATACATCAAAGCCTGCAGAGAGCTTACACTGCAAGAAATTCAGAGGCTGAATTCGCAGTTCTCTGTGTGGTAAGTGTTCTGCAGAGTGCTATGGAAGTTTGTCACAGGGGTCTAGGGAGACATGCATACATCCCTGAGGAAGAGAGAATCTGAAGGGCCAGAGGCATCACTAGGAGAACTGAGGAAAGACAGGCATTGCTGGCAGATGAGGGAACACGAGTGAGGATGCCAGTGTGAACGGCTCATGCCAAGAGATGATGCTGCAGCCCCAGGGGCAGAATCAAGTGGCTGGGGCATGGCCGCAGGGGGAGGGCCACGGGGGCCAGAGGATGCAGAACCTTACAGGCTTAGCCAAAAATTGTGTGCTCCTAGCCAGATAGCTTTGAGCTCTTGTGAAGAATTTAATAAGCAAGAGAGAAGAAGGTGATTTACATTTGAATATTTGAGACTCCTCTGCTGCAGCGCCAGAATGGGTTTGCAGGAAGATGGGTCACACTCGCTTCCTTTTTTCACAGGCTTCTCTGTTGGTTTTACAGAAGCAGTCACCAGCATAAACTAAGGATTTCGTGTGAGGAGCTCCAGTCCGTGAACTTGAGCTAAAGTCCTGGGAAGGCAGAATGTCCAATTATAGCTCAATTCTGATTCTTTAGCTTTACCCTAAAATACACCACGACACTATCATTTTCTTGAAAACGCTGGCTGTGATTCAGTCCTGTTTTTATAGAAATGAATTTTGAGCTTGCGTGTCATGTGAATACTTTCTGTTAATGACATAAGCTTATATGTTCACTTTAAAAATACTTACTCTGTGGTATAATGTTTGCCTCATATTGATTCAGCCAAAGTTTGGTGATTTCTGAGTGATTCAAATACTTCAGTTGATAAAGATGAGGAAAAGAAATGTATAAAAGATTTCCATATAAGATGGAAAGAATTTTTTTTTCCTTTTGCAATGGGAAATGGATTGAAGGAGGATTCCATCTGGCATACAGCAGCCCTAAATGTTGTCTTAAGATAGCAAAAATAGAAGATTGCTTAAAATACCATAACAGAACATAACAGACTGCGGCCAAGTGTGCAGTACATATTTCTCTGATAAATCATGTTAAATACCCACATTTTACTTAAAACATGACAATGTTCTTATTGTTCATTACATAAAAATTTGTCTTCAATTAAAAAAAAAGTCCATTCCATTACTGAAGCAGGAAAGGTTTGTTTTTTTTTCTGTAGAAGTTGATGCTACAGCCCTTAGGTTTACCTGGAATAGATTTCTTAATTTTTCTGGTGGTTGTTGTTTTCCAGGATTTCCCTCCTATATGAAAAAAAAAAAAAATGGAGAAATAAGATATGGCATGTAGATTCATTTACTGTACATTTGTCCATAATTAAGTGAACAAGGCTCAACAATTTTAAGAAGCCCTTGTAAATGTCCTCTTTGTTCAGATTCCAGGAATGGCTGGGCATGATTGAGGCAAGCTGAGTCAGAATAAAGGATTAGGGGCTCCTCGAGATCCAAGAAACACATAGAGGGAAAGACTAATGGTGATAATAAGACAATTAAGATGGCAGGAAGTAGCTTGGGGGTAGGGATTTGTAGGGAAGCTCATGAAAACTTAATGAGTCATAAGAGCATATCTTGGTGATTGCAAAAGTGGGGGTAGGATAGAAATAAGGTAAAATTTTGGCCCTCTGCAGTCAATGAGGAGAGAGAATAGTACTTCAGACAGATGAGTCCCTAAACCTTTCATGATCTTGCCTTGGCTAGGATTTATAGAGGTAAAACAAGCTTCATATTGACACTCTTATGAATACAGAAGTCTAATGATCCCCAAATGGTGCAATGCATAATAAAATCCTAAACTGAATTTTATGCTTGATGGATGCTATCACTTTCTTGCTGCTCAGTGAACTTACTGTTATTACAAATTGGGGGATTGTGATGATGCGTTATTTTTTGCAATCAGTCTGAGTATCCTGGAGTTTTCCTCTGAGAGTCATAGCCAATGGGAAGAACTTGAGATATCCTGTGTCCTGATTGTTTGGGTAAGAAAAACTTTCAATCAAAAACTGGCACCTGCTAAATAGGATTATAAAGTGTTCCTCTAAAATGGGCAATAAATACTATACAGTCCATTAATTCTGTTGGAAGTTTGTTAATCACAAGAAAAGGTTAGAAATATGTCCATTAATGATATCCTTCTTGTAAAAATAGATACCTTTTAATGTCTGTAATCAGAAGCAAAAAAATCATTAATAAAAATAATAATTACTAGAGATCTTTTAGGTTTGTTAGAGAAAGTTATAATTCAATCTTGGTGTTTTTATCTGTGTTCCTAAAAATGGAGTTTGTGGGGATGTAAAGTGAGGCTAGCTTGATTGAAATGAACTTTGTCCCCATAAAACATTTCTGATGAACTGCTTCTCCCCTATTTATTACCAGTTTCCCTATCAGAAAATTAACCCAGCAACTCCCAAAAGCAGGCACAAGCAATTTTGTCCGCAAAAAATAAATGGGATCATCCAGTGCTTTTCATCAAATATCCATAGGGAGGCAGAGCTCTAAAAAATTATCTCAGTATTAAAACAATACTCAGAGATAACTCTAAAAACATGGGAACCAAGAGGGTAATTGAAGCCATGGAGATAATACTGTGTCCTCTAGTAATTTGTATGACTGGAATTTTAAAAGATGTAAGTGAACAGAACTACAAAATATAAAAATGGCAGAGACAGGTAGCACACATGGCCCCAGTTGGTGCTGATTTAGAGCAACAGGTTTGAGGTTAAGGGATAAGCCAACCAAGGTGGTAAAGGGAAGATTTTGAGTGTGGGTGAGGCAGAATTCTGACTAACCTTAAAATCCAAGAGAAATCTTGGAACGAAGCAGAGAGCCAATTTTATTCTGATTGTCTTCTGAGGAATATACTTGAATGCCAGATGCTTGTGGACAGAAACGTTTCATGACTTGTTGAACTATTAAATGCCATTTCCATTATAATTTGGCAATCAAGCCTGACTTTATCTCAATTTTAAGTAGATCACATTTCCGTCCCAACTCGGTAAATCTCAGATTCCTGTCCTTCAGTATTATTCATACTCTTGGCATAGAGCAGAGATCTGCACAGACCTGAGGAAAGTTCACCACACCCTGGAAAAAATCCTTGTTCATAAAGATCAGAGAGCCCTAGGTGTATTCAACACCTGCAGCTGTTGTTTCTCTTGTTGTACACCCCCCCCCCCCAACGCCTCTGCAAGGCTTGCCACTTTGGCATCTTTGCCCTGATCTCTACTCTTACATATCACATCTGGTGACTCCAGAACCTCTGGTGAAGAATATGGTGGAAGAAATTTTGCTAGTCCATTTTGGCCTAAACCTAAGTTTTTGAGACTACTTCAATCCGGAAGAGAAAAGCCAGAAATGGTGTCTTTTCCTTCTGAGTGACAGAGGATGGCAGGCTGCAGGCATAGCAGCCTGAAGGGCCCTAAAGAGAAGAGCTGGGTAACACAGGCTCATGGGAGACCCGGAGGGAATTGACAGTGCATTCCTTGGTTGAATGTGGTGACCTGCCAACGCTGGAGAATTCGGTCACTTACCTAACTGCGCTGAGATCTTCAGACAGAAGCCAGCATCCCTCCTCATCAGACATTGAGTTTGTCTACCATTAGCAGCTTATCTCGGATTCCCAAGCCTGAGCTCAGAGACATGATGAGAAAGAATCCTGGTAGGTGAGGATGGGTGGCAGCCAAATAGCTATTCAGCTTGCTGCTGCCAGTAGTGATCATTCAGCCATTACACATAAAATTAACTTGGTTGAGGGCCCAATTTTTAAGCTCAGTAGAACTTTCTCCTTCTCATATATAGAGCAGATTTTTCAAATACCTGGCTAAGATTAATTTAGTCTTGCCTTCATTCATTAAGAAAAACATTTGTTGAGCACCTATGACCCAGGCACCACACAAAACAGAGCAGAGACAAGAGTGAGCAAGATCTGATTTGAGCCTCAAAGGCCCCCTCCCCTCTCTACGGAGGGAGAGAACAAAGATAGGAGACTGAAGAGGACCCTACACACAGAAGAAAGGGGCATACTTTGAATAAGGTATTTGTTTCCAGAAAATTGTTACTTCACATTCCTGTGAGGCATTTGCTAAATTCAGCATCATTTTGTACTTCCTGGGTTAGGACCGGGAAAGGACATAAATCATAAAAGGCAAAGGTCATACTCCTCAAATCTAAAGAAAGTTACATATTGTTGGCATTTGCCATTTTCCCCTCCTCCCATGTGCTAGCTACGAAATACACTTTTTAAAATAGTATACTGTTTATAGTTTGGGGCCTGTTTTACTGATTGAATTTGCTTCTGAAAACAAGTTTCTTGAAGAGGTTATAGGTGTTTTAACAATCGACAGCAAGGTATTAGGCACCTTGCTGGAGTTTATAGCACATTTCTGTGAAAGATTTTTTTTTGCTTTAAAATTGTTCTACTGATTGCAAAAGTAATACACGGCTTTTGCAGAAAATTTAGAAATATTAGAAAGCTACAGGAAGAAAAATTTAGTGGGCAACCATGATTGTCCCTCACCTTGCCCAGTGTGTCAGTATATACATTATGAGTCTTGCCTTATGTTTTCGTGGCGTACTTTACTTAATCACCCTTCAGTTTGGGCACAAATATGTTTACGAATTTTGCTGCTATAAATGATCTGACATGTACAACTCTAGAAAATTTTTTACCTAAATTTTTAAAATAAAGTTTGACTTATTTTGAGGGAGAGAGAGAGAGAGAGAGTGTGTGTGTGTGTGTGTGTGTGTGTGTGTGTGTGTGTGAGCAGAGGAGGGATAGAGACAGAGCGAGAGGAAAATTCCAAGCAGGCTCTGCACTGTCATCGTGGAGCTGGACCTGGAAACTCATGAACCACAAGATCATGATGTGAGCCAAAACCAAGAGTCTCATACTTAACCGACTGAGCCACCTAGGCGCCCTAATTTTATATTTCTTAAGGATAAACTCCTAGCTTAGTAATTTCTACTTACAGGTATGAAATGTTCATCTCTTTTATGTTTTTGCTCAGTTACTTTCCATAAAGCTTGTGCCAGTTTTCACTTACATCAGCGATACGTGAAAGTACTTGTTTTGTAATGTCCTCACCCTTATCCTCATTGAACATTGTGATTCTCAGGGGGAAAAATTAATTATTTTTTTTTGGTTGATGGGGGGAAAGTATTACCTAGTTCAAATTCAAATTTCTTATGAGGTTGGATATTTGCAATTTATATCAATCCATTATCCTTCTTCTATAAATAACCTGTTTACCTCCTTTGCCCATTTTTCCATTGGAATTTTTCTCATTGATTTGAATAAGTTCTTTATATATTAAGCATATGCATCCTATTTGCTGCATGTAGTTTTCTCCCATTTGTTTCTTGTTTACTTTTTTTATATGTATATGAGCAAAACAGTTGATTCACATTTTTTAATTTTTAAAACTACCGTGAAAATGAAAAAGTCCTTCCCCGTTCTGTGGCCAGATACTCAATTTTATTTTCTTCTATTTCTTCTAGAATTGAACTTTTCACTTCTGTCTTCAGTTGATTTACTATTTTGTTACCAGTGTTTAAAAAATCCATTTTATTCTGGAGGAATTAAAATTCTGTTAACAAACTTCCTCCAAATTAAATATATTGAGTACAAATGGAGTGAGTCACATTACCTCTTTGAGCTTCAGTTTTCTCATCTATAAAGTTAGGAGATGAGTGCTCTAAGATTTCTTCTACCTCTGAAATTCTTTTCTTAACTTGAAGACACCCCGCCCCCAAATTCATCAGCATCCTTACTTTTGAGTGTTGGTACTTCTTGGGAAATTGTTGCCATTTTATAGCAGATAACAATTGATTACCCAGGAGGCTTTCAGTAGGCATTTTCTACTCTGATGGAACATGTCTATCAATGCCAAGAATCATTCTGTTCTCTTATGTTCTAAAAATACTCCTGCGGATAGAACTTCTAAAAATTTACTCTCTGTGAAATAGTGTTGATATGGGACAGATGGCTGATCGAGCATATCCAGCTACAAGTACCTCTGCTATCAGGGTATTATAGTTATATTTCATGTCAAGTCATTAAATACTTGGAATTGTTTTCCTGAGTTCAGAATGTCCTGAAGAGGATTGAGCAATGCAATTCCCAAATAATGACAAACCAAAAAAATGTTAGATCTTACTGCCTTGAACTCTTAGAAATAACAAGGAAGTGGACTAGCTGTTTATACTGGCTAATAAGTTCATTAACCAACCACTATCCACAACCTAGCTCCAAACTACTCCTTTAAAAAAAATGCAGATTTATAGCTCTCCTATAAAGAATTTACTCTTTGAGGGCAGTCCCCATTTTTATTTGGACTTTCATCCCCAGTGTCTAGCGCTAGGCTTTCAATCAATGTTTGAATCCAACAGAGAAGGCATTTGTAGGTGGTTTGAGATGTTTTTCCCAAGTTTAACCAAACCAAATCTGTACAAATCCAAAGTTTTACCAGATCCAGGCTTCCAGTTCTATGGAGATTTTCAGCTTTCAATGAAAGATTTTGTACTATAGGGAATTTACCTGAAAAAGCAGGCAGAAAAGACCGGGAGATTCATCACCAACAGTCAGTTTGTAAGTGTAGACAAGCCTTTGGGAGAATTCATACTTGGCAAAAAGTAGACAAAAAGCTTTGAATCTTGAGTCACAGTTTACGGAGCAAGGATTTTACCCTAGGCAGGTTTGTCTATGATGATTTCGATCCTCTTTGGCACCCAAGTACAAGTTAATATTCAGAAAAATAGAAAGTATTTTTATCTATATTGTATCACTGAAGTACTTCCATTTCTTTCCAGTGTATCTTTTCTTCACACACACCCATCCCCCACCCCAGAAAAAGAGGGAGAAAGACCAATACTATGCAACCAAATTTATTTTTGTCTTATTTTAACCACGTCTCTTTTTTTTACCTTCTAATTTTGTTTGTATGCCTCTCACATAGTTTTAGCAATATTTCATTGCATTTTAAATTCTCTTGACCTATTTTAATACCAACTTTCTATACTTTTGCAATGAACCAAGAGTAATACAATCTTACCTTTCTCCCAGTCTGCTTTCAAGCTGGGGAATGAGGTTTTTGAGATGTTTACTGCAGAGACCAAAGGTGTGCCTCTCTAAAAACACCAAGGAATGTACAAAACATGAAAAAACAAGAATATTTTCTTAAGTTGCTTGTGTTTCCTTGTCTCCATGCCATATGATCTAGCAGTTGGTACGCTAACTAGGAATTTTTCATTCCCTAACTTGCGTAAGTACTCAGGCTGCCTCTTTTATTACTGCTTTGCCCTCTCTAAAGTTAAAAATACATGCATATGTGTGCACACACGCAGACACACACATGTAAACACACATTTACATAAACACAAAAGAGATTTGGGAAGAGTTACAGAGTTCCTTGACTTGGGAGCCTTCCCATTTTCCAAGCATATTACTTTATACTTTCTTTACTTTTTATTAAAACTTGTTTTCTGGCTTTACTGAGATATCATTGACAAATAAAAACCACATATGAAGTGTACAATGGGATGTTTTGATGTATGCATACATTGTAGTCATTATCCCAATCAAGCTAATTAACATATCCGTACCTCACAGTCACATGATATGTGTATGTCTGTGTGTGGTGAGAACACTTTAGATCTACTCGTAGCAAATTTCAAGTATTCACAACTTTGTAAATTTGAAGAATACTTCTGAGTCTGTTCAGAGCTAGCTTTTTCAAGTAATTTCAGTTGATAATTGGGTTTTCACTTAATGGCGAAGTATTTTCAAATAACTGAATTTCCTACAGGAGGAATTTGAAAGGAGAAGCCAAAGCTATAGGGAACAGTCAGGGCTAGCTTATCAAGTACTGTGCTAAAAATCCCTACTGTCCTCTTGTTACTCAGATTTTAAAGGCTTCTATAAAACTACTTACTGTGCCTTATTCAAACCCCAAGTGACAAGGATATCTACCACTAAAATGTGGAAACTTTGAGTCATAATTTAGCACAGGTTTTTTCATCCCATCTCTCGGCTGCTTGGGGAGAGTGTCAAGATACTTTCCCTTTAGAATAACTTTGCAAGTATGTCACACACACATGCAGGGACACACACATGCAGTTGAAATTATATGAGAATACTTGGAAACTAGAAGATATTTCTAGATAACATTTATATTTGTCACGTTTGTAAAATCTAGGAAACAAGATTTCAGATTTTTTTTTTTTCTGTCTCCGGTAACACACGTATTGTATTTTGAGGGCCGTCAGGATAAACCAGTAATGAGAGACAGAAATAAGAGCTGTTGTCGGCACTAAATCATCTCAGGTTTTCGCAGATACGTCGCAAGTGTATCCGTCTGCGTGGATGCCACGTATTGATGGAATTCACATTTGCAAAATATTGAGAGTTTTACTCCAGGGACCCTGGTCGTTGAATTTTTTCCCCTTTGTTCTTCTGCATGTTAGGAAATGCTTACAGATCTAGGATTTGAAGCATCCTCCTATCTTCTGAATTACCTTCAGGTAGGCTTCTGTCAGGTCATATATGCACAAGGCAATGTCCTCAATTGCCTTTTGACCTAGACGTCTTAATTCCAGAGAAGCTAAGAGGTGAGTCTTGGGTGATTCCTAGCTGATCCTTTGTATATTTATTTCCTTGGGTCCACTAACAAGGGTGAGTGTATGTAACTCATGAGTCTCAGAAGGAAATGACCATCATGTCTGGGGCAGAAAATCAACAGAAGCAGGGGGATTCAGTGCCCTGACCCCAGTGACAATGGCTGACATCACAGGTTGTTGATTGCTGCTGATGTTTTCTCGTGTTTACACGTTAGACTTGCTCGTGCTAAAAGATGCTGACTCCTCCCTTACAGATAGTCAGGAACCCTCCCAAAGACCAGGAGCTCATAAAGCTCCTTAAAAAAACTTAAAATTTTATTTGAAAAATGTAAAAGTCAGAGACCACTGAAATTCATTGTCTCCCTTCTTTTAGATTTTAGCTTCTAGAAGTATATGGCTTTTTGGTGAGGGAGACTTAGGCTTGAGGGGTGAGGTGGATGCCAGAGAGAAACTATCTTGCACTCCCATGAAAATGAAGTTTCTCAATCCCCATCCCAGTTCTCTAACAGAGGGCATCCAGCCTTCTTTCCTCCAAGTTCAGTGAGCTCTGTAATTAACTTGCCGTGATGGCCTCTGGCTCTCTGTGGTACATACAGCACCAGACGGAGTAGTTTTCAATGCAACTGAAAAAGTTTGATAACATTATTTGTGTTTCTTTAAATATGGATGATATTTAAACACATACATGTGAACAAAATTGTAGCAAGGCCCTGAAAAAAATTCAGTTTGTAACATTTTGTCCTTCATATGCTTGGATGGCATACACTTACAGTATAGTTTTATGTTGTTCTGCATCCATTTATTGAGTGCTTTCTCTATGTCCAGCACTCATAACTAGGTCAGTAAGGTTGGTATTATCGCATTTCACAGGAAGGAAAACTGTTGCTGAGAGAGATTGAACAGCCCCATTAAGACCACCCAGCAAATCTAGGATTTGAACTCAGGCAGGTCTGTCTTCACTTTGGTGACTATCAGTTTAAACTGAATTCAGGTCATAGGTTTTTTGAAGGGCTGCCATCATCTGAGTTTGATTTTTGTGCTAAGAATTGGTTATTACCAATGAAATACAAATGGACCATATCTCTGGCCTGGGGTCTGGTGGAAGGGAGCTTAGTAAGGTGTGTTGATTGTTCAGCAAATTATTTTATCTGGGAATTAGTGATGATAAAGGTAGTTTGGTGGTACGATGCTAGGCCTTTTGCATACGCAGTCTTTTTTAGTGCCTAAGAACCTTCTGAGAAGCATAAATCCTCATATTTCAAATGACATTTTGGGATTTGGGGAGTACATTTTCCTCCCGGAACACAGCTATTAAATGGTTGTGGGATTTTACTTTAGATAAGGCAAACCCTGTAACTTCTCTCCACTCAGGATAGTTTGCGGCTGCCTCTGCAGCTGTGAACCCAGACTCTCTGTGAGGACAGGGCCGTCCCTGGATGAGAAGTGGCTCACAAGGTCTCGGAGTCAGAATCAAGCTTTGTTTCTCATATGGGTGAGCTGTGTCCATTACTCAGACTTTTTGCCTACATCTGACTTTGGGGCGTCAGTTCCTAGCTACAGGCCATCTAGAGCTTGTCCTTTTGTCCTGTAGGCTTGTAACTTGAATTTCTCCTTTCTGCCCTAGCCTGCTATCTGGACTGAATCCCTGTGTGGCTGAACCCCTGCCTCCTTGCCTCTATCTCTCTGTCCTTAATCTTGGGCCATTCTGATGGACAGTATCTGTCCACTTATCCATAATTCACCAGGCCCATCATTGATTTACAGGCACTGTTGTTCCGAATGGTAACAACAGCACAGAGAACGAAACCAAGCCCCTGTTCTCATGCAGCTAATATCAGAGTAGAATTTGTCTTGCCATTTCCCCTCTCCTTTCTCCCCTTCATCCTCACCCCCAAATCTGGTCCTCAACCAAGAACTTTTATACTGGAACCAGAGGAGGACTTGCTGGGAAATACTTATCAAAATTTAAGCTTTTACTGATAGTGTGGAGCCTGCTTGGGATTCTGTCTCTTCTTCTCGACGACCTTGCCCTACTCATGTTCTCTCTCTCTCTCTCTCTCTCTCTCTCTCAAAATAAATAAACTAAAAAATTTAAGCTTTTATGATAAAAATGACATCTTTATGGTTTAACAGCTCTCAGGGATCACATAGGGAATGTTGGGTATGGAGCAAGGGGGAATCTGAATTGTAGTAAACCCATGTAGGAAGACTATTAAGACGCTAAAGCATGCAGGGATTAGATTAAGTCAGGTAAGGGAATACTAACATACGCTACTCTAAAGCTCTTAGATTTTTGAGTTGCTTTCCTGACAATGAGATGATGGACTCCATGACCTATGTGGAAGCATCTAAGTTAATGGTAAGTTGACCCAAGCTTCTCTGAAAATGGAAAGGCCAGACATGCTACACCACCTACATTACATCGTCTCCTCCATTTGTACCTCTGCTCTGTGCTGGTGGGCCAGTGAGTCCTGACTCCTGTGGACTGTATCACCCAGGCTCTCTTGGATGCCACCTCCAAATGGGATGTGGCCAGTGGGGGTCCCCACAGGAGATCAGAGCACAGAAGGGAAGGAAGGTCAGGGTGGTGGTTCTTCCCACCTCTGTCCTGCTTCCTCCCACAGTTGTGGCCATGACTGCATCCCTCCATGACTATAGCTCCTCCCTGGGAGCCTCTCATTGACATCTCCAGCTCCTGGTGGGATCCAGCCCTCACTGTTACCTCCTCTTGCTTGAAAGCCCAAGGGTGGTTAAGATCTCCCTCTTTGCTGGTTATGTCACCATTTTCTGGTTAATTTCCTCCAAGCTACCTGCACTTCTGTAAGTAATCCCTTCATTAAACACTTGCAGAACTCTAGCTGAGTGTGCCTCTCCTTTTTTGCCAGAGTAATCAATCAAGCTAATACAGCGTATTGCAGTATACTTGGGATGAAAAGATAATGACTTTATATTTCAAGATATTTCAGCCTATTCCTATTTCTTCTTCTCAGTTGTTCATTAGGTTGACTTGCTGAAGTTGGCCTCGGGATAAAATTCCTAGGCTTGCCCTGATATTAGGATCCTTAGACAACTTGTTGTACATAATAATAATTACTAGAGGCAATGAAATTTAATAAATACCGTTCTTCTCTAGCAGCCACAGCTTTCCATCCAGACATGTTTACTGGGTTCCTGTGGGAGTTTGGTCATATTCACTAACAACTTTGTGTTTGCTTTTATACCTATGGAAAAGCAGACTGTACCTGGATTTTGTGAGTTTGGGGATGATGAATCCTATTAGTTCTCTTTAGGCTTTCGGTTGAGTTTTAATCTCAGTATGTGTGGGATTGGGAAAAAGAAAAAAAAAAAGGAACCAGGTATCATTATTTACTCTTTGTGCCAGAGTAGCCCGTGCAAAGATGTAATTGTCAGGTCAGTGCTTCGTGGTCCAGGAAGTCTAAACCACTGCTCTCCTTGACACACATCTGCTTACTTAATCTTTTTCTTAGTGTATTCTCTCCATCAGACTTTTACTTTTTCTCCATGAGAAAAAAGAATCATGAGATACATTGTCAGCAAATTCTGTGAAGGTTGTTTTCAGACAAAATTGTTTCTGGCTGGGGAGATTTTTTTTCTGATAAGTATTTTAATTCTGCCATACCCACATTTACGGTACAAGAATAGATGTGGGCATTGGTGGTTTGGTTTTCAAAGCTGTGTGTGAATTTCCGTAGTACAAGATGAAGAGATACCTAACTGCTAAATCATGTGCGTCTTTGCTATTTAGGAGCGCTAGTACTTTGGGCTTTTGTGAGAAAACTGAAGTCAAAACAGTGAATTTTGTGGAATCTTAGTATCGGATAAGACACCGAGGTCATCTTGTCTGGACCCACTCTAACTGAAGAACCATCTTCCCTTGTTGCATAATATTGTTGACAGGCTCTGCTCTAGCTTAAGGGAAAGCTCATTCCGTATCTGTTGTCAGTACTTCCTTAAATTGAAACACAATCAGCCTCTTTTATCTGGCCACCCATTAATGGAAGGTCACCTTTCCAGAACATCATGAGTAATCCTATGGCTTGCTCTCCCACAGGAAGGGTAGCTCAGAGAATGGAAATTACCTACCAGGATTTCATTCTCCTGAGTTTTTCTTTCTTAGACATTCCAGCTACATGAACTATACCTCCCAGGGCATGTTTCTCAGAACTCTTTGTAGCTCCTTGGCATAGGGCCCTGTGTACCCTAGTCAGCAAAATCCTGTGCCCACAGGCTTATCACAGCCCAGTTTGGGGGTAGTTTGGGGGTGGGTTGGTTGGTTTTTGAGGTAAAATTCACATTTTAAAGAGGACAATTCAGTATCTGCCCAGTGCTTGAGCCTATCAGGCCCAGTCAGCTAATGCACTAGAAGTCCCACCAGCCTTAACCTGCCTGTCTCTGTGTACCCAAGTTGGGTGGGCACAGGTGCCCACAGTCTCACAGACTCCTCTGATCCCTGCCATGTTTAACTCTGTTCCTGCCAGCACTTCATTTTTCCTTTGCTGGTTCTTGAGCTTTGCCTTGGCCTGAGCTGGTTTAGCTGTGGTCCTGATACAATGCTCAGCCCTTCCCAACCCTCTTCTCTTTTAATTCTGACCCTTGATGGCTTTTCCAAACCACACAGACCATCTAGAACTGAAAACTGGCTACCCTAGTAGTTTTGAGCCTCACCAAAACTTAGACACACCCGTTGTGTGACCCACCAAGCAGTTTGGCCTGCTTTGGCTACCAGCATGAGGGTAAACCACGTCCCCTCCAACAGTTAGGTTAGAGTTCTAGTGCATTAGCTGCCTGGGCCTGATAGGCTCAAGGTTAGATCAAGAAGGCTGTGTGATGAAGGATAATAAGCTCTTGGTTAATAATAAGCTCTTGGTTCTGCATGCTGTCTTAGTCCATGCAGGCTGTTAGGACAGGACACAACGCACCGAGTGGCTTATAAACAATGGAGATTTTTTTTGTCACAGTTCTGGAGGCTAGAAGTTCAAGATCAAGGCTTTGGCAAATTCACGGTGTAATGAGAGGTTGCTTTCTGGTTCATAACCATCATTTCATTGTGTCCTCAGGTGGTGGGAGAGGCAAAGGAACTTTCTGGGGGCTCTTTTAGAAGGGCACCAATTCCATTCATGAGGGCTCCACCCTCATGACCTAATCACCTCCCAAAGGTCCCACCTCTAGATACCTTCCCACTGGGGATTAGGTTTCAACATAGGAATTTTGGGAGGGGGGCACATTCAGTCCATAGCAAATGCCTTCCTATAAATAAGTTAAGATCTTTAAGTACTATTTCCATAAACTTGAGGGGCAACAGCATTACAATTTGTGCTGCTTGTATGACTTCTTGAATGCCATGGCATCAAGCCTGGTGATTCTTTGTTTTCTCCATCTGAAAGTTTATCTGATGCTGCCTGCTTCAGACAGGTTTGATGATGGAACACTGGGCCATGAGAAGTTGCTGAAGATCTCGATTAGGGCCGAGCAGGAGGAGATTAGAGAGTACAAAATATACATCTTGCCCAGCTCATAATTTAGCCCACAATTTGATCTGTTCATGCCCACCCCCTTTTTATGTGCCCTAGACCCAAGGACAATACCATTTAGTGAATGCCTTCCTAATGCTGTGTTAGTTACATGGTCTCTTATATGTTAGTTGCATGGAGGCTTAGTTTGGTAGATAGAATAAATAATTATAACATTCAAGTTTGAAACACAACTAGCTCCTGTGATGAGCATTGTAAAATAGGAATGTGACTAAGTGGAGAGGGAGGGAAACCTCACAGTAAGAATAACCTTTGAGCCTTGCAACATAGAATTCTGCCTTTTAAAATGGTTTTAAAATTATTTTTAGAGAGAGAGCACGTGTGTGCCTGCGCATGAGCAGTGGGGGGCAGAGGATCTGAAGCAGGCTCTGTACTCACAGGCTGATAGCAGCAAGCCTGATGTGGGGCTCAAACTCACAAACCTTGAGCTCATGACCTGAGCAGGGATTCTGCCTTTTAAAGGCAATTCACTCGCTCTGCTCTGTTGCTTGTTCATTAATTTGCATATTCAGTAAACCTTTATGAAGTGATTATCACATGCTCTGAGCTGTGTGTTAGAAAGAGAAAAAGAAGTCACAGTCCCTGCCCTCAAGATGTCATCATTTAGTGGAGAACACAGGACAGATGATTAGAGGTCAGTGTGATGGGCGTCATGACAGGGTTCTTTGGGCACCTCATCTGGATGGAGGGTGTTAGTGGCAGGGCTTGCAAAGAAGGCTTACTAGGTGAGGTGAGAAATAGATGTTCCATCGTATGGAATGGTTTGCACTCTAGGGGGTTCATAGACTTGAAGGAGACTGAGGACTCTGGACTCAGCCTGGAAAAGTGTGCCTACACATAAAAATTTTACATGCTTTCAGAGGGTTCTCTGAGACCCTAAAGCCCATCCATGAACCCCCCAATTAAGCGCTCTCATAAGAGGTTATGCTCATAGAACAGCAGGGACATGACACCAGGGATAACACCAGTGGATGCTTTATGTAAGTATTTGGGAGAAGGCCATTTTCCATTATCTGTGATAATGGAAAAATCAAGTGTAGTTGTGACAATTGCAGCAGGCCTGAGAAATCCCTTAGTAATCACTTTTTCCTGCTAGGGCTGGTGATAAGTGAAAATATAAATACAATCAGAAACTTAGTTCAGAATAATATGTTAAGACCCGCTACACTGTGAGCATCAATTCTTTACCTTACTTATTTTTTAAAAATCAATACTTTTATTATTTACCAGGTATTTTCATCTTAAAAATAAATGTCTTTCATAGGAATAAATGAAAGAAAAGGTTTGATTTAGAAGTGCAGAAGCTGATCATGATCAAGGAAGGTAATCTAAAGTAAGTCAAAGGTACTGGTTCTATAATTCTTTCAGAATTCATAGGCAAGATAGCAGTGTCGCCAGAAAAAGGAAATAAATCAGAGCTATTTGTCCAAAGAGTGGAACAAAGGTGAGGAGCAGGGAAAACTTGGAAAGCACTCCTCTGTGTTCATGATCCTGATGGGCTCTATTCAGTGGTCCTATAATTCTGTGATCAATAAGCCTTCCCTGTAATCATTTATCTGCCCTGAACCCCCCCCACACACACACACACACACCGTTTCCCCACCTCCCTGTTCTTCCCAAACTGCATCCCATAAGCACAGCTGTGAAGAATCCATCTGGCTCAGTTTTTGGAGTTTGTTCTTCCCATCATCAATTCAGAAGAGTAGGGAAAGAACTCTTTTCTGCTCATCTGGAGGCTCAAGTGCGTTTTGGGAAGAGGTGGAAATTTTCACTGACCATGTACAAACCAGGGCTGACCACCACAGGCAAAGGCATGAAGGAGCCTGGTGCCCTCTGGGAATCCACCCTCTGCCGCTCTTCCCCTCCCATATCTTGTGGCACCTGCGGAAGCCCCTTCTCTCCTGAGGCCTGTGCCACTTGCGCAGGTCATCTTTCCTTCACTGCACACGCTCTCCCACTTTCCTCAGTAGCTTTATTACCTGTCTCCTACCTTACCATGTCATGAGCCCTGTTCCCTGCAGTCTCTTCCCACTTTCAGGAACACTTCTGTGTATGACTCTCTCATGACCCTGACAAGGAAATGTTTGTTTCTGTTTTTTTGTCCTTGAATCCGGTAACCACCATCTCCACAGCACTCCAGATCAGTGGCAAGGAAGCATCTTCTAACGCTTGTCTGTGTCCTCTAGCTAGAGACCACCAGGGACACACCTGTAGGCAGACAAGCTGGGTTTGTTGCTTGTTGCCGAGGTGGAGACCTCACACCAGGGGGAGCTGTGGGGTAGCTCAGTGTGAAGGGGGGAGGGGAGTTAGGGGTTAGGAGAAAGGACTCCTACTAGGACTTGGGTTTGTGTCCAGTGATTTGGGGGAGGGTTTAAAGAAGCAAGGCTTCACAGTCAGGAAATGGGGTAACTCTCTAACTGGATATCTTTAGTCTTATCTACAGGGAAGGCAGACTAGAGCAAAACTAAGGTGGTAATTGGAAAAGAAACAGCAGTTGCTCATTATCTGGGCTTCCCCCCCCCCCCCCCCCCCCCCCCGCTTGGCCAACATTCATGCTTTGTCTGCGCCTAGATGTGTGTAGCCTGTGGCCTTGTGTTTGTTCCATCACAGTCACAGAGTGGCCTTGTCTGATGTCGATTTTCTGCATAGTCACTGATGCTCACAGGAGAACCCCAAGTTGAACTGTGAGTGCCAGGCCAGCTCCCGAATACTGGGGGCTGCTTTTCTCTCTCTCAGTCTTTACCACTCTGAACTGCTCCACTTTACATATTTGCCTCCTTAATCAAAACTGCCACCTGCTTCCTCACCCACCACCTCCCTGCTCCCTTAGCTCTCTGGGGACTTATCCTCAGCCCCTCCATGTTTTCTCAGTTTATCAGCTCCTTTCCCTGGCCAGACAGATACTATGTTGTGATGAAATGCATTCATGGTATGCTGACCAGCACCCTGAATCCCTTCTCTTGTCACCTCCTGTTGTTTTGTTGGCCAGCACATTCTTCAGGTGTGCCCCATCATTGGCTGTTCCCCTCTGTTTTTGAGTACTTCAGCAGAAAGGCACATGACCATAAACATGTGCTTCTACCCGTAATGGTCTACAAAGCTGCCTGACAACCCTCTTTTTCATAACTTGTTTTCCCCCTGTTGTCTGTCCTGCTGTCTCCCATGTTTTCACCAAGTTTAGCCTGAACCCCCTCCTTCCAGAAGACAATCTCAGTTCCCACTCTGCTAAGAAGATAGATGTCATCTCGTATGCTCTACTTTGACTTCCTTCTTTTCCCTACTTTATTTTTTTCTAAGTCTCCATCCATGCTTCTTCCCTTGAACTTCTCTGAGGGGAAGAAATGCCAATCCTCTTATAGCCTAACCCGACCACTGTGTTCCTGATCTTGTCCCTTCTTTCCCGTATCCCCCTCCTTGCTTCCTTCCCCGGCCACACAGCCTCTGCAATCTGACCCCCTCCCTTTATAATTCATTCCCAGGAAGTGTTCTTTCATGTGTGTGTGTGTGTGTGTGTGTGTGTGTGTACATACGTGTACCTCCTCCCTGTTCACTCACACCTTAACACTTTCTTCTCACCCCTGGACCAAACTGATCTTGTCATCTCTTTTTCTTAGACATATCTTTGTAAACTTTACAGCAACAGACCACCTTTTTTCTTGAGTCTCT
The DNA here is from genome assembly GCF_028018385.1 of Neofelis nebulosa. Lineage (NCBI taxonomy): Eukaryota > Metazoa > Chordata > Mammalia > Carnivora > Felidae > Neofelis > Neofelis nebulosa. Next base: position 55,106,455 of record NC_080785.1, read on the forward strand.
TGAGACCATGCCCTACAGATTCTTGGGCTCATCTTGGTTTTACTTCTTCATAATCTCTATAACTAGCTTTCCTCAAGACTCTGACCCTCTACCTCTTCCCCTACGTTCTGTGTTTTTTTTTCTTCCCCTAGCCCCATCTTTATAGTTCCCTTTTTTCCTTTTCTCCCTTCACAATCTCATCCACTCCCAAAACTTGAATAAATCACAAATTTGTCTCTGCCCTTGACCTCTACCAGAAGCCTGGTTCATTATTTCTAAGTATCTACCTGCTAAGTATCTATAGCATGATGTATTATCAGTTCTGAAACATCACTTATCTGAAACTAGATTCACCAGTCGCACCAGAACCCATTTCTCTGTGCATTTTTGTCCCATTTCATGGCATTCCCATTCCCTGTCACCCAGAGTCATCTTTGACTATCACACCCCATGTATTCTATCTTTGTGTGGACTCTTGTATTTGGCCTCATCTTAGGGTGCTTACAAAGTTACAGTTACGTTGTTAGGGAGCCTGTTAACTTGTTAGTTAAGAGGAAGGGACTTGGCTTACTCATCTCTGCCTGCCACTCAGCCCACTGCCTTGTCCATAGGAGACCCTCTATTTGTTGAATGACTGACTATAAATTAACCATTTTAATACTTTACGTACACTTGACCAACTATTTGTCATTGATCAATTTCCCATCATTAGACCTTCCAAATACTTTTATCCTTGACCAAGCAAGCACCAGAAGGAAGTTTCATCCTCAGAACCTCAATCATGGTACTTCTGCTCTTTTTCAGGAAGAGCAATTAGGTAAGAGTGCATGGGTCACGAGGCATTAATAGTCTCTTCTTTTTTGAAAGCCAGATGTAATGCATAGGATTTTTATGTTTTCATGGCAATTTTAGATAACTTACATCTCCCTTTACACATTGATTTTTCTGCTTTTTCCTTTATTTTTTAACAGGTTTTCAAAATGGAAGCTATCACTATGACATAAGATGCTCTTGATAGTACATCAATATGATTCAGCTATTTCCCTGCCCAGCAGAGTGTGGCTGCTCTGTGCACAGCCCTGTAATACATATTAGTTACACAGACATTAGAGAAGCCCTTCCCATCCATATGTATGTGCGGGACCCATGGAAGTTAATAATGCCATATATCACGTGCATGTAGAATGTAAAATGTACTTCAGAATGACAGCAGGCTCATATAAAATGAATATTGGCTTACGATGAGAGGAAAACCAGGGAAAGATTTTTGTCCTTTCAGATCTACTGTTGAGTGAATTATTTGTTTCCTTGTCTCAGTATCTCAGACCCATATTGTGCCTTTTTTTTTTTTTTTTCCTCTTTTTGGTCAATATATGCCCCTCTCTCCAGCCACCTTATTTCACTTCAACTACATGGATAACAAAAGAACCCCTTTGGAGAAATGAAAGATAGCAATTACACATTGGTATTCATGTTACAGGAGTCACACTGCCGTCCTCAGGGAGTTTAACAATGAATATCCAACATTAATTGCCACAGTAACTGAGCGTCTGACCTTGCTGAAATGTAATACACCAGTTTTACATAGTAAAATTATTTGCCGCAAAAAGATATTTTTAATTATCATAAAATGTTTACAGTGACCCGTATTTTTTTTATTTTTGTCTCTACATTTTCTTGGGAATCAGGACATCAACAGTTGAAACCATAATTTTATCAATGATTTGGTTGACACTTAAGGCAAGATAAGTGCCTTCGTATCCTTATGAAAGGTGAATAAAATACATTGACATCCCTGTTAGATCTATGGCGCTGATTAATAAAGTATAGCAGACTTAGTACATTTTACCCATTGGGGAAAATTTTGTTTTTAATGTTTGCACCTAATTTTAGGTTGGATTTTCTGCCAGTGGCAGAAACATGGTAGGAACTCTGGGGCAAGTTTCCCTTTTGAAAGAGGTGACATCATTTTTAAGGTGAAGCCTACTTACTATCAACTTTTCTTGCTTGAATCTTTTGCTCAAATCCTCAGAAACACAGAAGCTAGGTTTTCTGACATGCATTTTACAGTTCTTTTTTTCCTGGACTACGTTCCCCTTGCTGGGTGTCACACACTGGGAGAATTTCACACTATGTACTCTGGAAGTGTTCATCCCTCAGGGTCGGGCTCTACACTGCTGGGTCAGCAGTGAGCCGGACTCCAACAGAGAGCCGCGTCAGCGGGCCATGCAGGCTCTGGGCTGTGGAAGCTGTGTGTGCAGAAATGAGTGATTGTTCAGCCTTCTCTCCTTTTTAAAAGGGACTGAGGTGAAGAAAGTCAGTGCACTCACCCATGACATGCGAATTTCAGCCTAGATGAGATTTTAACTAGAGATCCATTTTTGCTTGTATTCCGGCAAAACTGGTACATGATAAATTTGAAGACCATCTTATGTCCGGGGGGGGGGGGGGGGGGGGGGGGATGAACGAAATGATAGAATGGGCAGTTTTTTGCCCACCTTTTAAAGTAAGGCTGTGACGTAAATGAATATAGTATGTGTTCACTATAACTACTAAATAGGGCTTGCTCATTGTTTTAGTGTTTAAATGATTTATGACTTGCCAGTTTTAATATGGCGAATGTTTAATAAGCATTGACAAGACAAAAGAGAAGACACGTGCAATTAATATGTTGTGTTTTTCTGAAACTTTGAACTTTGGATTCCTTAATTCAAATCATTCAGGTAGTTTTAAAAGTGAACTCTCTGAATCCAAGCCCCACTTTATTTACTTTTTCCCTTTTCCTTTACAGTGTCTATGTCTCCCAAATGCTTTATGTGTCCATAGAACTTGAACCTGGACGCTCTACCATTAGAGGGAGATTCCTGAGCAGACTTCTCTTTTTTACAGAATCTTTAAAGAAATCATGGTGGAAAGCAACTTGAGAAAACCCAGCTTCAGTTTACTCCTGTTTTTTCTAGGGTGGGGGTGGGGGATTGTTGTGTTCTGTTTGTGGTTTTTTTTTTGTTTTTGTTTTTTTGCCTGTGTAATTTTCTCTCCCTTTTTCCTCCCATCCATCGCTCCATCCCCAAACAAGCTGGATGAAGAAGTGGCCACGGTCCAGGTGAAGGAGCAGGAGAGGAACGTCCTGGTGCTGAAGAAGGTGCAGTGCTGTGGCCCAGCCCCCCTGGCCGGCGGCAGCGGCAGCGCGGAGAGTGATTGGAGGTGAGTTCGCACCGCGGCACGCGCTCCTGTTTCCTCGGCCCTGCCTGCCTCCCCTTCTCTCGCTCCATCTCACTCGCTCCCGCTGCCTCCCGTCCCTCCCTCCCTCTTTTCTCTCCGCCTCTCGAGCGTTCTAGCTGACTGCAGAGCTCTTGGCAGCCAGATGGACTCAGTTCCCAGCGAAAGGACGGAGATGGCAAGATCTTTTAGCTCTTAGGGGATGCCTTTGTTAGTAGTCGTTCACAATGGGCAGCTCCCGGCTGAGGGTCTTTGACCCTCATCTAGAGAGGAAGGAATCCGCAGCGCTCTCAGACCGAGAGCTGCCCTTGCCTACCTTCGATGTGCCTTATTTCAAATACATTGACGAGGAGGATGAGGACGATGAATGGAGCAGCCGCTCGCAGTCTTCCACCGAGGATGACTCCGTGGACTCTCTGCTCTCTGACAGATACGTGGTCGTGTCCGGGACCCCCGAGAAGATTTTGGAGCACCTTTTGAATGACTTGCACCTGGAAGAAGTCCAGGACAAAGAAACAGGTAAGGGGGGGGGGGGTCTCCAGCTTCCAGACTCACAGCTGCGGCTGCCCTTGTCAATATCCTTAGGGGCAAGGCTCCCACTGTAGCCTAAATCAGCATGGGCAGAAACAACATATGCTTTGTGCGCCTCCCCCCTTGGCCTCGTGCTGTTTTGTTTCAATCCAGTAAATGGACACATGTAGATCCAAGCAGCTGCCTGGGAAGTCGCTGTACAAAGAAAATGGTAAGAAGGCAGATGTTCTTGTGTCTTTGGCAATTTTTACCAAATCTCACCTAAAGGCAGTTGGCAAGAGGCCAGCATCTTAATAGCCAGTGTTCCTTGGGAAGAAATACAAGCGACAAGCATTCACCTGGCCTGTGGGAAGTGCTGAGCTGAGGGGAGCAGCCTCCCTGCAGAAACGTCAACAATTAATGCAACTACTCAGCAACTATAAGCCTCGCAGCAACTTCTGCCTTTTTCCAGGTGATTTACAAACTGCTCAGAGCAAGCCCTGCTGTGCAGAATACCATCCTCATAGCTTGGCAGACCAGAAACTATAATTCACTGAAGGCTTATTGATCAGACTTCTTGTCCTTTCTCTTTAATCTGGGAGCAAAATACCCATTTAGCTTTGTCACCCTTGCATTTTGGGAAACACTATCATTGCATTTACAAAATAACCTAACCATGCTTCCTTTATCACCAAAGGGCAAGTACGTACTTCTTTTAACCAAAATTCTCTTAACGAATTTGTAAATTGTTCCAGCATGGAACATTATTCCGATGAATAGGCCTCTGTCTATAACTTGATCTCCTGACTAAAATGCACTTTTTGCTGTTATCACAGCACTTGTGATACACACAGTTTACAGTACACTGACTGCATCAATAAAAAGTGTTTGTAGGTTGAATTCCTGCAGGGTAACACCTTAGGTTTTTCCCTTGTAGGAACGATTGTGAAATGACAGCGTAGGTGGGAGCAAGTTTCCTTAAGTCCCAGTAGTTTTGTTTTTCTGTTTTTGTTTTTTTTCTCTTCTCCTTTTGTCCGAACCTGATGTCTGGCTCTAAATTGCATTGTGAAGGACATTACAAGAAACAAAGTTGTGTGAAATGTGTAAGTGAGTTAAAAACAAGAAAAGGAAAATGACCTAATCTCCTATCCTACAGTAATGTTACACTTTGATCTCAGTATTCAAATAGACACTTTATTTTGCATATGTTTGGCAGGGGGTGGGGGGATCACTAGTTGTCATTTCTACACAGGCTGAAAGAAAAACATTCTCGTGGCATTTGCTGGCATTTGTTTTTGCATGTCTATTGATTGATATTTTGTGCATTTGATCACTATTCCCATGTTCTATATATAGCAGATACAATCATCATGGAACTGGGCATAATTTTCCATGTATTGATTACCATACTGGTTTACACAGGTGGTTTGGACTAGGTTATAGGAAATAATCTGCAAAAGGACACCTTTCAATGTGGATACATATTTGGGGAGATTGAATGCTTGCTTCTTTTTAATAGTACCCACAGTTCTCTATAATGTGAGAATTTGTGTCTAGGTTATATTAGTAAGTGTAAAAATTATTTACAAATTTTTTTTAGTTTATTTATTTTTGAGAGAGTGAGACAGAGTGCAGGCAGGGGAGGGGCAGAGAGAGAGGGAGACACAGAATCCCAAGCAGGCTTCAGACTCTGAGCTGTCAGCACAGAGCCCGACGCGGGGCTTGAACCCATGGACCGCGAGATCATGACCTGAGCCGAAGTGGGACGCTTAACTGACTGAGCCACCCAGGCTCCCCTATAAGTGTAAAAATTATTACAGCCAGTGTTAGTCCTAATTTGATTTCCTTTTTCTTTCTTTTTAATCCCCATTGGGTTTTTGAGAAAGACGGCCTAGGTGGCAACTAACAAGTTCCCACTGTTTAACACTGGGAATGAGAAATCACTCTGATTACTAATGCTAGGAGTTGGCCACTGCTGGAAATGATGTTGTGCGTGGTGTCTAGTGACTGTTATACCAACACTGGGGTCAAATGTGTCACTTTAGCCGTGTGCTCAGCAAAGCAAAGCAAAGCAAAGAGGACCAGAGTTCAGTGGCTTGTCCTAAGCCAGGCAAGAAGACACCTGTCAAGGTCAGCCTCTCCTCATTTTTACTCATTTCCTCAGAGTTTTCAGAGGATGCATGAGACTTCAGATTGTTGTAGTGACACTTGAAGAAAGCATAGTAGCAACTTTTCCTCCAATTCAAGGAGAACTTTATGAAAATGAAAAGTCAAACCTATGAGATTGATGGGTGTGTAATAGGGAGGCCTAAGTGAAGTCCCATGTGGTTCTTCAAAACTTCACATACAGCACTTGGAGAAAATACAACAGAAAAGCCATCATGTGGTTTTTGTTGCTAAAATGAAAAAGTATCATATATATATAAATAAAATAAATTTCGTGGGCAAATTGAGGAATAGTGGTTGTTAGTTTGTTCTAGTTTGAATACTAGATGAATCTCATATTTAAAGTAACCGAGGCCTCTTGTTACCAACAGAGGTGAATTTTAGTTATTTTGGCCAGGCTGGCAAAATAACAGGCCAGGCCTTATTATAAAAGGCCTATGTGTGCAAGAGCCTAATAGCATCGTATAAACATATGGAAGACAGATGGAGGAAAATGAGAAGGGGCTGCAATAAAAGTATACAGCAGCGTTTTTATGTTCTTGAGCACCCCTTTTAGAGAGAGGGAGCCATATGGGGCCAGCTGGGGCCATATGGTGGTCGTCCACATGGCCTCGATGGCAATGAGGAGGAAAGGGCATGTGGGAGGACGTAAGTGCTCCTGGAGACTGGGATGAGCCTGTTCTGGGTTCTTACATTCCTGTACCCACCAGAGGTTGGGGAAAATAATGGTGCAAGAGATGTAATTTCCCCTCCCTCTGCCACAGAAGTTACTTGGTTGTGAAAATGTAAGTGCAAGGCCCAATAAAAGACCTTCTGCACTCACAGAGGAGCAGTTGAAGTGATTACTAATTGATGTTAACGTGCAAGTGGAAAAACGTTGACTTAATTGAATGGAATAGGAAAGAGAATGGCAGAGCTGTTGACCTAATGCATTCCTGTTGTTACCTGAGTCCAGAATAGAAAACAATACATAGTGTTCTATCACCGCATGAATGAAGTCAAACTGAGTTTGAAAAGCAAAAATAATGTCAGAGATGCTTTTTTAAAAGCAGCCTACTAATGATTTCCCTAAATGGTTAGTTCCACACAACGCATAGCATGTGTGTTTTCTCATAATCCCCTCTATGTGTGCCTTTCCTCCCTTATAGAACTAGGCATAAGGGCTCTTTGCACGATTAGCTGTAGAATGAAGAATGAATGAATGAATGAATGAATGATTCTTCATTGTTTCAGATGGAAAAACCGGCCACTGGATATCTATTTCTGAACATGGAAAGTGACAAAAGCAGCTTTCAAAGATTACCTTTTCTGTCAAGGTTCAGGTTCTGACTTAAACATTTGGAATGACAGGGAAAAATCAAGCAGCTCTGTCTTTCATCTTCCCAGAGGGTAGACATCACTGAGCATTCTCAGCCCAGGACAATTACAAAGCGGGCAAGGAGAAAGAAAAACAAGGAATTGTGAGTAGAGGCTGGAGGGATAGAAGAGCGAGTCCTCCCACCCCCTCCATCCCCCAGCCAGCCCTGGTCTGTAAGGTCTACAGGGTTCCTGCTCCTGGTTAACTCTTTGCCCTCCCTGGAAAGGATACAGTATGTTTTGTTTAGGGATGCTACTGTTGGGAATAATGACTTCTGGTTCAAAGTAGGGGGAAATTATGTATTGGATGGATTACATCAAGAAAAACCTTCTTATTGATTTTTCTTTCTGAATCTGCATTATGACAAATCTACCTCAGGGAGAACACAAGGGGAAATACATTATTTGCTCCCCTCTTTTTTTTTCCATTTCCTTATTCTTTATGCGTCCTTTTGAAGCAAATGCACTCAAGGTTACAGGTTTTTAAGAAAAGCGAACAGAGAATAGGATGGTTGGGACCAGCTCAATCCTTTTAGGCTTGACCTGCTTTCTTCAGAGTGTGGCTGGTTTGGTTACTTGACAAGTAACTCACATAGTCTGTGGTCGCATACTCGGTGTGCAAATGCCTACTTTTGCCTCAGTGTTGGTGCTATGCTTTCAGCAGCACCTAGGAGGTTGAGCACATCATTGAGGAACTGAGTCCCTTATCTTTGTAGTGAGGCAACAATGAAAGTACCTGGCTTATATTTAGGGGTGTCTCACTCCATCGATAGAGTCCAGAAGTTAATCTGCATTGCCAGCTTAATGGCTTTTTTTAGGGCAATGCACTGGTAGAACCTTCAGGAAAGCTAGGACAGGCACTTCATTTTTTATTAACTCTTTTAATCTTCTTCCTGGCTAGCACCAAGCCTGTCATAAGCACTTGATGCACATTTCTTGGGAAGAAAAATTAAGAATGCCTTTCTCCCGGTCATTGGAAAGAGAGAAGATAATTTAGGTGAACTTCTTCCTTGATTCCCTTACCTTTTAGGATTTCTGGAAAGATTTTTGTTACTTCTGTGCCAGGCTGCCTCTGGGAAGAAGAAGACAGTATTAACTGTGAAGCATAACATAGCATAGCTTTTGCAGAACTAAAACTTGTTGAGACTAGGCATAGAAAATTCTTAGATGGTGGTACACCTGGGTCCCACCCCAGCAATTCTGATTCAGTAGGCCTGAGATGGGACCTAAGCTTTACTGGCTTTAAAAGCTCCCCAAGTGATGCTGATATGCAGCCAGATAGGAGAGCCACGGAAATAGAACATTGACCTTGTCTCATTACCACCCCACCCCCAGCAGCTTTTTAAGATTTATTCCAAGTTTCTAGTAGTTTCAAATATATATTTGCCTCGGAGTGAGGGACATCATTTCCCCTTTCCTCCACTTCCCCTCTACTCTCCAACCCCTCTTCGGGGCTTTATGTCCACTGGTCAGCCTCATGTCCACCGGTCCCTGTCCCTGAGCCTCTGCAGCCTAAGAATTTCACAATTTACAAACCTACCCAATTGGTCCATCCACTGAAATGATGTTTTTAAAAAAGGAAAAAAATCGGGGGAGACGGAGGTACTGGACACACAGCTGTTTATTCGACTTCTCAGTGTTTGGAATGAGGAGGTGATGATAGAGTGAACCAAACCCACTTGGATTTTTGGCAGGATTCTGTCACACCATAAAAATCCCTGGGTAGGGGCGCCTGGGTGGCGCAGTCGGTTAAGCGTCCGACTTCAGCCAGGTCACGATCTCGCGGTCCGTGAGTTCGAGCCCCGCGTCAGGCTCTGGGCTGATGGCTCGGAGCCTGGAGCCTGTTTCCGATTCTGTGTCTCCCTCTCTCTCTGCCCCTCCCCCGTTCATGCTCTGTCTCTCTCTGTCCCAAAAATAAATAAAAAATGTTAAAAAAAAAAAAAAAAATTAAAAAAAAAAAATCCCTGGGTAGCCCTTATGTCTCACAGCCAAGATGCTTACTTCTGCAAGAAGTAGTGTTTTTAGGAAGGAGGAAAACTCTGCACATGGCAGAGTAGAAAGGGTACTAAATTGAGATTCTGAAGTCTGGAGTCCCCCCCCCAGATCTGGGCTCCTGAGACCTTGAGCAAACCACACAAAAGATGACCTTTGAGATATCTTTCATCACTAAAACACCTTCACTCAAAAGGATCTAATCAACATCTTTCCAAATGTCACAGAACCATAGAATTCCAGATCTGGAGGAGAGACCCTAGAATTCATGCAGACAGTTTCCGGAAGCTTGTGGTCACTTTACGCTGAAATCACTATCACTTACCCATTGTACAAGGATGTTAGCTATTTAGTCTACCTTCATATTCTATTATTGCTGCCTGTCTTTGGACTCAAAGCAGTTAGAATGTTGATGGGGGAGGAAGCTTGGAACCCATGCTCAGTGGCCATACCTGGTGGTGATTTATGTGTGTTTGTGTATAACCTTGCTCAGTGGGAAACTTTTTAAGTTCCTTTGAGAATTTATGTACTATAACATTTCCAAAGAATGGCTTTGATTTATCACCTACTAGTAAAATCCATTTATAGAATTTTATTACCAAGCCATCTTGGGATATTCAGAAATAGTCTGTTGCCAAGGAAAAGTGGCAGTTTTACCCCAGTAGTGAAATACACTACATCCTATCTTTTATACTAGCCATCCCCATAATTTACTTTTAACTTTATACACTAATTCTGTGATAAAATATAACCGTGCATTTTTAATTACTCAATTTCTGTATGCCCATGAATGAATACCTTAGGAATAATTAATTCCTTCATTTTGCAAATATCTTTAACTTCTTTATGTCCTAGATGTGGGGGATGCAGTTGTAAACAAACTCCTTACCTTCATGGGGTTTATATTCCAGTGGGAGGATTCAGACAAAAAAGCAAATAGGAAAATGGTGGATATTAAATGTTAACCAGTATCATTACAGGCACTATTTTAGGATCACTATATCCGCATGTCTTTAAAAATAAACTAGAGGAAAGTTTGATGTATTTAAAGTATTTTAGAGAATTAACATGAAACTATTGGTTATTTTCAACAAAGTTCAGAACCAAAGGACATAGACTTAATTGAAGAAAAAAGTGAAAGGAAGACATTTGAGGGGTGCCTGGGTGGCTCAGTCTGTTGAGGGTCTGACTCTTGGCTCAGGTCATGATCTCACGGTTCCTGAGTTCGAGCCACACATCCGGCTTGGTGCTGTCAGGCTGTCAATGCAGAGCCCTCTTTGGATCCTTTGTCTCCCTGTCTCCCTTCCCCTCCCCCACGGTGCGTGCACGAGCTCTCTTGTTGTCTCAAAAATAAACATTAATAAAAAAGAAGAAGATGGGGGCGCCTGGTTGGCTCAGTCGGTTAAGCGTCCGACTTCAGCTCAGGTCATGATCTCGCGGTCCGTGAGTTCGAGCCCCCAGAGCCTGGAGCCTGCTTCCGATTCTGTGTCTCCCTCTCTCTCTGCCCCTTCCCTGTTCATGCTCTGTCTCTCTCTGTCTCAAAAATAAACAAACGTTAAAAAGAAAAAAATTAAAAAAAAAAAGAAGAAGAAGAAGATGGGGTACCTGGGTGGCTCAGCCATTTGGGTGACTGACTTCAGCTCAGGTCATGATCTCACGGTCCATGGGTTTGAACCCCACATCAGGCTGTGTGCCGAAAGCTCGGAGCCTGGAGCCTGCTTCCGATTCTCTGTCTCCCTCTCTCTCTCTGCCCCTCCCCTGCTCATGCTGTGTCTCTAGCTCTCAAAAATAAAGATTAAAAAAGAAAGAAAGAAAGAAATTTGAAATAGGTATAGGTGTCCCCAGATGGTAGTAGCTGCAACTACAAGCCGTAGAATCTGCATCCACGGAAATGTTTGATACCATCTTTTAACATCTTCACCTGTGAAAATAACTTTTTCATAGACATATAACTAGATAGGTTGCCATTTGAGGTCTTTTTCAGCTTTATGAAACTGCCACATTTAAATATGAGGTTAATTTTGTTTGCATACATGCTTTAATAAAAAAGTCAACAGCAGAATAAACTCATTAGCACCAACTCCAGCCCCCGTGGGTATGCCTGAGATGCTGAGCATCGCTGCTCAGTGAAGGCTTACTTTGCCAGATAAAGCCAAGGCTTGAGATAGCTATCCACAGTTACCATGAAAATCCCCAAAGTGCTGTTGAGACAAAGCTGGAGGTAAAAGTGTTCATGGGAAAATATAGTTTCTGCTCTGCTGTATACTCTGTACTGTGGGTTTTGTTTTGGTTTGGTTTGGGGGCAATTCCCTTAACTTCCCCCCCGTTACTAATACGCAGAATTATTACGGAGACCATAATTGAAGCATTGGGAGACTTTGTAAAGTAATGTTGACAAATAATGAGATAATGAGAATTATGTAGAAGTTTTCTTCTCAGGTGCCTCATTAACAAAAGCGGAGGACTTAGGCCACGTGATGTTTGAGGTCCCTTCCAGATTCGGGAGCCAGGATTTGGAAATTACTCAAGATAGCCCTCCATTTATCCAAACATCCTCTCCATCAGATGGATTATTTTATTTATTCATAAACTTTTTATTTTTTATTTGAGAAAGAGCGAGCATGCACAAGTAGAGGAGGGAGGAAAGAGAGAGAGAGGGAGGGAAGGGGGGAGAGAGAGAGAGAGAAAGAGAGGGGGGAGGGGGGGAATCTTAAGCAGGCTCCATGCTCAGTGTGGAGCCCGATGTGGGGCTCAATCTCATGACCTGGGGATCATGACCTGAGCTGAAATCAAGAGTTGGATGCTCAACCAAATGAACCACTCAGGTGCCCTGCAGATGGATCTGTTTACACGATAATTATCCCCATCTCATGGCCATAGAAGCTAAGGTAGAAGAAGTTAACTAAGCTGCTACAGAGATAGAACGATCATTTCAATCTGGAAATGAACCCAGGTGTATCCCTAGCTTTATTCCAGAGATCATATTTTTCTAGTGAATAGAGTCATGGATAAAAGGCATAATGGAAGTAAAAACATACCATTCAACTCTAACTATAAACCCCAAATCAGGTGCTTCAGTAGCTACTTAAGAGTGCTCTAATCTCCGCACAAAGACCTGCTTCTTGGTTTCCGGCTGTGAGCGGGATGGCCACTGGGTGAGCTAAGGGCTTCAAGAAGGTTACAAAAGAAGGGAAGGAAGAGACCCTAATACTAGCTGATGCTATGTCAGAACATTCACATGAGAAGTGATTAAAAATCATATTTTGACCGTGGATTTCATTTGAGGTACTTCCCATCTGATCTGATCTATTCACACCACCTTTAAACATGTGATATTATGTATGATAACAAGGGAATTGATGCTTTTACGCTGCCAGTAGATCGTGGGTTAATTAATACTCTTGTTGGTAATGAAGCAAGGTGAAATGAAGTGAGACAGAGCTGAAGCATAAGGTCATTAACATACACTGATTAATAATGGAAATGTGAACGTTTCATTACTGCATAACCAATGGGCAAAGGAAGGTGTGTAATGGATGAAGATATAAGTAGGAGTACAGCATACTTTCCAGGCGTACAATTCATATTTAGAATGCGAACAGATCACTGGAATGCATTTTTTTAATTTGCATCATTTTCATGTTGAATCCACACAACCTCTTCCCATATTTTGTGTTCAGCTATAGTCTAGAGCACACTAGAAGCAAACTAAAATATTGTAGGCTATGGAAAATTAATTTCAAGAGGATCTGAAGATAAGAAAGGGAAAATGAAATACATATGGAGCAAGAATTACCTGAGACGTTAAGTCTTAAGCCTCTTGACTCTAAGGATGTTGAAAAACCTGGACATCTCAACAAGCTTCTAGATTTTCTTCTTTGAATACTTACAAGGAAAATATCACCACTTTCTGATGGTTTGAGTGAAGTTCTTATCCTAGAGCCTGGAGGTGAAGCAGAGGGTCTTTCAGAGTTTCCTTCACATGAATTCTAAATGAAATTCACATGGGACTGCTGTTTCTGTAAAGTCAGTCCTGGTGGTGATGTTCTCAAACTGTGAACCATGAGGGGTTTTCGGTGTAAACTGCACCCAGTATGAGAGATGTAGAAATGAATGGGCTTTCTCTTTCATTCACTGCTGCACGTTTTATTTGCTTTATTTTCCTTATTTACATTTTATTTGCTTTCCCTTCACCTCAGATGCCCAATTTGATGATACTGTTAGGAACCTTAGGTATTTCTTTACCGTTGAGTAAATTTCTAATTTCCTAGAATGGCTGGAGGATAAATTATTACAAATAATAAAATACTCCGGTACATGAATTGTCAGTTTTCAAAGAATCTGAATATATAAAATTACAATCTATTTTGAAATATAAATTATATAAAAGGCCCTGTCTGATAAGACACAAAGTTCATGTAGAATCAATGAAGCCCTGAGAGTCTTCAGCTTTATTATTACAGGAAGAAAATACTGTCTTAAATCTATCGAGTCTCTTTGATACAGGATGCAGGTTGCTTTTGAAACACAGATCCTCAGTATAACTTGAATTTTCTCTCATAAAAATAAATTTGAGAAAGGTAACAGCTTGTTTAGTTCTCATATTCTGTCTCCCCAATATATACCTAGTAAGAATCTCTATAGTACAGATTTTCAGTTAGTTCCGTACTGATTTTTGTTCTTATATTTTGTTGTTTCCTTTTTGTTGTTTTATTTATTTTTTTTTTTAATTTTTTTAATGTTTATTATTTTTGAGAGAGAGACAGAGAGCAAGCAGGGGAGGGGCAGAGAGAGAGGAAGACACAGAATCGGAAGCAGGCTCCAGGCTCTGAGCTGCCAGCACAGAGCCCCACGCAAGGCTCGAACCCACAAACTGCGAGATCATGACCTGAGCCGAAGGCGGCCGCTCAACCGACCGAGCCACCCAGGCGCCCCCCTTTTTGTTGTTTTAAAAAGAAAATGGATTTCTATTCCTTTAAAAAAGTGATGCTTTTCCCATATCTCCCAAGTTTGTAAAATTAACATATTTTTCTTAGTTATGGGTCTTTGGGTATATTTAATACTGCACTGCAGACACTTATGATTTTGTTGGTGTCCCCCTGCATTTCCAGATACTTGTTTAAATGTGTGGTATAACACAGGCATGTTTGGAGTAGCAAATTGGAAGGAGCAACAGATTCTAAAATTCATGAAGATAAAATATACCGTGTCAATAGAATTGGCAATCTAGTAATTTTAGCAAGGCCATAGTTTTACTGTAACATCACCAACTGAAGTTACTGGAGTCTAAGTCAATGTCAAAGGATGAAAAAACCTCTTTTCTCTTTCTCCGTCTCTCTCTCTCTCTCTCTCTCTCTCTCTCTCTCTCTCTCTCTCTCAGATCTTGTGTGTCACCTCCCCAGACATTTGAAAGATTTGAAGTGAGATCATATGATGTCCTTGTGTTATTTGAAATGCTGTGCCGGCGCGCCTGGGTGGCTCTGATGGTTAAGCGACTGACTGTTGATTTCTGCTCAGGTCATGATCTCACAGTTGTGAGGTTGTGCCCCACATCAGGCTCTGCCCTGGCAGCATGGAGCCTGCTTGGAATTTTCTCTCTGTGTCTCTCTCTCCCTCTCCCCCTCTCCCCTTCTCCCTTCTTTCTTACCCCTCCCCTGCTCTCTCTCAAGATAAATAAACATTAAAAAACTAATCATAAAATGCTATGCCATCTTCCTCAAGTAAAACTAGCATTCTATCAGAAAAAAAAAATTGTAAGTGATTTTTCTGTAGAAGAGTGTGTACTTGAGGTAGTCTCCTAAGTGTGAGGGAGAAATGTTAGTGAATGGCAATTTGTTGATTATAATCACCGCATGTTAATCTCACAGCATGTTTCAATCGAATTATTGCTTCATTGAAAGGGTGCAGTGCCACAGAATTGCTGTAATTGACAACCACATGTCTGAAAGGGATATTCTTTGAGCAGGAGAATTTTTGCCTTTAACATACCTATAATTGAGCTTTTTCTCATTTCTCTTTGCAGTCTTTCTCATTATAACCTTCCCCTCCCATTTCCCATTATCCTCATTTTCTGCCCTTGGGGCTTTCTTGCTCTACAATTGAAACCATTCTTTTCATTCTGTTTGCAGCTTTTTGCCTTACACATAACGCTGCTTCTTGGCTGGCAGGCCTTCCCCCAAATCTTTCAATAAATATGAAATTAGAGGGAATGGTTAAATATGAGTGAACAGAAAATGTAGAAAACTAAAATATCTTGTAATCCCCAAAATATCTTATTGTAATCTGAATAGTGATAGAAAATTATTTTTAGAGCAATTCTGTATCTTTTTCTGCTTCAGACTTAACTGTTCTTGTCTGTTGCCTTCATACAGGATACTTTATGAATCTTTTAAATCCTTTAATCCTGTAAATGAGTTTCACTTAGAGTGAAGATGAAAAGTATAAGTTAAAATTGCCTATTGCATACTTGGCTGGGTATCTCTACTTAAGTTCTCAGCCTTAAGTGAATGTCGTTTTTGGTGCAAGGGCTACATGTATCAGGACTCATGATAGGTAGCAGTTCTAATATTAAAGCACCTGGTCTATTCCTTCAGTAATTACGTGCCTTTCAATGTGCCTTGAATATACTTGTTATAAAGAGAGATTTGCTTAGTACTTAAAGCGAGTTAAATTTTTGCCCCTAAATTTTCTTGTCTTGCTCGATATTGATATAGATACCGTCAGTATAGTGTAACGTGTTTTGTCAAGAAAAAATAAGAAACATGATGAAGATTTTTTCGCACTAATTTTGGATCTCTTCTCCAGAGTTGGACATAGAAAAGACACCCTCTTGTGTCTTGTTGCAATTTGATCTGAATTTAAAGGCATTGCAAGCCATTTTGTTTACCACTGTGTTGACTTCCGTAAAAATACTTTAGTTAGCTCAAGTTCTGCCAGTGCTGACTGGCATAATGCTAGCACACATCTCAGAATTGTTATGACGATTTGCTCTATTATAGTCTCCTAGGGAGTGTGTTTGTTCTTTTGGGGGGAAAAACATGCAAGGCAAATGTGTTCTTCATCAGCATATTCTAGAAATCCACAGTAGTGAGGTCAGGATAAATTCACAATACTTATCTCTCTTTAAATGTGCTTTTCCTGCTTTGATAATAGAGAAACGTGAGAAGCACTGCTTATCAAGTGTTTGAGTTCCTGAAAATGTTCTTTGTGTATATATGATTTGTTAATTTATTATCTGTTATTAGGAAGGCTGTATGTAACAGAGAAACTGATGGTAACTTAAGGTGGAAGGATACTTCTCTCTCATGTGAAAATAAAAATAAGTGCAGTATAGAGCTGGTAGAACTAGTGAGGCCACTCTGAAATCAGCCAGGACTGAGACTCCTTCCAGCTCTTTGCTCCAGTGTCCCTGGAGTCTGGCCTTTATGTCCTGAAATCAAGACGGATGCTGGCATCCCAGTCCAGATAGCAGGATGGAGCAGGTCAAGAACACACGTGTCCATCACGCATGGCTTCTGCTCTTATCTTAGTCATAGCCACATCTAGCTGCAGGTGAAGCTGGGAATATGTTGTTTGGT
Organism: Neofelis nebulosa; assembly: GCF_028018385.1. Taxonomy (NCBI): domain Eukaryota; kingdom Metazoa; phylum Chordata; class Mammalia; order Carnivora; family Felidae; genus Neofelis; species Neofelis nebulosa. The sequence goes on from NC_080785.1 coordinate 55,123,254, forward strand.
TTTAAAATATCTGGGGGGCAATATGGCCAAGAAAAATCAAAGTTTGATTCCTAAACAAATGAAAAGTGGTATGTAATTTTTATAAGGGGTAGCTTATGGGGGTGCCTGGGTGGCTCATTTGGTTGAACGTCCGACTTTGGCTTGGGTCACGATCTCACAGTTCGTGGATTCGAGCCCCGCATCGGGGTCTGTGCTGACAGCTCAGAGCCTGGAGCCTGCTTCGGATTCTGTGTCTCCCTCTCTCTCTGCCCCTCCCCTGCTTGCATTCTGTGTATGCCTCTCTCTCAAAAATAAATAAACGTTAAAAAAATTTCTTTTAATAATAAATAAATAAATGGAAGCTTATGTTTGTTTTGATACTTTAGATCCCAGGCCATGATTATATATATATTTTTCTTAAAGTTTATTTATTTTGAGAGAGAGAGAGAAAGAGAGTGCATGCATGAGCAGGGTGTAGGGGTAGAGGGAGAAACGGAGAATCCCAAGCAGGCTCCGTGCTGTCAGCACAGAGCTCCATGGGGGACTTGGTCTGAAAACTGTGTGATCAGCACCTGAACCAAAATCATGAGTCGGATGCTTAACTGTCTGAGCCACCCAGGTGCACCCATGATTATATATTTCTGTCTCTTCAAAGGAATATAAATGTATTGTGATTTAAAGCACCGTGTGATCATTTTTGAAAGCTTATAAAATAGTTTGGATTTGCTCTTGTAGTCTTCTCAACACTGACTATTGACAGTGATCTCATGTATTATTAACGTGCAAAGAGTACTTAATAGTAAGTACCTTTCTCGTATCTGATTTGAGCCACTGAATTCATGTTTGAGAACTCTGCATCTTTCACACCAAAATTCTCCCTACAAGTTGTTAGAAATATTTTTCACAAAGCGTATGAAACATATATTAAAAAATATTTCACATATTATGGTTTCAATGAAGTTTAACAATAGCACACATTAAATTTCTTCTCCTAAAGATAGCTTATAGTATGTATTACTATATTCTTGGTGATATTTCAGAACTCTTATGTGCCTGTAACATAACTGCTCGATGTGGGTCAAATCACCATGAATCTTGTGATTCCAATGCTGTGAGAAAGGCCTAAGGGTGTTCTTAGATGTGTGAGTAGTATATTTACTTCTAAACAAAACTAACTTATTAGAACCATTTTAGACAAAGGAATTTATATGAGTGCCTTTAGCTGAAAGACAAAAATATCTTAACCAGTGGCAGTTAGTACATGTTTAATGGCTTATTTACCCAGATGTTGGAGGGATAGGCAGAGGTGGTCACGGAGGTGAGGAACAGCCAAGACTTTGATGTGGAAGTCAGTTCTTTTCTTTTAAGAAAGAAAGGACAAAATAAAATGTGACTAATGATTCTCAGTATTTGTAGTGTTTAATATGGAAAAGTTCATCTAGAAAGAAAGGAAGAGTTTTATGGTTTGACCTTTAAAAAAATTTTTTTTAATGTTTATTTTATTTTTGAGAGAAAGAGAGAGAGACAGAGTGTGAATGGGGGAAGGGCAGGAGGGAGGGAGACACAGAATCCCAAGCAGGCTCCAGGCTCTGAGCTGTCAGCACAGAGCCTGACGGAGGGCTTGAACCCACAAACCGTGAGATCATGACCTGAGCCTAAGTCAGCATTTAACCGACTGAGCCACCCAGGCGCCCCTATGGTTTGACCATTTTAAAACATTGTTTCAGTTTCTGCCTTTACATTTCAACCTTCTAAAATAGAATTATGTGTAAATGGCCATTAAAACATCTTAAGAGCATTAGGAGTTTGTGGACTATCTTAATTCTCCCGTGTGATTGTCAGTTCTGCCTTTAGAAAAGGAAATTGGCTGATCCCGTATAGCTATTTGCTGTTTGTCAGGTGTTCACTAGAAAATAAAAACAAAATAAATTTCGGGTAGGCATAAAGGAACTCCAGCATACTGGCACATAGATGGAAAATGACTTTATAGGGGCATTTTTGGCAATTCAAGGCCAATAAAAAGGCCAAGTTCCTATATCTGTCCATCTGTCCAGTGGATGTTCATGTGCATCCATTTCCCTTACCCCCAGTATGGACCATTTGGATTCACAGCCTCAGAAGAGCAGAGTTCAGTGAAATCCTGTGCTGGGGATCAGCCTGCCTTGGGACGTAGGCCCCTAATGATACTAACTTGAAACAACTTAGTAGTTATCCACCTTACTTACCTCAGACTCGATGTCACCATTCTGCAAAAGAGAGTACAAGACCTGCCTCCTAGAAAGAATTTGAGGAGCACAGATCATGTGGGTAAAGCTCATGGTACAGCCCCCAGTATGTAGTCAGTCGAGGGTGGCTGTTTCATTATGTTGAAACAGAATAGCTATCTTCTCTTCTCTACTTTTCCTCATTGCCCATCGAATGATGCTACCCTTGGCTTCCTGGGGCACACTAAGGAATAGGTGAGGTTCAAAGACAATTTGGGGTTCTCTAGGGCTAAAACGTGTGCTGGTTGGGGGTGGGGGATGATGGGAGAGAGGGTGGAGGTTTGGTCAGACATTCCCATGAATGAGATATTCATCTGCTGTTAGTGGGCTGCCTTATGTGGTCCTTTTATGATGTCACTGATTAAATTCCAAACCCTGTGAAAGTTGAGGCCTTAAAACTGGGCCTTCTTCATAGCAGCGAGCACAGTGCTCAACCCCAAGCCATAGGTGTTCACTCGACAGTTGTGACCAAACCTTTCTTGGTGACCGTAATGCACCAGTCTCCCTTTCACTGGAGTGAGAAAGAAAGCAGCCATATGTTACTGAAAAGAGCTCCACTGGCTGGTCTGGAACCCAGAGCACACAGGTGTCCCTGCTGTCAGTCACTGGTTGAAATATTTGTCTTAGAAACATTTTTAAACATGGACTAAACCGTAAAGGAAATTTTAGAGTAAAGTAAATTTTCTTATATCAGACATTTTCAATTTATATAAGATCTTGTGCCAGATTGTTTAGAAAGAGGCTTAGTTATGTTTAATTGTGTTTAATTTCTTAAAGATCATATTTTTGGGGGTGCCTGGGTGCTCAGTCTGTGAAGTGTCCGACTTCGGCTCAGGTCAGCTCTCATGGTTCGTGGGTTCAAGCCCCGCGTCTGGCTCTGTGCTGACCGCTCAGAGCCTGGAGCCTGCTTCAGATTCTGTGTCTCCCTCTCTCTGCCCCTCCCCTGCTCTCTCTCTCTCTCTCTCCTCTCTCTTCCTTGCTCTCTCTCTCGTATCTCTAGAGTTTTTGTTAAGCAGAAACAAAAAAATAAATAAAATTTTACTCCTCTGATTTCCAGAGTGGAAAAATTAACATCCAGAATGGTGATATATTTCAAGTTTGGGAAGAAAGCCGATAATAGAGATTCTTCTTGGTGCTTGGGAGATAAAAAATCATACCTTGTCCTAAGTTGAGTCCAGTATTAGAGTTATTGCTTGACATAACCAGGCCCCAGACTTGTAATTTAAGATTTAATGTTTAAATTAGTGTTTTCTTTGTTTCATGAAAGTTTGGAATGTTGGGTTGACAAGTACTTAGTAACCTAGATTGTATCTTTAAGAATGTATTGTGTGATGTTAATCATAGGAGACAGAGCACCTCCGACAGTTGACTATGTTAGACTGAGTGCATCTTGCAACTAGATATTAATTTTTGTTGGTAGATGCTGGCAGATTGGTATTGAAAGCTCCATACCCGTGGTACTTCCACGTTCTAATCTATATTGTTAAATAAAATGATACTTGGATTGATCATGAAGAAATTTTTCCTCCCGGCTTATTTGTGAGAGCAACTGCTGTTACTAATCAATGAGCTATAACTGCGAGAAGAGTCTTTGGGGGAAAACAGTGTGATAGATGGTATGAGGGCTCATTATCTGACTATCCCTAGTTCCTTTCAGTCTAAAGGACTAAAAGGGCATGCCCCTACTGTTTTCCAAGGGGCATCTCTCCCTGTGTCCCAGACTGGGACCATTTACACACCAAATCCAGTGACCTTTGAATGCTCAGGCTGATGAACCTCCCTCCAGCAACTTTTGACACTCACAGTGTGCTCTCTTCCACTCGTCCTTTCTTTTTGGCTTCTATGACATTTATGTCTCCCTGTTCTCCTGTTTGTGTCTTTCTTCTCTTCCTCCTTCCTGAATTCTCTTAGCATTGCCCAAATGTGAACATCCACCCCAGCTCACCTCAAACCCCTGCTTACAACTCCCTCTCAGTGGATCTGACATGACACTTAATGTCATCCCAGCCACTCTTTTCCTACCGTAGCTCCCATAATCATCCAGACCTCTTTAGCAAGCTCTGGTCTTTGATATTTTTACCCAGTATCTTCACTTTAAAGTAGCCATAGGGGCACCTGGGTGGTTCAGTTGGTTGTGTGTTCGACTTCAGCTCAGGTCACCATCTCATGGTTTGGAGTTCAAGCCCCACATCAGGCTCACTGCTGTCAGTGCTGAGCCAGCTTCGGATCTTCTTCCCCTCTCTGTGCCCCTCTCGGGTTCTTATGCACGTGTGCACCTTCTCTCTCCCTCAAAATTAAATAAACGTTTAAAGTAGCCTTAGAGTACTCAAACTCAGTGCATTTAAAGTAAACTTCCCTCTCCTTATTCTTCCTTTATCCAGTGTGACTGTCCTGATAGAGCAAGTGTAATCTCTATCTCTTGTCACTTCTCCTCTTGAAAATTTCCATTCACTTCCCCTTTTCTATAAAACAAGCCCCAGGCTTCTTATTCGAAGGCTCAAACACCCTCCAGGAATTGGCTCCAACCTACTTTCTAGCTTTATTTCTCAGTTAGGCCATGTGATCTCTTCCATTACTGTTTCACAACTATACCCCAGACCAAAACTTAGGAACCTGCCTGTCCACAGGCAGCTAATATGAATAAGTGACTTGCCAGTGAGGGCAGAGCCATGATAAACTGGTACGCCCAGCATGAAAAAGGCAGCTCAGCTCTAAACCATGGTTGCTGTAGGACATGCAGACCTGGTGTTGCCAGATCTTCTGATTTTTAAATACTGTCACACAACAAAAAAACATCTTTAAGGGCTAGAGAAGGCCCAAAGACCATAAGATTGTGACTCAGCCACAGATCCACCCCCAGTCACTTCCATGCTTATGTTTATTTCACCTCTTTCTCCATACTTCTTACACGTGCAGAGGTCATCCCATATGCTACCTGTTTGGTAAAACCTTCCCTGGGATATTGGAGTCTCCTTCATCCCCTGCAACATTTATGATTTGTGCTGCCCAGTTGAAATGTTACCTTATTTAAATTTACTTCCTGGGGATACATGTCTCAACTCCCTAACTCATTATGAGCATGAAACCGTGGGTCATTCTTAGGTTTTCCTGTCTCTTACCCTCTAGTCCCTTCTTAACAAATGTCTTATATATAGTCAGTTCTCAATACTTGGTTTTTCTTGGTTGATGCGTGGCGTTTGGAGAACTGGGACAGGATCTAAATATTATTTTATGACAGTAAAGAACAGAGAGGACTTACTGAGTGCCTGATGTATTCTGGTTCTCTGCCAGATGCTTTAGATAAATTATTCTGTTTCATCCTGGCTGCAGTTCTGCTAGGTGTGGGTGTGATACCCAGTTTACAGCTGCCTTAACTAAGGCCCTGAGAGGTTAAGTACAATGCCTAAGGCCATACAGGTAAAAATTCAGCTCTCCGATTCCCTTTGTATTTTTCACACTGTTTTCTAAGCTCCCAGCAGGCTTAGCAGACACATGCATGCACAAGCCACAAATGGGTTATAATTATAATTGTGCCTGGACACTGAGAGCAGCTGAGGGCTGAACCAGTAGGAGCTCATGGGACCTGTCACCTCCCTTACCCCCACGGTGACCTGCAAACATGGCCCTTGGTGTGGAGAAGGTAGGCAAGCCCTGTGTTGATTAGTCCATGCTCCTTCTAGTGACATTTGTAAAAGGCAGCATGTGCAATGTAATACAGTTAAGAACATAATTTTTGGTATACTCTTTCCTTAGGAAAGAATGATGGGATTCCAAAACCAAATTTTACAAGGTAAAGTAGATTTCGTTACTTGAAGAGTGCCACCCAAGTTCTGTCTGGAGGAAGCTCCTGTCATTAAAGAGGTGACTTTTCAGACAGATTCGATATAGAAACAGCATTAAGTGAATAAGCGTTTCTTGTGTGATCAATATTGAAAACTAAAATTAGAGCTCAAGATTTGGTGGTTTTAGAATAGTTGAGGAATACTCTGGTAGAACTGTGAAAGTATACAGGAATTGAGTGAGTTTACAAGCTGTGGTAAACAGCTGCATTTGAGGTCATTAATATCGCTTTCAGAAATGGAAAATGCATTGAGAAAGAAGCATATTTTTAACAGCGGAGCCCTTTAACCTGTGATTCAATCATGAGCATTAATTTTTTTTTAACTTGTGCTTAATCAAATTACATGGTACATTTTGGCACTGCTTCTCAAAACATAATGGCAAGTTGTAACATTCCAGGGCCAGAAATGAGACCTTTTATGTACAAAGTTTTTTTGGCTTCTTGAAATCAAGGTTAAAGTAGAACATATTTAAAGTGCCTTAAATTCCATTGCATCTGAAGTAGAAATACAGGTGAAACAAAATTGCTAATAGTACTTAGGGAATATGGGTTAGTATAGAAATGTTGAATATTCACATTACCATACTTAGATTAAATAGCTACTAAAGGCAGTTGTCTGTCAAAATTTTTATCATTTGCTTTCTTGGCAATTCACTTATACCCACCCCCCACCCCCAGAAAAAAACATTAAGCTTAGACCTTTTTGAGACATTTAGATCAGTTTCGCTTATTTGACTACATTTACATAACAGAACCCTATAAAAAGGATCTGTACCAAACTGACACAAGTCTTAGGGTGCTCTAGAAACATTTATGTTTTACAGAAGTGAAAATTTTGAGTGCTTGATACACTTAAAATGAGAATGAGAAAATACTTTAATTTTTGCATAAAAGAAAAATACATTCACGGGGCACCTGGGTGGCTCAGTCAGTTAAGCAACCGACTTCGGCTCAGGTCATGATCTCGTGGTTCTGAGTTCCAGCTCCACATCAGGCTCTGTGCTGATGGCTCAGAGCCTGGAGCCTGCTTCGGATTCTGTATCTCTCTATCTCTCTGCCCCTCCCCCACTCACACTCTGTCTCTCTGTCTCTCTCTTAAAAATAAACATTTAAAAATTTAAAAGAAAAAAATAAATTCAAATAAAATCAAATAGAAACAGACAATTCTTGTCTTACACCTTAAAATGAAAACAGTAACAGATGATAAAGTCTCATATTAACATCATTATGGTGAATAATAGACATGAATATTAGAGACATTTCTATCAAAGCTTTAGATTTTGACCACACATTGATATATTTTATTTCAAGTGAACATAGTGCTTAAAACTGTAATAGTATTTGCTTTCCAGCAATAAGTATGATAAGTATGATAAGTACATACATACTTATGATAAGTACATAACATAAGTATGTTATCAGCATGTTTCTTTTGTACTGCAAGAGTACTTCCTATATTTAAAAAAGCCACAACATAAATATTCTTTTATTTGGGGGGAGGGATGTTGTGTGGGGGGGTAGTATTCCAAAAAGGATGGCTGAATATTTTTGTCAGTGATGAGTTAAGAATTTGGGATTCGGTTTAGTGATTGATTTAATGATTAGAATTTCAAAGGAAAGCTTTTTGTGTATTAATACCTAGGTATTCACAGAGTTGGAAAGCAAAATGAATATATCTTTTTATTCAGAATGTTAGTGTATATGGCAACTATGAAATTGTTTAAATGAGAGATATTTTTATACACAAAGGTGCTTTTCTGCCTAAGTCTTAAATTACTATTAATTAAGCATTATATAATATAATAGATAATTATAGTGTTTTAATGTCGATGCCAGTGGATTTGCTACTCTTTCTAAATGGCTATTGTTGGCTAATAGCCTTCAGGGGATCATTTATGTAGCCATTGTGGTTCTAAAAATATCCCTAAATGCCATGGGACAGCCTTTTTTGAAACATGGCTGTTATAAAATGCATTTTTAATCTGAAGTGTGTCCTTTTGATTATATCATTCATTTACTTTCATGTGCAGCAAAAAATACCAATGCTGAAAAAGAAGGGAAAGATCTTTATACATAAAAAAAATTTCATAACAATATGTTATGTAGGGAAAGATGTGAATCAAGGGTATTGAGAAACTGTTGTATTCATTAGGATTTTTAGCTATTTAGTAGGATTTTGACCAGAGATGTTTTCATGTAGACTCATTGTTTTTATTTTAATTAATATTTCTATGGCAAGGAGATAATTAGGTAAATGCTGCTGAATATTAAATATAGCAGAAGCTTAGGGGAAAGCATTTCTGGGTCAAAGCCCTTAACAAAATATTGTCATGTGTGAGCTGATTAGTTGAATTGAATGCCAAATGGTTTTGCCACCATACAACCAGAATCTTAGAGTCACTCAGTTCATTATCTAAGGCTGTTCCAGAATGGAATGATTGGTTATGTCAAAGTTTAATGGCATTCATTCTAATTTCAGTTGCTAATGGAGTAAATTTTGATTAGAGAATAGTTCCAGCCTCCTTAAATTAGCTAAGTGTAAGAACATCCCAGAGAGACTGAACCTGCATTTTGAATGCTGAGTATATGAGGTTCTCAGAGCCTAACCCAGTGCTTTCTGTATATTGTTGGCTCTGATCTATAAGGGTCCACAGAGAACCCTAAAATAGATTCTAGGCTACTCTGTGATTCTTGCTGCCTGTATCTAACATTGTATGCAAAAAAGACTCCCATTTCTAATTAGACCAGAGACATTGAGGATTTTCATCAACTACATTTAGTACAAAGCAGTGTTAGACTTTGGGAACATCCCTGTTCAGTCGTGTCCCAGAGTGATACGATAGTTCTCAAGTTGTATTTCAAAATATCCTAGGGTTCAGACATTATGCCATTAAACTGTTTTGCTTAAGTTTGTTTATTTTTAAGAGAGAGAGCACAAGCAGGGGAGAGGCCAAGAGAGAGGGAGGGAATCCCAAGCAGACTCCATATTGTCAGTACAAAGCCAGACACAGGGCTGGAACTCACAAACCATGAGATCATGACCTGAGCTTGAAATCAGGAGTCAGACACTTAACTGACTAAGCCACCCAGACGCCCCTATTGAAACTATTTTAAAAACCGTGATGAAGGACGCAGAGTTTCAAAAGTATATTTCAAACTTTCCATTAGGATAACGAAGCAATGAACTTATGCTGCCAGATTAACTAGTTTTGGGGCAGGTCTTAGAGTAAACCTTCTCCCGCCTTTGTTGTGCATGTGTAGATGCATGTGTAGAGATGGAATCTCTTCTGTGAATTTGGAAATTACATTGAAAGTCAGAGTTTGCCAGTGACTTTTGTAAGCAGGCGCTCTAATGGAGAGCTCCTGGCTCTTCTGTGAATATAGGATGTGCGTGTGCGCTCACACTAAATTGTCCAACCAGCCACATTGCCACAGTTGCCTGTAAAGCTCTATACTGGGCTGTTCTTTCCTCTTACACACGTACAGTGTATAGATCTTAATTTAGGCCTACTGAGGCCCAGACACATCTGTTTGAGAACTTACTTTTACAAGAAATAGTAAGTTGGAACAGTGACTGTTAACATACTGCAGTGTGATACAACATTATAAGTGTAGGCTTATTTTACTGTATAGGCGCCATTTGTCAAACTCATTTTTTAATAAAGAATAGTGTTACTTAGTATAAATAAATAAATATCTTTGAAAAAAAACCTTTCTTAATACTTTTCCTTAACATCTATGGTTCATTTCACTTAAGGGCATTTTGCAATTAGAAAGCAAGCTTGTTTTTTTTTTTTTTTTTTAAACTTTACCATTTGGGGCGCCTGGGTGGCTCAGTCGGTTAAGCGGCCGACTTCGGCTCAGGTCATGATCTCGCGGTCCGTGAGTTCGAGCCCCGCGTCAGGCTCTGTGCTGACAGCTCAGAGCCTGGAGCCTGTTTCAGATTCTGTGTCTCCCTCTCTCTGACCCTCCCCTGTTCATGCTCTGTCTCTCCCTGTCTCAAAAATAAATAAAACGTTAAAAAAAAAAAATTAAAAAAAAAAAAACAACATTACCATTTGCCACTTAATTTGTGTAAATCAGGATTATCTTGATGTTCTGCAACCAAAAAAAAACAGAATTAGTGAAGCAGGGACAACTGATATAGGACTGTAGATGTCATTTACTACCTCTTTATAGCAGAGTTTTGTGTTCGTAAACTTTGTTGTTTCACATGGATCAACTTTTACAGTAAATGTTATTGGTTATTTATAAAAATTCTAGAATTTTTCCAGTCTTCAACATAGAGCTATAGGGCTCTATACTGGGCAATTCTTTCTACTTACATACTTAGAGTAGCAGTTAGAGAGCTTAAATGCTATTGAGTATATAGGCTCATTAGTCTCACAACTTAATGCTATTTGAATTATCTAGAAATTTGATGGCCAGAATGTAACGGACATGAAAATGAAATCATATAGTAAAATGAATTTTAAGTTAAGGAGGGTGGATAAAGACTATTATGGCCAGAGCCCTACTTTGCATTCTACATGTAATCTTTTGTCTATCAATTTGGAAATGATATTGGGGGATGAGAGTTTGCCTATTTAGGTATTCCATATGACATATAAGATGCACTTTTCTTAGAACACTCACGGCCAAGAGGCAAGAGAGAAAAACAAATCAAACTTGTTTTTGTTGGTTGAGGAGGTAGGAAAGGGATTGGGAAGGAGCATATTGTGATACATTATACCTGCTCCCCATTTTTAGTGAGACTTAGCTCTGTCTCTCTCTCCATAGCAGTAACAACATCAACTGCCACTTTCCCAACTTCTTACAGATGCCTTTGAAAGAGAAAGGTGAATGGTCTTGAAACCTGATCTGTGTTCTCTAAGTTTATTATCCTACTTTATTATCCATTGTTCTTGCCCTAGACTTAGGAAATAGAAAGCCTTAATTTATTAAAACATGCAGGCTTCATTTCCTGTAGGATTGGAGTATATACCCCAGAAATACTGTAAAATTTATTTTTCAAAAGACTTTATTATGTATTGGTTTTCCATAACCTCTTTATGGACATATGAGGTATTCTGTGTAAGGAGTTTAAAAAATCTTAACTTGAATAAATGATGTATTTTGTGGCTAAAATTCTCCTATCCTAATGCCTCCCACACCCACCACCATGTATCACGTTTCTGCCACACACTGTTTTAGAGTCTGGAGAAGCAGTTGTCCCTCTTACCACTAGTTCCTTACCTTGTGTTTGTTTTTCTTGCTTCGCAGAGACCCTCCTTGATGACTTCCTTCTCACGTACACGGTCTTCATGACAACTGATGACCTGTGCCAGGCGCTACTAAGGCAATATCCTTCATTAACTTCAGGATGCTGCATCGGCTTCCCTTCAGACCGATGTCTCGCATTAGTAATTAACTGCCTTTCCTAATTTCCTCAGCTCCTCTGTAGAGTGTGGATATGTTAAATATTAATGTAATGATATCCAAGGTAAAAGACGACACGAGACAGAATTGACAGGGGGAGCTGGAAAGCAGGGCTGCTGTTTTCACCTTCTAGGTCATGGGTAAATTGTACTGTTTGTATTATGTTTTCTTCCAACATAGGTCTCAAGACTTTAGAGAACTAGAGGTAAGTTTAGCATAGTGGGTGTACCCCAGAGTCAAGAGGCTGAGTGGATTGGCAGTACGTGAACTTGTGAGTTCGTGCCAGAGGTTCGTGCCAGCGGTTAGTGCCAGAGGACTTGTGCAAGAGAACGTACACACATGATGGCACGTTTCTCCACAAGTCCGGGATCAGACCAGCTGTCCCCCATGTGGGAGGTCTAAACTACGCCCTGGAATCAACTGCCGTCTCTTCAGAGCTTTGTGAAGACATGTGCTGTTAGAATGATGGATGGGATTAGAAGGTTAATGACCAGTTAAGGAAGCTTTATGATTTGATGCATTAACTAGGAGGGATGCAACAGAGGAAAGGCCAAAAAGCCAAGCCAAGTAAATTTACTCAAGAGTTTCCACACAGGCCTCTTGACTCACAATGTTCAAGGAAGGTGCTTCAGAAGCATTTAAGAAGCCTGGTAACTGTCAGATTTTTACCAAACTAAACTGAAGATTCCACTTGAGCTCATGTGAACATTTTCGGAAAGATAGATTTTGTGTGTGTGTGTGTGTGTCTGTGTGTGTGTGTACCTAGGTTTTATTGAGCCCTCAATGGTAATGGTCTTGGCAATATTCTTTTCCTGTTAAATAATTGTTCTATTTCTCCCCTACTTTACAGCCTTTTCCTGCTTAAGAGAATACCTTCAAACTCCATAAAGGGCATAATTGAAATAAAATCTCTCTTAATAATACATTAACTAGAAATGGTGATTCGTTTTTAGTGCTTTGTTATCATAAGAGCACACAAAGCTACAGATCTTGTGAAACTTTATAGAATTAATTCATAAAACTGGTCTTGAAAAATTAGCAGTTTTGAATTTGGAAAATTTCTAAACCAGATTTCTTCCACAGCTCTCAAGTGGGTGTTACTAAGAAATTCTGTAATAATTTCAGAATTACACTTTAAAAGTGTTTTAGGGGCACCTGGGTGGCTCAGTCAGTTGAGCGTCTTCAGCCCAGGTCATGATTCATGAGTGAATTCATGCCCAGGTTGTGGTTCATGAGTTCGAGCCCCACATCAGGCTCATAGCTGTTGAGCGCACAGCTTTGGGTTCTCTGTCCTCCTCTCTCTGCCCCTTCCCTGCTTGCCCTCTTTCAAAAATAAATAAACATTAAAAAAATTATTAAAAGTGTTTTAGGAAAATATCAATGAGCTAGTTTCTTCTACATTTTAATGCTAACGTTTTCCCAAAAGTATTACCATCTATTAAACAACATAGTTTGTTTTATAGCAAATAAATGCCTTCAAATCATTGTTTTTAAATATGATCCTAATATCATTTGTGATTGTTACTAACTAATATAATGCATCATAAAATTTCTCTGAAGAATCTCTAAAACTTTACTATAAGCATGTTTTGAGTCTTTGACAGACATTTTTTGAGAGAGAGAGACTGTGTGCACCAGGGAGTGGCAGAAGGAGAGGGAAAGAGAATCTTAAGCAGGCTCCATACTCAGCGAGGAGACCGATGCAGGGATCGATCTCACGACCATGAGATCATGACCTGAGCCCAAATCAAGAGTCAGACGCTTGACCAACTGAGCTACCCAGAGGTCACTAAGACGTTGTATATGAAAATTTAGTTCAGATTCTTAGCAGTCTTGTTACTAATTATCAAAATTTATGAAATCCATAACATTTTTAAGTCAGGAGTCTTCCTACATGACTATTTCAATATACTTGCAGACTCTGCTTTTTGTGAAATAATACGAACCACAAACAAAAGTATGGCATCCATATTTAATTTAAGAGATTTTTTGGTGCACCTTAGTGAAGATATCTTATATATCCTCCTATCACCTTCTAAGAGTGGTCTGAATTATTTTTTGTTTGTCCCCCATGTTTTTTGACTATTATTTACAGATTAGAGCCATTTATACTGTTTTTGGATATCTTAGATGGGTACTTTTACAGTGATAGAATTTTATACTTTTCAGGTTTTATCATCATCAAGAGCATTATGTGAGCTCACAGGTTTAGTCTAGCTAATGGTCAGTGCATTACACTGAAAGTAAATCTTATCCAGTGCCTTCCCACTATTCCCCTCCTCCAGCTACATTTATAAATCAATATAAACTAGCATGGGAAAAATGTGTAAGAGTAATATACCCTGATACAGAAAACGGAATAATCCAAATGTTAAATTTAATCAGTAAACATTTTTAAAAATATATCTTGGGGCATCTGGGTGGCTCAGTCAGTTAAGTGTCTGACTTGGGCTTAGGTCATGATCTTATGATTTGTGGGTTCGAGTCCTGTTTCAGGCTCTCTGCTGTCCCGGTAGAGCCTGCTTCAGCTCCTCTGTCACCTCTCTCTCTGCCTTTCCCCTGCTTGTTCTCTTTCTGTGAAAAATAAATAAGCATTAAAAAAATCTATCCATCTATGTCTATATCTAGACAGATATAGATAGATACAGATATAGATATAGATATAGATATAGATATAGATATAGATATAGATATATCTTGCAGAAAGAACAAGATTAAGCAAATAAGTGGTAGTAACTGTGAATGGAGAGGAGCAGCTGAACTGTCAGTCCCTGAACTTGCTTTGTCCTCCAAGTCCATAATTGTAGAACATATATGCAGTGGTACTAAAAAGCTCATCTCTTGACTACACATGCTGACCTAAAAGAAAGAAGCTGTTAGTACTTTCTAATTTTCTAGGTTTTCTTTATATTAGTCAGGCTATGATAGTCACAATAAAAGAAGAACATGATATCTGTACAAGTGAAAATAATGAAGGATATAAATCTTTATATTTTGCCTTTTTAGAGAAAAACCAGGAAAAAATAGAAGCTTTAACAGGTTCTTTGTGTGTTTGCCTGAGTTTATTTCACAGATAGAAATAAAAAAAAAAATCAAATGCCCTTAATGTGTTTTTGCAGACTGGGGAGACAGTGACTGAAATATGTTTTAAAATATTTACAAAGGCTGAAATAGATATTTCTATTTTGCAATTATGTATCAGCATTAAAGAGTGTAGATTCCTGTCCAGCAACCCCAAAGCCTATCTGTCCTTGGAATCATAGCATTTCCTATTCTGATTTAACTTTTCATTGTATTCAAGATAGTCATAAATGATCATTTGGAGAACAAAAACACTAGATTGGTTTGGAAAATGTGAAGCTTCTGTCTCATTCCTGTGGCTTAAACACGTTGCTTTTGAGGTTGTTCTTTTTATACAATTTTAACAGTATAGTTAACACATGGTCGGTCACTGTATACAAATTTGGAAATATTTATGAGTATAATAAAAATTAAGGTACTCTGATATCTCATTACCTTGAGAAGCCACTGTTAACTTTCAGTATATATTATTCCAGGTAATGAAAATTTTCATATAAATAAGCATAGTTAACAGAAATGGATCATCCCATCATATTTTCTCACTTGCTTTCGTACTCAACAATACATGGTGTGTTTTTTGTTTTTTAATTTTTTTAATTTATTTTGAGAGAGAGACAGAGCAAGTGGGGGAGGGGCAGAGAGAGAAGGAGAGAGAGAATCCCAAGCAGGCTTTACACTGTCAGTGCAGAACCTGATGCCGGGCTTGAATTCACAAACTGTGAGATCATGACCTGAGCTGAAACCGAGTCGGACGCTTAACCAACTGAGTCACCCAAGCGCCCAACAATACATTGTGAACATCCACTGTCAGTAAATGCACTATAAGGTCATCAGTTTTATGGCTATAGAATAGCCTATTAATGCATATGTGATAATTTAGTTAACTATCCACAGTGTTTGAAGCATTTAGTTTGTTCCTGTTGTACTTTTTTTCATTCCAGTGAAAATGAAAATCAGCAGTCCTTTTTAATTATGTCTGCACATTTATCCAGTCCCTTTTTTCCAAGAAAATTCCTGGGGTTGGGCATTTAAATCATACCACAAATTATGCTCCAGAACTTTGTGCTCATTTGGGACTACTTGAGAAGTAACTGGTTTTATAAATTGTGGATTTCTGAAGATCAGAGGATACCTGGCCTAGTTCTGATCCAACTTTTATGGCAAGTGTCTACCTATGTAGTGACACCAGATCTCTTGGAGCCACCCTTGAAATTCATTGGTCTGTCTCTCTCTCTCTCTCTCTCTCTCTCTGCCCCAACCCACTCACATTCTGTCTTTGTCTCTCTCAAAAATAAATAAACATTATAAAAAAAAATTTTTTTTTAAAAAGGGGGCACCTGGGTGGCTCAGTCGATTGAGCGTCCAACTTCGGCTCAGGTCATGATCTCACAGTTCGTGAGTTCGAGCCCCGCATCGGGCTCTGTGCTGACAGCTCAGAGCCTGGAGCCTGCTTTGGATTCTGTGTCTCCCTCTCTCTCTGCCCCTAACCCACTCGCATTCTGTCCCTGTCTCTCTCAAAAATAAATAAACATTAAAAATTTTTAAATAAAAAAAAAAAAAAAGGAATTCATTGGTCTCTTAGAATCTCCTCATGGTGACATTGACCCATGCTGCTGTATGGAACTGTGTCAGCAGCTATCAGTGCAAATCATCTAATTAACCTTCACGACCTGCCACCAAGCGCATAGAAATCATTTCCTGGGTTTATTTACTTTAGCTCTTTCCAGTGCATAACTTTTGCTCTTCCTACACATATACTTTTCCTCCGGCATGCTTAGATACTTGTAGATCCTTTGGAAAATGCTTTAGCATATTTTGAGAAAACAGTAGATAGATCTCTTTATATTTTTACTTCCAAGAACGCAATATTCTTTCTTAACCATTTGCACCTATTCTGCTAAGAAGTATCAAGGCAAAGAAGAAAACTCAGATGTTCCTTGTCGGAAACGTAAGGTCTTACATCTCGTGTCCCAGTGGATTGCTCTGTACAAAGACTGGTTACATGAAGACGAACATTCCAAAATGTTCTTAAAGGTAATCTGGTGACTTCCAGATATTCTTTGATGCCAAATGACTGATTTTATTTTCATTTATGCTTTCAAAAAATCTCATTTATAGATTGTAGTCATTCAACTTTTATGTAATGTTCAAGCTGTGACTCAAAATATTAATGTCTTGATTTTTGAGGCCTGATATTTTGCACATAGAAATTTTTTTAATGGTGAAGAATTCATTATGAAAAAATGGAAAGGGCTAGTTTTACATTCACTCGTTTAAGTTTATTTTATATGATTCATGGGAATTTTGATTCCAGATGAAATAATTAAGGTAGGTAAAATAAAACATACTTGAAAACTTGACCGTATTAATACATTGAGATTTACTCTAAGTTTGAACTAACCAGTCCCACATATACAATATTTGGATAAGAAAAATTATTTATCACTTAAAAACTCTATTGACAATACATGCATTATGAAAGTTTTTCAGACCATGATGTATTTTGAGAATTTTATGCACTAATAATTTGCAAAATGGGTACTAACCTAGACTTACATTTGGAATTAGATAAATGTATATATTTTTCTAATTGTTCATAGGCTGCCATATCTTTTCCACACAGATGATTCTCTGGAGACAATATGTAGACCATTGGATTCCTTGGCCACCAAAGCCATATTAGCTGTACAGGCTAACACAGAGAAGGAGTAGAATGGAAATTTGAGCAGGGAGCAGGTCTATTTCAGACAAGTGTTCAAACTGATTTTGCCTCTCATGAAGGAAATCACTTTGATTTCAAAATTCAGATGTCATTTAGACATCCACTTAAAAATTGGTTTAACCAACTCTTTCCCTAAACTAATGTTATTTTCAAAACAACTAGGTAATAGAATTTAATCGATTTTTTTCCCTCCTAAATGACGATGTGGATATTATTTTTTTAAATAAAGAATAGGCACGGAACTCTTGAGTAGCCTTCCAGAGACCTGTAAGTTTCCAGCATTGATTACTTAAAGCCCCTGAAAGCTGTGAGGGAGCCACACAATTGAGTGAGGGGCTAGGAGGTAGAATCCCATGTAGCATCTCACAGATGTCTGGTTTAACCCCCTGTATAACCCTGCTTTCCACCTGTTCCCTCAGCAGGGTAACCATGGTCTCAGTCTTAATCCTTAAAGAATAGGCATTTCAGCTGCCACTTTTCTTCCCCCCCAGACCATATACAGGAATGTACTGGATGATGTGTATGAATATCCAATACTTGAAAAAGAATTGAAAGAATTTCAAAAGATACTTGGAATGCACCGTCGTCAGTGAGTATTTCATTTTCTGGATTGCCATTAATAAAAGAAAGCAGCAAGCATGATCGAATTTGGATGTTTTATAAATTTTTTTAAATATTTATTTATTTTTGAGAGAGAAAGGGAACGAGAAGGGGAGGGGCAGAGAGGGAGGCAGACACAGAATCCGAAGCAGGCTCCAGGCTCTTAGCTGTCAGCACAGAGCCCGATGTGGGGCTCAAACCCACGAACCATGAGATCATGACCTGAGCCGAAGTCAGATGCTTAACCAGCTGAGCCACCCAGGCACCCTGGATGTCTTATAAAGGTCATCTTGAGGGATGCCTGGGTGGCTCAGTCACTTAAGCATCCGACTTCGGCTCAGGTCATGATCTCATGGTTCGTGCGTTTGGGCCCCGCATCGGGCTCTGTGCTGACAGCTCAGAACCTGGAGCCTGCTTCGGATTCTGTGTCTCCCTCTCGCTCTGCCCCTTCCCCACCTCTCTAAAAAAAATAAGCATTAAAAAAAACATTAAAATTCATCTTGAACATTCTGAATCAGGATTCCTTCTTGATTCCTTAGCTTTTCTATAGTAAATTGTGTATTTTATTTTTATATCAAAATGAACACAAAATTAAGGTTGTTGACTATTTTGTTTAACCCTCTTTAATACGGTAGAAACCATAACAACCTTCTTACATAAAAGCAATTATTTAATAAGTTATTTAATGTTAAAAATATAAACATGTAACTTGATGTTTTGGGGGCTCACAGCTATGTCTGATGGAATAAGGAAAAAAATTTTATAGGTAGGTTTCAGCAAGTCACGAAGCATTTTCAAAGCTCCATTTTATGGATTCCCTGAGGTTTCTTTATCAGTTTAGAAAGATTAAAAAAAAAAACATTTACTCAATGACTTTTGGCATGTGTAAGTATCCCTGAGGTATCTATCATTAGTCTTTCAAGTTGCCAATACCTGACTTAACCACTGACCCTCTTTATTAATTTTGGTAAATGAAAGCATCAAGTCATTATTCAGTTTTCAGATACAGCTGCAAAGTTCATCTGAAGGGAAAAACTGTTCTCTGATTTACAGTGTAGTTTGTACATAGTAAACATGATGAAATGCATGTGTGTCAAGTTGTGAGAAACTTCTATTAAGATTTCAGAAGTCACAAAGGCACTTCTCAGAGAAAATGTTAATTCAGGCCTCTCAGATGACTAATTTGAGATTTAAAGCCAGACCTAATTTTAGTAAAGAGAGATCCTGTTGCAAATTAAGTGTCTATATAAATTAATTTTAGGGCACAAACAAATCACGTGGAAGTTTTCGTCCTCAATCGTGAAAATTACACACTTAGAAATTCAGAAATGAGATGCAGTTTAGGACGGTGTTAGAAACACGTGTTGTAAGTTTGGGTGGTCTTCCTTTGTCACAGTCTACACCACAAGAAGCCCCCATCACCTAAGAGCAGTATGAGATTGTGAACAAATACATGAAACAGAAAAGAAAAAGAACCTTTACATCAGAATAATCCTCCACATGGAAGCTGTTCTTTGCTGCAAGACAGACCTTGTTACCCTTGAGAAACTTTAATTCATGGCTTAATACATTTAAATGCATTAGATGTACTAATGGAACTTGATATATCCCATTAAAAAAACTTACATAAAATGTGAAATAATTAAAATAAGAAAATGATAGAAGATATGACTCTTGCCTCTTTGGTAGAAGATGATCTCTTAATTCTGGGAGAAGATTTGAGCTGGGGACCTGCAGGATGTCCACCACACAGGGAAACATTCTGGAAAAGATGCTCCTTGCGTTGACTTAACTGTCTGAAGCACAATAATTTCACTTAAAATCCATCAGTATATGAGAAAACTTAAGAGTTTCTGTGGACTGAATAAATCCAGTTCTTCCCTCAGCATTCACTTTCTGTGGGTAGAAAGTAAAATACGCCTGTGGAGTAGATGGCATCTTTTCTTCCTGGTTCGCTTAAAATCCAGAGCCCAATGTCAAGGGTGTTCTACCTAGTGACCTAATGAATACTGGGTTTTATCTTTTTGAAAAGCAAAAAACCTCTGCCCAGTACCTGAAAAGTAGTCTTCTGTGACAATCATTGCATTACACAGGGTTTGGGACAAAGACTGACTTCTTGTCCTTTTTCCTTTCAGCACTGTAGATGAATATTCACCACAAAGGAAGGTGAGGCAGACCTCTCTCTCTCTGAAATGGGGCCATCAAGCTTGGAGACCTTGCCTTGCCTCACTGGCATTCTTCATAATGAAAAGGAGTGCTGCCTCCAGCAGAACAGGGGCAGGCAGGGAAGCCTGGGGCTAGACCTTGCGAGCACCTTCCTGCTTCACTTCAGTTTCCCTGTGCTAGTACAGATCCGGTCGTACCCATATGCCCTCGACTTGTTGTTCTGAGTATTTTTGGAGTCTTAGAGTTGCCCCAGTGTTCCCAGAATCATATAAATTTGAATTTGAAATATTGATGGGAAAAGAAAAAAGGGAAAAAAAATGCAGGCAAGAATCTTGACTGCGAGCATGAGGAAGTCGAGTAAGCAAAAGCTTTGCCCTTTCAACCCAACAAAAGGAGAAATGGTAGCAAGAAAGAACGTGTTTCCTATTCACCTTGAAGGGGAAATGCACCGTGAACTGTCGGGCACAGGTTTTGTAGAAGCTGATCTATCAAGTGGAGAATTATCATGAATAATCTACTTATTTCCCTTAAGCAAGTCGTGGTGCCACAGCAGAAGTATGCAACTTTGTCCCCTGCTTTATCCAGAACTCCTCGATCCACATGCACGGTTGATGTTGGGATGTCTAGAGAAGAATACATGGATTTTGCAGTAGCCAGAGTTTGAAAATCTTGCCACCCCTCTCCAGCATGTTGCTAGAATAATTATAGGGGCTTTTTGCCTGCTTCTGGCTTTGGCCAGATCTGTCTTGTTGCTCAGAATCTCCACCTCCACATGCGTTAATAGAGGCAACTCCCTATTTATTCCTCTAAGATTGGATGGGTGGGTTTCATATTAAAAAGGAAAAAAAAGAAAGAAGGAAAGAAAAATTGGCTAGCTCTTCTGGAACATGCTGTAAGCAGCTGTGGTTTTTCCAAAGGGCAGGAATGCATTCATTCATTGTTCTCTTTCTCACTTCTCACAGAATAAAGCCCTTTTCCACCAATTCAGTCTTAAGGAGAACTGGCTCCAGCATAGAGGAACTGTGACTGAAACAGAGGAAAGTGAGTATGATTTTGTGAGGGTTTGGGGTGGGTGGAGCAGAGGTCAGTCACCTTCACTCTCCAGCAGTAATGCATCGGCCTGCCCTTAGCGTTTCCAACAGTCACACCCTGTGACAAGCACCTTAGGACCCCACAGGATGGTTTTTATTTTCTTGCTTTGAGTGTTACAGTTGTCTTGACCATACAGCAGTGTCCCAGGGGCCAAGGACATTTTCAATTTGAGAAGGAAGGAAAGGAGCCTGCAAAAGAGCTTCCCAACTTTCTTAGGGACAGGCGCAAAATTGCCGGGAATTTTCCTTTTCCTCTTAGCTGCTTTTGCCTGTGACTGACTAGAAAGTCCACTAAAGCCACCGTGCAGGACATTGGCGGAGTCATTCCCTGGGATTTAGAGAAGAAACTCTTGGCGAGCATAGCGAAGGAAAGGAAATGCACTGAAATCCCTGCGTGGCCAGGCTGTGCCGGGCAGTGCCGCATGCCCCGTGTGCCCTGTGCCAGCGCTGCTCAGTGAGAGGGTCAGTGAGAGGGCTAGTGACCCACGCTGAAGGCAACTGCTCACTCAGCACCAGGGGAGACAGCCTTGCAGCCCCCAGAAGGTGCTTACACGCTATTCTGTGCTACTCTCTTGTAACAGAACAGGAAATGGTTTCCTCCCGTTTGCACCAAGGTTGAGTGAAGTGCAGAACCTGGGGAAACATAATTGAAACATTCATGCTATAGTGACTGGGAGACTTTCTCTTTTAGCCCACTTCTCAGTATGTGCTGAAATTCTATGTATGCACATTTAATATCTGCTCAGCTTCTCCAACACACAACAAAACGTCACATGGATGCTTCTTGTGCTATGTAGTGTTAGTATATAATGCTGCTGGTAATGGGGCATAAGAAGTATGGTCTATAACAAGTGGAAGCTTAAAAAAAATTAGCTTACCTCCTAATTCCTTAGTTGCAGGCCCTCCATGCTTGTCTTACAATTTAATCGTAAAATTTCCCAAACTGAGTTTCAAAGAGCGTAAGTATTTCCAGACCCCCAGCCTCTTTTTGTTTGTCAGTTTATTAATAAGCAAGCTGTAAACTTTGCTCATATTTAGCAGTTTTGTAGGATCTTGTCTGGTTCAAAAATTTTATTTTTCTGTGAAAGCAAAAAGCTTTGTGTCTCTCACAAATCTGTTGACAACATATATAAAACAGCTATTTGTTAGATGCTGTTGTTTTAGTGACATACCCAACGGAACCCAAACCAAAATGTTGTCAGTGCCTTCTGGTGGCGTATTTACTTTGAGGTTTATACACATAAACTCATAGTTGTTTGTTTTGTTTTGGTTTTTTTTTGCTTCATTTGCATTTCTGTGGAAACAATCCTGGGTTTATTTTTGTGGAGCCATTTAAATTGCTTATAAGATTTCTCTAGGAAATGCACCCTCCTCCTTTATTTTTTTTACACAAAATGAGAAATAATATGCAATATGGTGGAAATAATTTGCAAAATGGTAGAGAAGAATACCTAAGTGTATTATCTTTTTGAAAGAAGCTAGTGTTTTATACATTCAGAGCTGGGATAAGAAGCAAATAATGTATCAATTATCTCCACTATTATTAAGCAATTTCTGCTATCAAATCATAAAGAAATTGTTTTCCAGGACCCTGATTCACCTTGATAGTGATGATGTCCTAGTAATAATTATTTGCACTGCAGACAATAAAATGAAACTTAAAGGGCTACAAACCGGACTTCTGTTTGGAAACCATACTCATCACCATCTTGCTCAGGGACATCATTATTAACTGCTCAAGATACCTGAGCACAAAAACCATGGCAAGCCGGCAGATTTTTTTGGATAAGCTTGTGAGAAGTCTAACAGCAAAATGCAGTATTCCCGATTGAGCCCTGTGACTATCCACAAGTGGAATGTCACATAAAAATTTATTAGTTAGGTACCTTAATATATTGCTTTGGGAAAGCTCAGTCATGCTGAAAGAAATTACACTTTGTGAACCACAAATGCTACTGTGCTGGGGTCAGGCCATCTCTACCATGAGCACACACTTGTATCACATGGGTCTCTCATTACAGTTTGGGAAGCCTAAGTCCATTTACCAGGTCTTGATGACGTCTGCATCTCATGTGTGTGCAAGCACACATTTATATATGTATGCCTTCAGGCACTTGGGTGCAGACATAAATATGTAAATCTAGTTCTGTATGTTTCCTACTAAAGAGAATAGTAAGGTAGATGACTTCACTTGAAAAAAGTCTGTACCTGACTACAGTTATCTGTTTACTAACCTTTCTTTTGTTGTGTGCAGTTTTTTGCCATGTGTATATAACAGAGCACTCCTATGTAAGTGTGAAGGCAAAAGTTTCCAGTACAGCACATGAGATCCTGAAAGTTGTGGCAGAAAAGATCCAGCACGCAGAAGAGGATCTGGCTCTGGTGGCCGTCGCATTCTCTGGGGGTAAACGATTTTATGTCCTGGAATATTAATCTTTCCCTGGATCTCCTCTGAAAGGAGAGTAGACATTTTTATAGAGTGAATGTGCAGCTTGCCCCTTCTGGGTCCGCAGCTGGATGACCACAGTAACAATAAGAAGCCGCCTACCAGAGGTGTTTCCATGACAACGGTGGGGTACTGTTGGATACTGAATTTCCTCCCCAAGAACTGAATAAAGAGGCATGCCACTGTTTTGAAATATAAAGCTTTTCATATTTCATACTCTAGATAAGCCTTCTATTTTCATATTTAAATTAACTTGGGAAATTGCTAAAGGATGAAATTACTTTAGGAAGGAAAAAGAAAGACAGCCTAGTCATATTGCTGGCTGACAGTTTAATACTTAAAAAGACTCCCTGTTGAAGGAAATAAAACCCACACTAAGCTGAAAGCTCCCAGGCAATGTTCCTTCAGGTGGACGTGGGGAGTGAGGTCTGGTTATAGCTTTTCCTTCTGTTGGGCCTTATTTATCCTCAGAGAATGGTTTATTGTCTGTTTTGAATAAGATCACACAGATTACAAGCTCACACTATCGATCTACGTGACCTGAACAGACCCCTCCATTTTCACTGGGGCCGGTCAGATCTCGATGTTGCTGGCCCCCTATTTGGCTTACAGTCTTTATTTAATATCTCATTAACCCTGAGAAAAATAAAAAGAAAGTGACTTAGCATCAGTAGTTGAAAAATGGAAGTACTGTGTGAACTAATCAGCCAGAGATAGGGCTGGAGGGAGAGGGGGAGCAGATAACTGGCATTCCTGTTTACCCTTTGTTATCATCCTAGAGGAAAGAGAAGAATGTCAGAGTTTAACCTGGTGTTACAGCATTGCTGTGACAGAATCTTCTATTGCTTTGTTACTCAGAAGCAAGTAAAATGGTCCTACAAGATAGTGGATTACATATGCGAACCAATATAGCCTTCTGCCTGGGCCTAATGAGAGTCTCTCCCTCCCGCTCAAGGGGCCCTCATTGTGCATCCCATCATCAAAATATTATCTAGAGAAAAAGAGCAAAAGGGGGAGAAACATCTAGACTACATGAACTTTAATCGGAGAGTGGTCGAATTTTTAATAAAATATTTCAGGCATTCCAGATGTGATAAATGTGTATTATGTTTCATTTTAAATGACCAAAAATATTAAATTATTCCAAACAGTATTGAGCTTCCCTCAAGACAGTACCATCACAGAAAGTAGTCACCAGGTCCCCATTCTGCAGGAGGAAGGACCCTGAAGGAACTTGGTAGCACAACTGAGACCCATCTCCCTTGGGGGTGACTCAGAGTCAACCCAGGGCCACACGTGAATCTGGGAAGTAATGAGTAGCTCTTTGAATACTCAGTATCTATTTGATGGCCATGAAATACCATTTTTACACTCTATTAAATTAGATTCATCAGGGAGACCAGTGCCGTCGTAATGTGTATAGACTCAGTGCTAATCTTCGCTAGAAATATCAGCTTATCTCTTGAGTTATCCCACAGATGTGGAACTGTGCCATCATTTTCCATCAGTTAGTACTTTTGTCTGTTAAGAACCTTTCTGCCTGTAGCTTAATATTCTCCAAACAATAATGCTTTATGAAAAAGCAGGGGGGAAGAGTTTAATATATTCCTTGCTTTAGTTCCCTAATTTTCAATGAATAGTGTTTTAAATGCTACTTCAAAATGAAATGACAATGAGATCTACTCTTACTTTCTTTTGTCAAAAGAAGTTTAAAAACGTTGCAATGTTGTAGGTTTTGTGGATTTTTCTAAAAAGACTAGTGCTGTTATCCTCCTAGCTTTCAGGGTCATTTTGTACCTAGAGAAAGGTATATGTATGTAGTAACAGAAATCTGACTACCTAGTTATTCAGAGCTTAAAATTCTATGACCCTTAATCTTTTATAGTATAGTGACAAACCTGAAAATAAGAAAAAAAAATATTTCTTAGGAAATGGAAAAGTTACTATCAGAAAGCCATGGCATTTGACTCCGTAGCAAGTGCAGAATGGCTCTCATAAATCCAGATATAAGGTGGACATAGGAACACACAGGTTGTAAGAAACTGCAGCCGGAGGAAGAGGGAGACAGAAGAACTTGAGAGGCCAGCCGAGTGGGACCATTTACCACGCTCGTCAGCAGCCTGACATGAAAGTGCTATTGATCTTTATAATGCTGGGCCATAAAGAATATATTGGATTATCATTTGTGTACTCTGTATTAAGCAGAAATGTTCAAGACAAAATTTGGCCTTTGAACTGATTAAGTTATCTAGAAAAACGTATGTGGAATATTGCATTCCCCCACCGTGCTGGTAACGAAAAGGCTGACTTAGAAGCTGATTATGTTAAAGTGCACTGAACTCGAAGATTGGTTTAGTCAATTCCCATCTGTAATTTGTAGTTACGAGGAGGACTTTTTTCTATGAAGAAGGCTTTTGTGTTATAAGAGAGCTCCAGTGATGGTAGAAACATGACTGAAGGGCAGGAACAGTTTGTAATAAGGGAAATACGAAAAATACTCCACTTTACTAGTAGTCAAGAAATACAAAATAAACTGAGAATCTAGTTTTGGTTTTAGCTGAATAGCAGACTTAGCACCAGTAATGATCAGTGTAAGAATTCAAAAGCCATTGGGCAGTTTGTATCAGAAACTTTATTTTTTCTTAAGTTTATTTATTTTGAGGTGGAGAGGGGCAGAGAGAGAGGGAGACAGAATCCCAAGCAGGCCCTGCGCTGTCAGTGCAGAGCCCGATGTGGGGCTCAAACGCAAGAACTACGAGATCATGATCTGAGCTAAAGTTGGACATTTAACTGACTGAGCCACCCGAGCGCCCCTGTATCAGCAACTTTAAAAAATATTCATTCCCCTTTGATCTAGTAATTCCATTACTGGGAATCTATCTTTAAAAAGTCATCTATAAGCAGCCAAAAATTTATGCATAAGGATGTTGACTTCAGGAGTATATGACTGCTATAATAATAGATCCCATTTATCAAGCCCTTGTTATGTGCCACACCCTGTGCCAGTATTTACATACATCTTGCCATCTAATTTATATAACAAAAATATTGAAAACTATTAAATTGGTCAACAATAGAGGAAAGATGAAATGATGGTATAATGGACTGTTATATACCAATTAAACATGACATACCTAAATATTTTTGACAAGTGGTTATAATAAGTGCTTATAGCAAAATCAGAATATAAAGCCAGATATAGAATAATTATAAATGTATATGTGTGTATGTATCCATACTAATTTTGAACACATATGTATAAATAATTGCAATTATATATGTGTGTGGGTATTGGTTATACACATTTACGTAAAGATCAGAACAAAAATAGACCCAAGTGTTATCAAAATAGCCTTCATATGGTTATCTCAGAGTGATGGGATTATGAGTGAATTTTACTTTTCTTCCCTAAACTGGTCTGTATTCTAAAGAATGACTAAAAATTATAAGAAGGAATGATAAGAGGTTTCCACTTTATGGATAGTGAGCAGTGATGTCCATGCTCCCATTGGTGCCATTGCACAGAATATGCAGAACTGAATTAAATCTATATTGTTTGCTTTTAAATATTTTTCTTTGGCAGTTTTCACTTTTTAGATATACTGTGTATGCCTACCACTGTTCTTGTGTGTCTAATCTCTCTCCCTTTTTTTAATAAAGAAAAACATGAACTTCAGCCAAATGACTTGGCCATCTCCAAATCCCTTGAAGCATCTGGTCGGATATATGTCTACCGGAAAGACCTGGCTGACACTTTGGTAAGGACTTTGAGCCTTTTACTTGAAACACAAATGGCACACTGAAATCATATTTTTTTGTATGTTTTATAATACATGTTAGAAAAGTACATTGAACCACCCCCTCCTCTGGCCAACAATACACTTGTCAAATAACACTGCTTTTGCAAATCCAAGGCAAGTACAACTTCAGGAATCCTAAACCCTTCTGAAGTCAAACCCTGCTTCTCTCTGGGCCCCTGAAACAAGGGATATGAAAGAAGTGACCCTCCTCTCCAACAGAATCTTAATTCTATTTCTTCTTTTTGGGTGATATGTGGAGATTAGGCTGAGAAATGTACCCTGTGCAGATTTAAGGAGAAAGAGACTCCATATCCTTATTCAGTCCATTTGGTGCACTTTGGGTGTACCCCTCCTTCCCTGGAAGAAAAGATAGATTACCAGCCTTCCCCACGTAAGGTAGGCTCCTAACAATGGTACTTTGATGTAGATGAGGAGTAAGAGTTTGAAGAAACGTAGAACCCACTCTGTTAGTTATTTTCATTTCAAACTTAAGCACATTTATGCCTAAGCAGATGATTTGTCGTTATGTTCCTAAAACCCTCAGTGTTATGGTTGCTTTCTGCATGGTAGGATCAGGCCTCGGATCCATCACCCATAAAAGACAGGCTCTGCCAGATTGTGGTGGTGTCATCTAGACTCTTGGTCTCAGTCTACTTCAAGGAGCCATCACTAAGCTGGTTCTTTCTAGCTGACTCCTGTTGTATGTATAATTGAGGAATGTATACACCATATTGGTTAACCAAAACTGCTTATAATAGAAACATTTTATGTGAAATTACCTACAAGTATCAACCTACCATAATATTAATCATAGTCAGTTTTTGCACACAGTACCAGACAGGTGCTGAGTAATTTACATACAGTATCTCATGTAACATTGCCAATAATCCTGTGACGTTCAGAGAGGCTGAGTAACTTACTCTCACTTCCTACAGCCAAGGAAGGGAAAGTGCTAGGACTCTAGTTATATTTGGCTCTGAAGCTATTACACATGCCTTTCCTTTGTAGGTGGTGAGGGAGCAAAGGAAAGGAAAACGTTTGTCTTACTAGGGTCTTTCCACTTCTGAGTGTCCTTCAGCAGGTCGCAGGTCCTGTGTCTGTACATGATGTAATTCTGTCAATGAACTGTGACAAACACAATGCTGCACAGCATCCTTGAGCAGATAATGAGATTGGCTTGACTTTAGTCCTCACTGTAAAGGAGGACCATCTACCCTGCGGCTGCTGTGGAGCTCCTGGTGACGAAGGAGACCTACACTCTGTCTCCCATGCCCTTCTTCCTCGTGGTCCCCATAGACTTGGCTGCAGTTCCCTGCCATGCACACCTAGAGCTGTCTCCCACCATGGACCAGAGCCAGCTTCAGAAGAGTGGGAGGCAGGCCTGAGCAATGTCTTAGTGGAATAAGTAGGTGCTCACTCTGAAGTATGTTCCGAGATGAGCCAGGTGCCATCTTGCCCTCAAATGTTTCCCGCCACCACCTCTGTGCACCACCTAAAATTGCCCTGTCGGAACCCCAGCTTTCAGCATTTTATCCCCAAAAGAGTTCAGTTGAAACGGAATATTATAAGGGTAGGATAACATGTGGAGCCACTAGCATGCACTATATTTACATACTGATTAATCCTCTTGGAGAGCAGGAGTTAGAGCCCTGAATGAGTGGGATAGAGAAATAGAAAGTGTTTCTTGGAGAGGGCTGTGGACAGCCTTGGGCAACGAGAGGGCAGTACCAGGGTGAGGGATGCATTTAGGGAGAAAGGAGGAGGAATAAAAAGCCAAATCTCCAAATTAGTATGCCGAGATTTATGTTATTTCCCAGCTCTTGGCTCTCCCTGTGAATGCCTACAGCGTAGCATGGCATCTGGCTGATTCCAGACTAATCAGGCCCTGAGAAAGGTGGGCTTCCCTCTCTCAGCACCTCAGTATTTGCATGCATTTTCTCAGTCCGCCCTCATCAAGTACCACGCTGTGTCCCACTCTGGCCTACGGGCACAATTTGAACCTTGACCTGCTCTGAAGAGAATCACATCTGTGGAAAAGCTCTCTGAAAGTCTTTTGTCATTTGTTTTTTTTTTTTTTTTTCAAATTAGGAAACCTTTTCATAACAGTAAACCTTGTAAAATGCCAATAATTTTGCAGTTTTTAAATAGGAATTAATGTTTATAATCTGAATTCCCTTCGTCCTGTCATGTCCTTAAATTTTGCAAAGTCCCATTCTTTTTTTTCCCAAGTCATTAACAATTTTAACATCATTAGCTATTCAAATTGTGTGTTTTTTTTAAGTAAACTCTAACCCCAACATGGGGCTCAAACTCACGACCCTGATGAGATCACATGTCCTACTGACTGAGCCGGCCAAGATGCCCCTGGAGAATTTACATTTTAATTAGAAAATATCAAATATTTTGAAAAGATGCCAAATAACTTTTAATAAATTTAACAGTGTCCAAAGATTTAAAGTTGTGGTGGCATTTAATAATTTCATGCCAGATTTTAAGGAAACAGTATTACCAGACTCATACCTATTTGTGTAGGGAAAGCAACAGATCCTTAAAATAATCATCTACCACGGGGTGTAAATGAAGTAACATTTATTTTTTTATTTCTTGTTTAAATTTGTATTGCTTTCCACAGGCATTTTAATAAAACTTGTAAATGTGTGTCTGGGATGTGGCTTGTTAAACATATTTCCTGTAAAAGCCATGTCTGTCTTTATTGAAGTGCACCATGACATTTCTTTTGTTTGTTTTTATACTAACCTGCTGGCACATTAATTCTTACCAGAAGCCAAAGTGATTTCAGGGCTTTCGCTTTCATTATGCTGTCTGCTGGGGCAGTGTTTTATAATCAGATTTGTAGATGCACGCGCATGTGCGTGCGTGCGTGTGT
The DNA here is from genome assembly GCF_028018385.1 of Neofelis nebulosa. NCBI lineage: Eukaryota > Metazoa > Chordata > Mammalia > Carnivora > Felidae > Neofelis > Neofelis nebulosa. The sequence continues at coordinate 55,153,549 of NC_080785.1, forward strand.
GTGTATGTGTGTATGTGTGTGTGTCAGGGGGGAGGGGCAGGCTAACTCAGTGAAGTATCATTGATCACATTCTACTGTTTCCAAGGCTGTTTCCCAATTTGGTTGTATCTTACCAAAGATGAACAGACTAGGGAAAATATTAAGTGTACCCAGACAAGATGCCTTTCCTAATCTGGGTTTCTAGTGCCTTTCTGTGGCCAGCCAGTTCAGTGCCAAACATTTGGGAATTGCTGAGGGTCCTTTTGCTTCTGTCTGTTGGTTTAGAACCCATTTGCAGAAAATGAGGAATCACAGCAAAGGTCGATGAGGATTTTGGGAATGAACACTTGGGATCTTGCTCTGGAATTAATGAATTTTGATTGGAGTCTCTTCAATTCAATCCACGAGGTAAGTGAGTAGTGAAAAGATAAAATAAATGGTAGTGCTATTTCACTGTGAATTCTTCTTCGGAGAACATTTGTGTGTGGCTAGGTTTTAAGAAGATCCATCATCTGGTGATGCAGTTATGCTTAGGATACCATAGCCCAGAGATATTTGGGGACTTTAAATATATTGAAAGACTGACAGAAGCCTAGGAAAATCAGAATACATGATCATGCTTTATTTGTTCCTTATATAATCATACGTGTACTGTAGTATAAATATGCTATGTTTTTATATGTATGGATATATATGTATTTGCATGTTTATGAAGCTCTAGGGGGGTTGAAGAGCCATTTTACATTTGATGACTTTAATACTGATCCTTTTATTTTTTCTGTAAAGTTTACTCTATGTATACAAGAACCATATTTATGTACTTACCTACATACACATACAGCCATTCTTTTACTCAAAAACATTCTATAAATTTAGATTATGCTACAGGACATAAAGTACTTTCTTGAAAACTTTGAGGTATATTTCAAAGTTTTATGTTCATCAACCCTCCCTTTAAAAGACAGCTTAAACATTTATAAAATAGTAGGGGCAAAATGCTACTGACAGTTAAGGAATAAATGTAGCCAGTGGAAAAGGCTCACAGGAATCAGGAGATGAAAAATGAGACAGCCCTCTGCAACCATATGTTGCATTTGCTTTGCCATGTAGTAAAATGTTTCATTACAAAACAGCCTTTCCTTCTGAGGAAACTAGCGCAACTTGAGGACTTGAGCTTCACTTTCACTTTGGAATGTCTTTTAAATGTCTTCATATTTTCTCATTAAAAACAATTCCAACATTATTGTAATCTAAATTTTATTTTGCGCGCGTGCGAGAGAGAACATGCACCTGTGCACGCACATGAGCAAGGGAGGGGCAGAGAGAGAGAGAGAGGGAGACAGAGAATCAATCTCACGCAGGCTCCACACATCAGTGCAGGGCCTGATGCAGGGCTCGAACCCACAAACTGTGAGACCATAACCTGAGCCAAAATCAAGAGTCAGGCACTTAACTGATTGAGCCACCCAGGTGCCCCTATAATTTAAGTTTGAGCAAGTAGTGAACTCATTCAAGCTAAATGATTTGTGCCTTTGGAAATGTTAATAGAATAGGACATGTCCCTGCTTGTACTGCTTACTCAGTGTGAGAACTGGCGTTACTTCTGCAAAACACACAGTGCAGACGCACCCCTGTTCCTCTCTGCATCCTTGTTCCTTTCCCTGCAGGGAAATCTCCCTGTTCCTCTGCACATGGTCAGTCTATAAATAGTTGCTGGTTTTACTCAATTTTGTAAATTTTGGACGTTGCCGTAATATTATCATTCTCTTTCTGTTTATGATTTTACTATATCTTATATCCGTGGTTCTCAAAGAGTGGGTACCCAGACCAACATCATCAGCCCCACCTGGGAACTTGTTATAAATGCAGGGTTTTGGCCCTACCACAGACATACTGAATCAGAAAATTTAGAGGATGGGCCCAACCATCTGCTTTAACAGACCTCTAGGTGACTGATTCACACTAAAGTTTGAGAACCTTGTCAGAAGACTCTACCTGTGAGAGTTTAATGTGCATCTTAACAAATACTAGTGACAAACATTTCCCTTGTTTTTGCCGATAGAGCAAGTTCAGGAAGTTTGGATTTGATTCAGCCTATGATTTAAACTTTAGAACTTACTAGATTTTCATGTAAAAAGGCATCATCTGCACTTTCTAAAAATAACGTTTATGGGCAGATTCCAGGTGAACATTATTTAATAAGATCTCTCTAAAACTACGTTGTTGATCTCTCTAAAACTCCGTTGTTTCAAATTGAATATGTTGTTATTATTCTCAAGACCTGTGATGCTGTGAGAGCTGCTACCTGAAGTAGCTCTGAAAAATGAACCAACTTTTGTATCAACTTGTGTTTGTGCTAAAAATAAATGCTGGTACGAATCTGCCTTTCAGCAAGAGCTGATCTACTTCACGTTCAGCCGACAAGGAAGCGGGGAGCACACCGTGAACCTCAGCCTTCTGCTTCAGAGATGCAATGAAGTCCAGCTGTGGGTGGCCACGGAGATTCTGCTCTGCGGCCAGCTGGGCAAGCGAGTGCAGCTGGTGAAGAAATTCATCAAAATTGCTGCGCAGTGAGTTCTGGCGCTGAAAAGCATAATTCCTCTCGTCTCCTTGAGAGAGTACATTTTTTTCCTTGTGATGATAAGAAGGGTTAGGAGGTAAACGTATAATACTGAGTTAAGTGACCAAATGATGGAAAAGGTCTCTTCTTGAATATTTATGTCTTTGCATTTGAAGTATTCCTGCTATACAGTGTCAAAACACCGGCCTAAAGCAGTCTGCTCTGTGCTGCAGGATGATTAAGCAGGCAGCGCAGCGCCCACATGCTCCATCCTGGGGCAACAGGGAAGGTGATGTGAGCAGGGAGAATCATTGCAAATGAGGTGCATTTGAGGATTCTGCTCTTGACTGCTTGATGCCCATGGTGTGAACTTGGCGAACTCTTTAGCAGGCCCTGCCCTGGTCAGTCCCAGCTGACCTCTGAGCCACACCCCCTGGGTGCAGCCACTGTGAATGGCTGTCTATCCCATACACACCATCCTCCAAACCTGGACATGTGTTGTTGGCTCAGCCAGAATGACCCCTTCCACCCTACAAATGGCTGCCATTCCTAAGACCTAGGTCAAATGTTGCTTCCTTCCTGAAGTCATCCCTGACTTTCAAATGCAGGATCAGCCATTCCCTATCCCACTCTCCCTCACACACATGCTTTTTCGCTTTTAGCTTCTTTATTATATTTTTTAACTTCTGTGTTTAGGTAGAATCCCTTCACTTGGCTGGGTTAGCCTCCAGAGGGCAGGGACCATTGCTAAGCAAACATCGTACCTGAGATGTCTGGGGCAGAACTTGGTAAATAGCAGTGACTCCGTAAAGGTTAGTTGAATGACATTTGAGTAACTTGCTGGGAGCATCTCTTCAAATACCAGGTTCGTATCTTGAGACTGCTCTTGAGGCAGCTTCCAACAGAAGTAGGCAGCATGAATCAGAATCTTGCCCAGTTCCCTCTGCCTCCCATCTTGTTTCTCCTTTGTCTCCCAAAATAGTTTTTACATCACACCGTTTTGGAGTATATGTCCATGTAATGCATTCGGGAACTATATATTGATCATTCATTACATGTGCAGATCCATGCTGCACTGACCCTGTGCACAATCCCTGGCTTCGAGGAGTCTGCAATGTGCTGGAAAGGATGCCTTGATAATTAAAATGGCTAATGTGCAGAAGAGAAGGGGGGGGTGCCCTGTTCCAAGATCAAGTTCTGTTGGGGGCCTTAGAGGAAGGGAAGCTCTTAGGCCAACAATGTGGAAAAGGAGGATTGGAAAAAGATTCATGAGGAAAGTAGCATTCAAGTCTGTATTTGAAATCTGGGTGAACTGGACAGATAAGATTCCAACAGTTCACACTCTCCATGGAGGTGAACCTCACTGGAAGAGGGTGTTAGAGGGGCTCACTGGAGGCAGACCACATATGGTCAAAGAAAGGAACCTCATCCACTTTGGCCAGAGTGGAGGGGTATTTGTAAGAAAGGTGTGGGAGAGCAGGAGGTTGATCTGCAAAGGAAGATAAAACAAATTGTGAAGGATGTTGAATTTCAGGTCAAAGAGTTCGGACTGAATTGAGAAGACAGGGATTCATTACCAGGTGTCTGTGCCAGAGACCCATAGGAGCAGAGCTTTCCCCCAGGAAGGTTGATCTGGAAGTAGCACATAGACTGAACTGTCGGCAAAGAGACCCCACAGGCATGATATTTTGTTTACCTAGCAAGAGATGATGGAAGTACCTAGCCTGGTGTTTGGTGTTACTGACAATGGGAGGAGAGAGAAATAACAGAGACGCCTACATCTTGGATGGTTTTTATGGTGAATGTTCCTTTTTTTGATTTGGCCAGTGCATTCCAAACAGCCTGTGCAATTCATAAAGGTGAGGCTCTTTTGGATCAAAAGCTTTCTTATAAGTGCCAGTTACTTGGAGAAACGGGATGTTAATGTCCCAAGGAGTAAAATGACACCACACAGCTTAGTTCCAGTATAAGATTATATCTATCCTCAGGGAAATGAAATATATTCACATCTTCTCCTTATGGCCCCATGCTCTTGAATTATTTACTGTACTGGTCTCTCTGTCCCCAGCCCATGGAATAGAATGCCAACAGAAACATAAAGTTAAATTCCTCATAATCACACTGGTAGGAATAACCAAGGGAAAACAGTAATTTCCATGATCATGAAGTGTCTCCCCTGCCTAAGGCATCTATTTGCATATTCATGTTTCCCTTCCTTCTCACCAACCCCATCCCCCACCTCTGTGGTTTGAGTCGAGTTTATTTCCTCACACAGACAAAGGAATGTTTGCTAAACTGGAATGTTTCAGTGTCAGTCTGTTCTTATCATGGAATGAATGAACCTGGGTAACAAAGGATTCCAGACTGGATTGGTATCCAACGTTGGTACTGTATCAATTTGTCTTCTAGAAAAATCATTTTGTCTACTTACAGGTTCAGACATTAGTTATATGTGCTTTTTTTAAAATTATTATTGTAAGGATGACTTAAAAGGAAGGCAATTGTTTATGGGAGCTAAAGATAAAAAGATGAGAATTCTATCTAAGATTGCAGATAGATAAATGGTGTTGAATAAAATGAGGAATAATAAACCTTTTTATAATGAATAACGATAAAACCATTTCCCCCAAGAGTCTTGTTTTCAACTCCAGAAAGTGCTGTGTGAAAAGCTGCCTGTCTACAAGGCTTTCCGGTGACGGGCAGAATATAAAAATGAAATACGTACATACTCAAGCCATAAGGAATTTAATGTCTAGTGAGGAATCACAGAACCGTGGAGCCTGGGAATGTAAGAGGACCTGGGAGTAAGCAAGAGCCTCCAGCTGACGTGCTGTGATGTAGGGGCTGGAGAGCTCTTGCTGACCACAGGAGCCTCTCACCTCAAATCATCACTTCAAGAGATGAGCTGACTGAAAAAGAAGGGGGTATGCCTGGCTAACTCAGTTGATAGAGCATACTCTTGATCTCTTGATCTCAGGGTTGTAAGTTTGAACCCCACGTTGGCTGTAGAGATTACTTAAATCTTTAAAAAGCGAGAGAGAGGAATGGAGCTGACTCAAGTCTGTCCTGGCTGGTGTGAACTTTCCAGGGGTGTGATGAAACAGAAAGGGTAGACTGAGGGAAGTGGATGACAGAAGGGAAGCAGAGTCAAAGTATTGATGCCTTTAGTCACCAATGATTTACAAAAACAGGTGGATTTCTAAATCATTGACCAGAAGGCATCTTTATTTATCATGGAATATACCAAATAGCGTTCACCCAGGAGAATGGTGGCAGAAACCCGATGAAGTGACCAATCAGACTGAGTCTTGAGTCCTCTTGCCTCCCCTCTAACTGCAGGCACTGGACTCATGGAGACCCAGCAGTGGGGGGTCCTGCAGGACTGTGTCCACCCCACATATTCTAGACCCTAGGTATGGAGACAGCAGCACCTTTCCAGGTTCCACAATTAATGGGGATAGAACTTCGAAATGCTCCCCGATTGACTTTCTCTGCCCTGGATCCCAGGCACAGCTATATTGGGCAGTATCTAGCCCATGGTGCTGGGACTAGGAGCAGGCCACTTAGGGAGGACCTGCCAGGGCACACGCAGCTGTGTATGTGCCCCACATACACAACCCCATGGGGGTCCTGCCACAACCCCAAGCATTCTTCTGGTTCTAAACTAGATACTTTTATACCCAGTCTGTGTCACTGGAAAGCAGTACAGTTTCTGGGGACAGTTTTTACCAGAACCTTTAAGTTCAAGGATAGCTTTTGACCAATCATGTAATGACTGCAGGTCTAACTTAATTAAAAGAACGATAGATAGGGGCACCTGGGAGGCTCAGTTGGTTAAGCATCCAACTCTTGATTTCAGTGAGGTCATGAGATCAAGCCCTGCATCAGGCTCAACGCAGAACTTGGAGCCTGCTTGGGATTCTCTCTCCCCTCTCTCTCCACCCTTCTCTTGCCTGTGCACATGCTCTCTCTCTCTCTCTCAAAACAAAAACAACAACAACAACAACAAAAAACCTGTAAATACAGTTGAAAAGTTTTATACACAGGGATACTCATTGTTGCATTCTGTATTGAATTGAGAATAACTTAAATGTCAATAATAGGTCAATAAGTAAACACATCATGAAATATATTTTTGATGAAGTTGTAGAACCATTGATGATAGGGAAGAATTCATAATATATACTGTATCAGAGTATAATTGAAGAAGCAGGATACAGAGTTATATATACACTGTTCCCAAGTTCCATCTAAGATATTGGTGAAGTGTGATGGGAGAGACAGCATCTGGTACAAGCTAAGTTATTATACACCAGGTAGTTTTTATGCACTGGCTTACTGTTGAGCATTTTCATATTTCTTCATATTTATCAAATTAGAGTGATTTCTTAATTTTAAAAACTAGCCTCAGAGAAGTGTTTTTTTAACGCACCCCAGAAAAAGGAGTGTCCAAAACTCGCAGGCTGTCCTGGCTGAACTGGGAGACCAAGCCCCCTCTGGGGGTTTTGAGAGTTAGTGGAATTTTAACCAATTAGGTTGAAGGGCAATTTTAACCAATTAGGTTGAAGTTAGTGGAATTTTAACCAATTAGGTTGAAGGGCATGACTGACGTTATGCAGAACAGATAAGCTTACAGAGTGAATGGAGCTCAATGTGATTTTATTTTGCGTTTTTTCCTCCTTTTTTTTCTCTAAATGAGAAATGTGGGACAGTATCCCCCATGATACATGCCATGTTTTATATAGATATGTAATACAGTAGCTATTTTGTTGATAGCAAGGAAAATGCATCTGAATGTCATGGGAGGGGAAGCTTGGACCACTGAGGTGGGAGGGACTTGTCTGTCAAAACATAAAGACAGCATCCTGATTAAAGAGATGGGCAAGAGAGCTGTTATAATGAGAGTTTGCTATATATAAAGAAACACGAATTCATGAGTTTTCAGTTGAAATTTTAAATGCGTCATCCAAAATAGATATTTTAAAAGGAGGAATCTTTTGAGGCATCTGGGGGGTGTCAGGAGCACAGATCTTTCCCTAGAGGTAAGGATGAGCCCAAGCGTTTGGACTCTGTCCCCTGTGTTAGGAACAGTGGAGGGGATACCACTCCGCATCCATAGGGGCAGTCAATGTGTGTTGGCCATGGGGCAGAGTTCAGCCCTGCCCTGGACATTGAACAATGTGGCCTAGGGCAGTCTTTTGGGCTTTATCTTTTGTGGCCTTCTGGCAAAAGCACGTTGCTCCAAGTACCTTGTACTTTCTTTTATTCCATAGCTGCAAAGCCCAGAGAAACCTGAATTCTTTCTTTGCTATTGTGATGGGTCTCAACACTGCTTCTGTGAGTCGGCTGTCGCAGACCTGGGAGGTGAGCCTTGGGGGCCCACATGAAAGGGGGAAGTGGGATAGGGACAAATAAAACTGAAGGGGAAACATGCCAACGAAAGGCCTTTATTTAAAATACACTGACTTAAATGGTTTAAATGAGGTTAAGTACCACTCAAAAAAAATGTTAAAAATGAATGTGTCAAGTAGAACTATTTTGATCACATGGTCTTCAGGATGGTTCTATTATATATATAATAGAACATAAATTGTACACACATGCATATTTGTTTTCTGCCCTGCTGCCATGATAGTGTGGTTACAGTCCCATGCTAGTCCTTTCGAAGTGATGACATATGTCCAGAGCAGATTTGTTGAGATGCTAATGAATTTAAGCTTCTGGTCCTTTCTCTTGCATTGCCCCTGGCATTGTGTTCAGTGGAGGATGTGTATCTTTGTAAAATTTGCAGACATAGAGTAATTTTGTATTCTTTTTTCCAAAGAGGGGCCCGCAAAGTAGTATGTTTCAGGCTTCACAAGTCAGGGCTCTGCCTCTGTCAGTGTTGCGTGATAATGGCCATTCCGGTTCTAAGGTAGAGAGGCCCACTCAAGTTAGTCCAAGTTCTGAACCGCAGACTATAAAGGGCCTATGAGAAAAGAACTGAAACCGAGATGCCCCTAAATGTGTCTAGGCACAGATACAGGGCTCTCAGCCTCTCCCCTGGCCCCATCACCTTCTTTTTGGACTTTTGTTTCTTTCTCTGCCTCTCTCTTCCCTACTGACTGGCTACCGCACTGCATGAACCTTTTCTCTCCCTCATCCTTTTCTCTTTAACCATTCAGGCTTCTTTCTCCCTTATGACCCTGAGCTCCATGTGGCTCCTGTGGTCTCAGTTTCTCTCCAGCCCTCTCTGATTCAGCTCCTGTCACTACTCCATTCTGATGGTCCCCTGATTCAAACTCCTACAACCTAGGCCAGCTAGCTTTTTCTTACGTTAGATCTCAACTCAGAGCTCTGAATAACGGGGATTCACTGTCTTTGCTTCAGGGGCCATACTTCATTGGAATGCATGGTGGTGACCTGAGGGTCAGGGTCACCGCCCCTTAAAGGAGTGCAAAAGAAAAGAAACGAAAGGCCTGCCTTCCCTGGTTAAGCAAACACGACCTGCACACACATTGTGAGATGAAAGGAGATGGCCAACAAAGGCCACAGTCAATCAGAGCAGGAGGGAAAAGGCCAGCAAGGGTCAGAAGAAAGTGGAATTTGAATTAAACCTGGAAAGAAGCGTTGATTTGCAGAAATTGAGAGGAGAAATAATTAAGTTCCAACAGCATGCGTTTCATGCACATGTTGACTGCCTACCATGTACAGGGCACTCATCAGTGCCATGGCTGGTAGATAATGGGCCGGGCAAACAAGAAGAAGGTCTTGGACCAGCTCCACTTGGACCACAGATGGGCAAGTGGGGACTCACAGCAAACCACGCAGCTAGAAAGGGGCAGAGTCGGAATTCAAATTCAGACTGACCGACTACTAAGTCAGTATGGAAGGTATCCAGTATTTCCCTTAATCGTGTCAGAGCTAGGCTGGAAAATCCCAGGTGCTTCTTGCTTGGGCCCAAATTTTTATTTGGGAGGATGGCATATGTTTCTACCCTCCATGATGTTGATGTGGTTGCTCTTTACTATTCAGTAGTAGTTCGTTCCCACTGACGTGCAGGCTTCATCACTTAGGGTTTTTATGGCCTTTCACCATTTAGCCCTCTGCTGTGAAACACAGTTCTATCATTTAGACAAAAAATGTCAGCCAGTATTATTTCCCACTCAGCAAGAGTCTGTAAGAAGACCAGAGCATTCGCCGAAGGTGGGATATGGAGCTGAAATTCAAGTTTGTATTAAAAAATCACCCGTGTGTGGAATGTCTGACCAGCTAGATTCCTGAGTCATGTAGCTGTGCATTATTTTAAACTGTCTTGAGCAGCATTCCCAAGGAATGTCACATTAAGGAATGATGAAGATTGCCTAGTGAGAAGCAAGTGGCGTAGAATCAAATGATAGAGGTATTTATGCTCAGAAATGGGACACATGCCAGCACAGCTTAGGAAAAGTTCCCCCTAGTGCCTCTGAAAATAACTGACTTCTTTGACCTTTTCCTTTTTGTATTTCGTTTGTTTGATTTTAGAAAATCCCTGGGAAGTTTAAGAAACTTTTCTCTGAACTCGAAAGTTTAACAGTAAGTAGCGAGCCAAAGGGGACTTACTCTTCAAATTAGTGGATCATAACAAATTTCCTTCTAGATTGTAATGGTCAGCACGTTGTCCAGTAGCTTAGCCTACATCACTTGTGTATGAAAATGTAGCTTTACTTCTTAAGGAATGAAGGAATGGACAGTTAATGCCTCTTCCCCTCCATGGAAAAAGGTAGTGAGAATGGTCCTTTTGACCTTATTTGGACAATGAAGATTTTTAAGTACCTAGTCCATTTCAAAGCTTACAGAATTAACTGGTATAAATGGAGTGTGTGGTCAGTGTCTTATGCATTACTGTTTTCTCCTTTTTCTCCTTTCTACCATTTCTTAGATTTAGGGTTTTTTTTTTAATGTTTCTTTTCAGAACACAATAAAACAATGTGCTCTTACTTTCTGTGCATTGTCTGTGCATTATAAGGGAGGTGTTTCTTTGCAGTGTACCTAACAAAAGACTTTGGGGTTACCTCATGATAGAAATTATACAGAGGAAACTGTACTTAAGAAACCTATTTGAGGAAAATAATAGGGCAATCAAAAGGTGCCTCTCTTTTGCAGTCATTTCCCATTATTGTAAGCCAGTAAGTTGACTTTCGTTCATTGCCTACATTTCTTGCCCTAATTTAGCGAGTTTATTCTCCTAGGAAACCTTTATCTACTTTGTTCTGAGGAAGAACCTCTCAATATCTAAATCATGTTCAAATTGTATAGCAAAAGTGGATTTAGAATTGTTTCTGTAGCACATTGATTTTTCTTTCTCTTTGTCATCTGCTTGGTTTGGCAGGATCCTTCCCTGAATCACAAAGCCTACAGAGATGCTTTCAAAAAGATGAAACCACCCAAAATCCCATTCATGCCCCTGTTGCTTAAAGGTAACAATTTTGTTTTATGCTGTGCAATTCCATCTTCAGAAATGTGTCATTCTAACTACGTGGGGCTGAAAAAAAAAGGGGGGGGACTCTAGGTGTATTTCGTGAGACTAATTTTGACATTACACCTGTGTTTGCTTGTGATTGTTTTTCAAACCTTTATTTCTGAGGTACCAGAAATACTTAATTGTACCCGAGAGATAACAAAGCATTTTCACCTGACTTCCAAAACTTGGGACTGGAAACATGTGTTTTTATTTTGCTCTGCTTCTAAGCATGGTCTTAGTTTCTTAGAGTTTACCATCCACTTAATTCAACCAAGAATAAGGCTGGAATAAAGAAACCAAACAGTGATCATGCTCTCTATATTTGCAGCTTAAATTTCAGGGAGCTCCCTGACTGGCTGCTGCTGTGTGAGAAATACCTGTGGTCAACACAGGCAGTATAGTGGATGAAAATTATTGGTGGAGGACGTACTTTCTTTTTCCAGTAATGGAATCCATTTGGGAAAATATGTTACAGCTGCAAGCTAGTCCCCTGACTTCTCCTATAGAGCACCAAATAATTCATCCTGAAACATGTTAGTTACATTTGTTAATGAGATCTCAGTGGTCTCTTTCAAACCAAGAGGTTTAATTAAAAGGAAGTTCTTTTTATACCGGCCTATTCTGCTAACATTCAGTATATATTCTATCTAGGTGCTTTCCAGGGAAAAGGGATTTGGTCTTTTTTTTTTTTTTTTGGCCATATTTTGATTCTTCCCAAGGGATTTTATAGGCATACTCTTTTACATAGCCTGTGCCCTTCAGAGGCATGTAACTTCTGCTAGGTCTGGCCCCAGTAGCTGGACTCGTACATGTGATTCTGGAAATGAGTTACCTAGTAACTGTGTTGTTGGATGTCCTGGCCAGGCTCCCTGCCTCCTCTCCCCCCATTGCTACCCCCACTGACAATAAAGCTGATCTTCCTTCCTCAGCTTCTCTCCAGAACAACCCGAGCTTGGAGAATTTCTGAGTCGCTGTGATTCCCTGCAGCCCCTCATCTAGCCTGCATCTAGTGTCAAGCAAGAATCTTTGTGAAACAATACTGTGTTAGCACAACTGAGAGGCATATAGATGCTGCATTCAAGCTGAAAAGATTCTGCTAAATGTAAATGGGTGAAATAAGGAGGGATTGTAATGCCAAAATAGCAATTTAAACATTTATTCAGGCTTATGATTTTTATTTGCAAAATAAAACACCTTCACCTGGACAGTGCGGGTGGCAGGTGGGACGTAACACTTAGAATCATTTAGACACAAATAGGAAGCAGGAAATGAAGACAGATCTGGGAAAGGAATTGATTTTAAGCAGAAAACAATTTGAAACAAAATTTGTAAGGTAATGAGAAGTTAGTGGACAATGTCCCTTTAGCTTATTTAAATATGAGCAGTGTTTTTTGCTGTATATTCTTGATTTCCCCCCCAAAAATATTTAATGCAGCCAAGTGTCTCACACTTATATCTTAGCTTAGATGCAATTTTCTGCTCTACTGAGTTTATCTACGCCTCTTTGTTGGCAGCAAAACAAATTTCCCTTTTTTTCTACTGAAAATACATTCATTCACTCTAGTAAATTAAACATTTTTTTCTTTTTTTTTATTAGAGGCTTTTTTGAGTTTAAGCAGTTTTCCCTTTTAAATATTTTGTGATTATAAAAATAAACATCATTAACACTTTATTTAAAATTATCATTTTTTTCTGGGATGCCTCGGTGGCTCAGTCAGTTAAACGTCTGATGCCGGCTAAGGTCATGACCTCACAGTTCGTGGGTTCGAGCCCCGCATCAGGCTCTGTGCTGATAGAGCCTGGAGCCTGTTTTGGATTCTGTGTCTCCCTCTCTCACTGCTCCTCCCCCACTCATACTTTGTCTCTCTCTCTCTCTCTCTCTCTCTGAAAAATTAAAATTAAAAAAATTTTTTTAATAAAATTATCATTTTGTCTGAAATAATTTCCAAAGGAATATAATGTGAAATTTAAAATATGTATATATCATGCCTGGAACAAAACATTTTGGAAAAAATAACATTGGGATGCCTGGGTGTCTCAGTCGGTTAAGCTTCTGACTTCGGCTCAGGTCATGGTCTTGGGGTTTGTGAGTTAGAGCCCCACATCGGGCTCTGTGCTAACAGCTTCAGATTCTTTGTCTCCTCCTCTCTCTGCCGCCCCCCCCCCCCCCGCCTCGTGCTCATGCTCTGTCTCTCTCTGTCTTTCAATAATAAATAAATGTTAAAAAAAAATAATAACATTAATTTGGGGGTTTTTTTAATTGCAAAAAAATTTTTAAGTTGTAATAAACTACTTTAGAACAACCACCTAATTAATGAAAACTTGTTCTGCCCCTTGTGCCTCCCACTTTGGGTTGCTATTAGTTAGAGAAAAAGGATCAAATTGAACCCCTTGGATGTTAAGAAGGATTAGGCCTCCCATGTTTCTTTCTTTCTTTCTTTCTTTCTTTTGTTGAGACAGTTCCCAGTAAGCATGGAGATTATCAGGTAATCTGAGGATCCTTCCAGGCCTCAGCTTTCCTGTTTCCCAGTTGAATTCTTGCCTTTTGATTTAGTTGCCCCCATACTGTGGTGTGGAATCTGTTCAGAAAACAGATGAATAGGAAACCCTAAATAAGTGTAGGAGAAAGGATCCAGCTAAGCTAAAGTCCAAAGCAGCCAAATAGTCTGTTTCATTCAGCGTTTTGAAGATGGTAGTCCTTTCCAGTAGAGTCAATAATCAGCAGGTGTTTGAAGATTAACTGAAGTCCTCCGGTGGGTTGTGTATGTATTTTAGAGAAGACATGATTATTGCAGGTTTGCGAGTGTATTTAAATAAAAGGAAAACTGGTGTATCTTCCTCCTCTTTTAATTGCCATCAACAAGTGGAGTCATTTTGTCTGGCACTTCTGTTATATGAAGTGTTTGGAGAGTGTTCAGGTGTCTCCAGATGAAAGGTACTCATTTCACACACTCAGCCTGGTGGGTACCCAGAATTGCTTCACAGCCCATGACTTAAGTTCTGAGATCCCAGGTTTCTTTCTCTCTCTCTGTCCCCTTCTCTCCCAACTTTCTTCCCTTCCCTTCCCTTCCCTCCCCTCCCTTCCCCTCCCCTCCCCTCCCCCTTCCCTTCCCCCTTCCCTCCCATGACTTGAGTTCTGAGGTCCCAGGTTTCTTTCTCTCTGTCCCCTTCCCTCCCAACTTTCTTTCTTCCCTCCCCTCCCCTTCCTTCCCTTCCCTTCTGACTGCATCACCTGCCATTCAACTGCATCAAAACCTTCAGCCACTTGAACCCCCTCTCCTGAGTGGCAGCCCCTCCAGCCTCTCTGCCCTTTCCACCCGGCCCCAAGCACCTTCCCTGCCTTCTTCTCATGCTCATCAGCCTGACCTCCAAGCCCTAAGGGTTGGGGTTGAGACCACCCAAGAAGTGAAGAGACCTTAGGTTGGAGGAAAGAGAGGGAGCCACCAAAGGAAAGATTTGAAAAGTTGCAGACACACCCCACATGCCATAAATCTAGCCAGGCGACTGTAACGGCCTGTAAGAAATGTCCAAGTCCTTTCAATGTGAGCTCCCAGAGAGGCACAGTGGGGAAGAGGAAGCAGGCTCCCTGGGTTTGAGCCCTGGCTGGGAGGAGTAGAGCTGTGATCCTGGGCCAGCTGTGCATGTTCTTTGGCTCCCAGTTTCTTCACATTCTGTCCTGCTAAGGCTTTACCTTACAGTCTTCTGTTAATGCCCTTTCTGATGCTGTTAATAGAGATAAGTGCCATTATTGTCATCACCCCCTCATCATCATCCTCGGGAACATAGGGAGAAGAGGACAATAATGTAACATTGGGGAAATGGCCCAAGTGACTCAGAGAGGGCATTTGTAACCCGAGGTCTCAGGGAGTTAGGGGAGACTGGGCTTTTAGGTGGTGTGTAATGTAGGTAGAGTGCACACGCGCTTATTTGCTACACACAAAAAAAAGGAAAAGCTCATGCGCCAACTACTCTAAGTATCGTGTCACAGAATGAAAACTTATGGTTCTTTTTTGAAAGCAAAGTCATGAAAGACAAAATAACCAGAGTCTTTCAGACAACTGTGTAATTGTAAATTATTTTCCTATTAGAACATCAGTTTTAGTAAAGGGGGAAAAAGCTTAGGAAAACTTTGCAGTCGGTGCTAGAAGCTGTATATAAGGGGTTCCTTGAGGAAAGGTTTGGATCAGGGGATCATGTAGGTCTGTGGCTGGTGTCGTCCCCTGGTGGGCAGTCAGAGCTCAGCAGCCAAGTGTCTTGCAGGCAGGTTTCCAGCACCTACCTCGTAATTGCCCCATAGGGACCAGCAGGATGAAAGTCTTGATTAAATGCAAATGCTTTCCCTTTCTATTTATAGGAATCTTAAGCTGTTCTTTTGCCTCTTTTATGTCAGGTTATTTCAACAAGATAATTTTCATTTGGTTTATCCTGCATGTTTGTGATCCGACATGATTATTTGCAGGCTCTTTGATTCTTATCTGTGAAGATTCCCTAGTGCTCTGTCTTTGACCCTCTGATCTGAGTTTCTGAGTCATCCACTCACTGAGCTTCAGCTGCTGTCTTTATTGTAACTAATTCCCAAATCCCTTTCTCTGGAGGAGGCATTCAGATTTTTTGCAACCAAAAGGAGGCTTTTCTTTGAGTATCTTCTGTCACTTCCCGTGCAGGTGAGGCTCAAACCTCACCTGTAACTTTCCCTTCCTCTGAAAATGTACCTTCATCCTAATTTCCGTATGTTCTTTTCATCAGTGATGCTTTCCACCCATTGAGTAGGGCCAGAAACTGCCATTTTCTAACCCATCCCTTTCCTCATTTCTGATACACAATCAGGCACTGGCTTTGAGACCGAAGAATCTACATTTTAACATCTAAATCTAAATCTTCTAATGTAGATAAAGCAGGCCACATACACTTTGCCAGGGATTGTTAAAAAGTAAACACATAAATATGAAAATTCCTTTGTTTCTGGGTATTTATTTCTTTCCTGCTCAGTGTTCTGGTCAAAAAAAACATAATGGACTGGTTAAGTTATAGAATAGTGTTAGCTTCTATCAAGCACGTTGAAGTGCAAAATATATAACTGCATTAATGTTATAATATTCTCTCCTCCCCCTCACTTATAAATTATGCCTTTTCACATCGAATACCATACAGATTCAGGTTCAAGTTGCCTTGTCAAATGCATGGAGTAATGCATGATGTTTAAGAAAAATTAATAAGTTGCATTGCCTCTGGACCTCCTTAGCCCTGACTCATGATCCATTCCTAATGGCACATATGTCTTTTTGTTTTTAATTTTCAGATGTAACATTTATTCATGAAGGAAATAAAACATTTTTGGATAATCTTGTCAATTTTGAAAAACTGGTACGTACATTCATTATTTCTCCCTTTTCCCACTGTCAGGAAAGTGCATGCTTTTTTCCTTCTTGTTCTAAGAAACAAATGGTTTAAGTATTTTTCTCCTCTGAATACATGGTGGTTTCCAGGAGCTTATTTGCTGCACGTTCAGCATTGTCAATAAAATGTATTCCAGTGAAAAATAAGTGTGCTAGCAAGGTTTTGAGGACCGACTATGAAAGTCTGCTTTTTATTTTTGAAAATGGGACTTCATTCAATTAATATCAGTGGTTGTGTGTGTGTTACTAAACCGGAAATAAAACCTGTAAGGTTCTGTCACTAAGAGTTCACACTCAGGAGGTTAAGCTTTACTGCTTGAAAGGCATCGCTCTGCGTCTCAGTGTATACTGCTTCCAGGACCCAGGAAAAAGCTCCGCTTCTGGGGAGATGCGTTCATCTTCAGTGCTCCCCACTGGATGCGAAGGTGGAATTCGCAGGCTGTGCCTGAGAGGAAGCACCACCCCTCTGTCTGCCTGTGGAGCACAGTGGACTGTGGAGACAGCAGCTCAGGCAGAGTGCACTCCCTGCTCTCAAGTGAAAGGTTCCCAATCAGTCCTCCCTTACGAGTTACTGAAATTCCCCTTCCTGAAGTATTTCTAAGACCTTCCCAGGTACTTCCTCCTGTTGTGAGCTCCTCCTAGCCTTTCGGACTGGCCTAGGGCAGAGGAGGAGCTGCTAGGGAGAACTGAGCAAGTGTAGTAAACGAGGAGTGCTCCAGAGGGGCCCCGTGGACTGCAAGAATGGATCTGTCCCCAAATGAACTTGAGTGTCACAGATTAGACTGTCCTTCATGGTTAAAGATGATACCAGTGACCCCAGTCCGTAGATCCTGACCTTTGAGTGACCTTTTCAGTAATGGTAATGGATTTTATGAACTCTTTCAGGAACTGACCCCCGGTTCCCTGTGAGACTGGGTCAGGCATGTGAGAGAAGGTTGAGTGAGGCGGGGGTTGCAGACCATGACCAAAGAACGGTACAAACTGATGAGTCCGAGCGGGGTTTGGCATCTGACCTTTGCCTCATAAGTGCCCCGCTGTAATCGTCAGGTTAACTCACCACACATGGGGTGAGGTGACAGAGGACCGCTGTGCCACTTGAAAATCCAAGCACCTAGAATCTGGGAGAGAGACGTCTTGGGATATCCTGCAGTAGCTCCATTTTAATCACTTGAGAATGACTGATTTGACTTCAAATCCTGGCCAGCACATCTGGTTAAGTTGTTGTTAAAGTGGATGTGCCTGTACTCTTTAAATCCCCCTGTGCTAAGTGCTTTGGAACCAGAGCTCAGTTATTTAAAAAAGTTTTAAGTTTATTTATTTATTTTGAGAGAGACAGAGACAGCACAAGCAGGGGAGGGGCAGAGAGAGAGGGAGAGAGAGAATCCTAAACAGGCTCTGTGCTGCCAGCACAGAGCCTGACACGGGGCTGGAACTCACAAAACTGTGAGATCATGACCTGACCTGAGCCAAAACCAAGAGTCAGACACTCAACTGACTGAGCCAAGCAGGCTTTCCAGAGCTCAGTTATTTTTTTTTTTTAATTTTTTTTTAACGTTTATTTATTTTTGGGACAGAGAGAGACAGAGCATGAACGGGGGAAGGGCAGAGAGAGAGGGAGACACAGAATCGGAAGCAGGCTCCAGGCTCTGAGCTGTCAGCACAGAGCCCGATGCGGGGCTCGAACTCACGGACCGCGAGATCGTGACCTGAGCTGAAGTCGGACGCTTAACCGACTGAGCCACCCAGGCGCCCCAGAGCTCAGTTATTTTAGATGCTGCAGTCAAACCAGCACAGCCAGAAGTAGATATTCAGAGTGAGGCTTTTTTGTACGTACTCTTTAGAGACTTGTTCTGTATCACTGTGTCATGTTCTATTTTTTTAAAGATAATTGTAATTTTTTTTAATGTTTGTTTATTTTTGAGACAGAGACCGAGTGTGAGCTGGGACGGGGCAGAGAGAGGGAGACACAGAATCTGAAGCAGGCTCCAGGCTCTGAGCTGTCAGCACAGAGCCTGATGTGGGATTCCAACTCACAAACCATGAATCATGACCTGAGCCAAAATCAGACGCTCAACTGACTGAGCCACCCAGGCAGGTGCCCCTCACTGTGTCATGTTCTGAAGATCCCAGGGTACCTGTTTGCAACCAAAGACTATAGGCACTAACATTCTAGACTTTGTGTAGGTTAATCTCCAGTGTTGGATATTAATGAAATGATTTCAGGCAGATGAAGCCTTTGGTCAATATCTACTTCAAATCCCGGCCAGCACATGTGGTTAAGAATGCCTAACAAGCTTTGGAGAGCATGTGTGGAGATGCGGGAGGAGGGGTGTCACTCTGAGTAGAATTCAGCACAAAGGTCTAGTGAGTTACCCTCTGACTAACTTAGACGGAACACGGGAGAACAGTTGCGCTCGTTATAAAGCCGACTGTTGTCTGTTGTTAAGAGCAGACCAGCAGTTGACCTTCTCCCCCAGGTGAGCCAGTGGTTTGGTCAAGTTCCTTGTGTTACTGCCCCTCCGATAGTGCTACTGAAGTCAGAGAAAGATTCGATAAAGGCACAAATGGGAAAAAGCCATGGAAAGATCCCCACATCCCTGTCTCTCATTCTGACCAGCATTTCTGGGCTTCTGCTACTTTCTCCAACAATCCATTGGATGCCTTTGGATAACAGCTAATGTCGTCTAGGGTCTCGCTTTCAGTTGTGTCAGGACTTCAGACTGAGGCACCTGGGTGGCTCAGTCAGTTAAGCATCTGACTCTTGATTGGGACTCAGGTCGTGATCCCAGGGTCATGAGATGGAACCCTGAATTGGGCTTCACACTGGGTGGTGTGGAGCCTGCTTAAGATTCTCTCTCTCTCCTCTTCCTCCTTCCCGCCCTTCCCTGCTGGTGCACACACATAGGCTCTCTCTCACTCTCAAAAAAAAAAAAAAAAGACTTCAGATTAACCTCTGGGAGCAAAACGTAGTCTAACAAATAGTACTTCTTTTAGTGTCAATAACTGTCTGTACCCCCTTAATCCTTTAAGATGCCTTAAGGAAATAACATGGCATAGATAAGTAATAATATTCTCTTTTAAATTGTAAATTCCCAAAGAGAACTTTATTAAAAAAAGACAACTAGAAGCTAAATGCAGTTATGCATGTACACAGTGGGCCATAACACCCACATACATCCATCAGACGCCGGCTAGCCCACCATTTCTAGACAGATCAGGTTCTGTAACATGAGCGAGTTCCTGGTCCTCACACAGTAGATGGCTCTTAGTATGGAGCACACCTACTGCTGACCCCCTCCTTGCACAGAGAAGACAGGGTGAGTTCAAATTTTTTCAAAGACAAAAACCTATTATACAATGTACATAGCCCTACGTTATACTTGGATGCTGGAGAATGAGACTGAATTTCCTAATAAAGTCAGCGTTTTCAAGGAATGTTTCTTAGCAAGGGACAGAGTTTCACTTAAGCTAAAACAGGATCATCTTTCACAATAATGAACCAATAGAACCTAACTGAATTAACTTGGGAGAAGCCAATGCCTCATGATGGATATTAGCTTAAGCCAGCTAGCAAACCATTCAGTGTATTCTCTTTATCTGGCTGATACAGGCCGACACATTAAGTCAGATGACACGAAGGCCCAGAAGCACTCATTGGGTCTAATAAGATTTCCATTGTTCCCTCTGCTGTCTCAGCAGCTCTAAACGTTTCAGTCGCGAACTATTAAATAATGAAGAAACAAATGCTTTCTCTCTTTCTTCTCTTTACTCCTCAGTGTTGAGAGCCTCATCCTTTACCACATTTTCCCCCTCCCCCCTTCAGAAAACCTGAAGATGGGGAGGACTCAAGTTTCACTGCCACACTCAGCCCTCAACCCTGCCATCAGCTCAAGGCTCCCGTGAGCTGCCTAAACGGCAGAGGATAGAAATCAGTGTGACGCCATAGCTTAGAACGAGAGAGCTGCCCTGGGAATAGTGGTAACATTTGGGGAAGGAAACATAACAATACTTTCACAGACGTGAGTCACGTCTCATTTCCTTTACACATGCAACTTGAGGTCCTGCTATAATCACTGTCCTATTTAATTTTCCACTATTGAATAGAAATACATTGGAAACACAGTTGAGAACAATTTAATAAGTAGGTCACATTCAAATAAAGTTTCTATAGTTCTGACAGATTTTAAGTAAAAAAATTTTTTTTCACGCCAAAATTATTCTTGTAGCAATAATTCACTGAGGGCTTGCTGTGTATGGATGAGCCTCTGACTGGTGTGTACATGTGGAATGTGAAAGATGTTGACACGTTTGGGGAAGCTTGGAGGAGCAGATAATGAATAACGTTGATTTCTTGAATCGTTGGGCGATGTTTGGATTTTGATATGAAACAAATTAGAAAGTCGACGTGGATTTTCCAGAGGACGATAACACAATGGCAGCAGTGTTTGGAGATGATTCTGGCAACAGTAGGGGAGAAACAGGAGTGGAAAATGGTGTTGTCCTAAATGCTGTCTTTCTTCTCCGTCACGGGAAACTAGAAATGATAGAGCTAGAAGACTCTTGAAGGTACCCAAGTATGAGCTAATGGGATCTTACAGCTAAAGGCAGCTGTAAGCTAAGAAGACTTTTGCCTAGAGATCAGTGAGAACACTGAAGAAACAAAGTAGAATCCTGAAGACCGTAAGAGAGAATATAAACCAAACCAAAAAGTCTCTTTAAAGATATTGGCGTTTTAGAAAATGTTTGCCTTTTGTGACTGTGTCATTTCCTGTCGCGATTTGCATACTTGAGTCTTTGATGCCACCAGAGTTCCTGTCTGCATTCAGCAAGTACCGGAATCACTGTGTGACATATGGCAGGCGCTGGGCGTGCGGAGCCCTCTACTGGCACCAGGCCTGGAAGAGGCGCAAAGATCCAGAGCAGCGCCAACCACACGAGGCCAGTGTATACTGTACAAGGGAGCCTCCCAAGTTCAGAAGGGAAATCTCAGAAAGGCTTCACCGAGAGCAGGCAAAACATCCCTGGAAGGGAAAAGCCTAAGCAGGTTTGGACAGGCAGATGGGGTGGGAATGCCGTACCTCTTTACGGTGTGTAAACGGTGGGCCGTTAGACCCGGTGGCATGAGGAAACCCAGTTAGAATCTGTGCAGCCAGGTTTGGGGGCTCTGTTTTGACAGATGAAGACTGAATATCCTTTTGTAATCCAAGCTCAGTATTCTCAGTTGAAGTCAAGTCCAGTTCCAAATGCAGCGATGCCGTTTGCACCCAAGGGTGCACTCTGCTTTCATCCCAGTAGGCATACTTCAGAAACACCCTAAATGACCCTTCCACCGATACATTTTCTGCTCTGCCTTCCAGCATATGATTGCAGACACTGTCCGGACCCTGAGGCACTGCAGGACTAACCAGTTTGGTGAGTAATTGAAGTTGGCCAGGGAATGTAAATTCACCCTACATTGGTACAGACTGTGACCTTATCACAAGTATTTGGTGGTAATAAACTGAAACAGATTATAAAGTCTTATATGCATTTACTATATTCTTTCTTAGTTTCACTTCATATTTGGGATGCAAAGGAAAACAAGATATGGCAGTTTTTTTATCTTCTCTTGGCAGCAAGTTTACACTGTACAGAGTGACTTTCGATGAGCAGAGGACCCCCCCACCCCCACACCCCTGAGCCTGAAAGTCTGTTTGCTTGCCCCTTGGCTCAGAATTACCAGTGGGTTTATCAGGGGTGACCCTGTGCCTAAACTTCTTGCTTAGAGCCTTCCTGGAATTGGAATATGGTTTGTAAAAGTGCCTGAAGCAGCCTTCCAGAATCTTTACTCCTCTCCAACAAAAACTTCCTGTCCGGAGCTGCCTTTCACTGAATAGGTATTTTTCTGAGCACTTTTGTGGATTCCCTGCTGAGATTAACATAAGTAGGAAGATCTGTTCCTTTTTAAACCTCAGGCATAATTTACACCATGTTTAAATAGCGTTAAAACATTGCAGGAAGGAAGGAAATCAGCTTTATTGAGTCCAAGGAGCATTCACACGGGCAGTGGCATCCTGACACCAGTATTGGTGACTGGTGCATGGAGATCATTAACCCTGTGGTGCAGAACGGAAAACTGAGACTCAGAGAGTTAACCCATTCAGCCATTATTCAGGCCAAGCCTGCCTGACTTCCTGACCCACACTCTTTTCTTTGCCTTGTGCAGATTCTATAGATATAAAGGGCAGTAAAGAAAAAAAAAAAAAATAGAAAGTTGAGTTCAGTAATTATAAATCAATCAAAGCTGACCACTAAATAAAACTTGCTTTATATATCCTCCTTGTAAAATAATTTTTTCAACAATACGGAAGTATATATAAAGTACAAAGATCAAAGTCCTACTCCTTAAGGATTAGTGCATATTCTTAAGAAAGTTTTTTCTGTTTGGCTAGTTTTGGCTGGCAGTGTTGTCCCCTACAGAGCAACGGAACTTCTGTATGAATTACAAAGTTTGTGCTTGAAAGGGAGAGTTATAAATACAGGACCTAAGTTTTTTTTTTTTGTTTTTTTTTTTAATGTTTATTTATTTTGAGAGAGAGAGAGAGGGAGAGCATGAACAAGGGAGGGACAGAGAATCCCAAGCAGGTTCCATGTCGTCAGAGCAGAGCCCTGTGAGGGGCTCAGTCTCACGAACCATGAGATCATGACCTGAGCCAAAATCAAGAATCAGACACCCAACCAACTGAACCACGCAGGCATCCCAGGACCTAAGGTTTTAAGTATTTACATCACTTACTACCATGTGATATGTGCTTATGTATTTCTCCATTAGGAACACAAGTACAGTGCGCTTATAGTAGAAACAGTGATAATATTGTCACGGAGATTCATTCAGATGTGCAAGCATAATGCTGCTGAGTATTGGGTTCATATTTCTCTCATCCACCTTTGCTTCCCAAGTATTTATGCACACTCACCCGATTCTAAGATATTGGTCTCACTGACCAGGAGACTCTGCAAGTGTGGACAGGAAGGTTATACTGGCCTGGTGGCCTTAACACTGTCTTGAACCTCTCATCACTAGAGAGTAAGTCCTCGTAGCACAAAGCATAACTCTTTGTGTTCTATTAGTGAAATTAGTGAAATCCATTTTGACAGCTTATATAGGAATAGTAAACCAATGTCAGCATTTGGGATAAAATAAGATAATGTTAATCAAGCCACTTAAAAATTATGAAGTTCTGGGGAGTCTGGGTGGCTCAGTTGGTTGAATGTCTGACTGTTGATTTCAGCACAGGTCATGATCCCAGGTTTGTGGGATCAGGGCCCGCATCGGGCTCTGTGCAGAGCATGGAGCCTGCTTGAGATTCTCTCTCCCTCTCTCTCTGCCTCTATCCCACTCATGCTGTCTCTCTCTAAAATAAAATATAAAAAGGGGCCTCTGGGTGGCTCAGTCCATTAAGCATCCAACTTCTGCTCAGGTCATGATCTTGTGGTTCATGGGTTCAAGCTCTGCGTCAGACTCTGTGCTGACAGCTCTGAGCCTGGAGCCTGTTTCAGATTCTGTGTCTCCCTCTCTCTCTCTGCCCCTCCCTTGCTCGCTCGCTCACTCTCTCAAAAATAAACATTAAAACATATATATGTGTGTGTATATATATATATATATGTGTGTGTGTGTATATATGTGTATATATATATATGTGTGTATATATGTATATATATATATATATATATTTTTTTTTTTTTTTTAATTTGGAAGTGCCATGCAGGTGTCACTTGTCATGGTTGGAACCACTCATTCTGCCATCTTCTTAAGGTTAAAAAATTAACAAAAAAATTATCTTTGTACGATTATGTTTTTGAAACCAATATTTACTAAGCCAAAAGCAGTCAGTCTCTCAGTGTCTTACAGAGAAGGTGTTCTAGAATAATACAACTTTTTGGTCACTTCCAAACAAGTGGGATGGTAAAAGCTTAAATTCCTGGTATTTTTGCCTTTTGAAACCAGGAAGCCTTATTTGCTATTAAACCTAAGAATTACAAGCCACCCATGACATGCAAGCCTTAAGTTATAAAACACATTTGTCACAGAGGAGGAAAAAATGGATTTCACCAAGAGAAGAAATTGCTGCATTGAAATGCTTAGCTTCCTTTGGTCCCCTCTACTCAAGCTGAACCCTGCTGCTCCCATCCGAAATTCCGTGAAGCAAGAGGATGTGACATCACCATCTCTCACATTGACATTGTCCCTCTATAGCAGTTTAGCCAGGCTCCCAATGCCTTGAGGTTTGGGGGGATTTTTTTTTTTTTTTTTGGATTGTGTTTGTTTTTGCCTATGGGAAGTGGGCTTGCCCCATTGTCCAGGCTACTTTATCAGGCTCCTTATCAGACTTGTCACCAGCATGGCACATATGTGTTCACAGGGCACTAAAAGCTTCTTGTGGCCCTTCAGTTTTGTAACCACCCTGGATTTGGGAGTGGAAAACCACCTTGCCTTGTCCTTTGCTGGGTAGATGTTAGCCCAGCCACATGCTTCTGGAACTTGTTTGCCTGTTAAGTATACCTTAAGTTCAGTTCTGTGATATCTGTTCATTCAAATGCTTCCTTAATTTTTTTACTTTTTCAAAAACTAAGGACACCAAAGAATTCTACAAATTCTAAAAACAAACCATTTTGTCTGTGCACTGACCAGATTAGCAGTGGTTTCTGACAATTCCAGACTGAGATATAAGAGCCAGTGAAAGCTATTTAAATGGCAGTTGCTGTGACATGGGACCTCAGACATGGACTCAGGAATCACACAGTCTGGGTGCCGGACCTGTTCTGCCACTCCCTTGCTGTGTGTCTGTGCTGTTTCCCACTCTGTAGTGGGGGGATACTAACACAGTCACTAAATACTAGATAACATTAGGTAATAAATGTTACATAAATGTTAATAAAACAAGTACCTTTGTAGTCTAATGACCTGACCTGAGGCGCTGGTCTGAGCTGGAGAAGTATCTCCACTGTTAGGATAAAGATCCCCTCTCTGGGATGCTGACTAATAAGAATCCCCCTGCTAGATTTACTCTAAGCCTTAATGAGAGAGGTCACTGGTATTCAGAAATAGCACTTCTGCACGAATAAGATAGAAACGGAGAGGGAAACAAACCATAAAAGACTCTTAAATACAGAGAACAAACTGAGGGTGGCTGGTGGGATGTTGGGGGCGGGGGGAAGGGCTAAAGGGGCGAACAGCATTAGGGAGGACACTGGTTGGGATGAGCACTGGGTCTTATACATAAGTGACGAATCACTAAATTCTATGCTTGAAAAAAATTGTATACTTAAAAAAGAGAGAGAAAGAAGTAGCATTTCTGTTCTCATGAGACTTTTTTCTTCCAAAAACCAGGAGGTGACATGTCTCCAAAGGAACACCAAGAGTTAAAATCCTACGTTAACCACCTGTATGTCATTGACAGCCAACAGGCCCTGTTTGAGTTGTCACACAGGATCGAGCCTCGGGTGTGAACCCCAGCAGCCCACCGCCTCGCCTCCCCTGTAACTTGCAGCACTTTGAGCTATGGGAATGTCAGTGCTGAGCACGTTGCTTTCCTGTGAGAAAAGAAGTTGCTGAGTTTTATCAGTATATCATAAGAACCCACCGGAAAGCCCAGGAAAGCGTGTTCAGGAAGTTGATGGCAGGCACCAGACATGGGGAGAGGCTTCTCCTAGCTGCTCTCAGAATGAGAAGGCAAAGAAAGCATCAGAAGCATTCTTGAAATGGAGAAGTCTGGTTTCTTATGACTGCATTGTTGATCCAACCCAGTTTTCAACTTGAGATGTGCCCGCGTCAAGACGAGAGCGTGTCTTGTCCTACAGTGACCCAATATTTCAGTACGAGTATGCACGAAACGGGAGTTTTATGTTGCCTGGTGACAGATTACTGTTTATAGGCTGTCAAAGAAGCAGCTCATCTGAACACCTAAAGACAGTGATGGCATCTCTAGATTTCCAGGGAGAAGGAGTGGCCGCTGTCAGTACAAACTGTGACATCACCAAAAGCCACTTGTGTCTAGGAAATTAGGACCGCAGCTGGCATCCATGCTCTGATTTCCAAAAGGGAAATGTCAAGGCATGCATTTCTTTGCATCCACAATCATTTATCAATGTAGGCTTGCAGGTGAAATTCGTTTCTGCACAACCGATTTGCAACTATAGGCCAGTTAGAGTACGTTGCTTTACCAGTAAGGAAAGATAGTAATCTTTAAGAAGTGGACTCGTTGCTCAGTTTCTGGAGATTTTCTTTACGTGTGCAAGAAGATTCGCATTTCTTACGGGAACAATACGATTTTTGAAAAAGCACAGCGCCTGATAGATTATAGGCACTCAGTAACTGTTTATCAAGGGAACAGAGTCCCAGAGGTCTACATTCTTGTGCCTGGCGATGCCCTAGTGTTTTGCATCCTCCAGCAGGCTCCTTTGCCCACCGCAGAGAATGGTAACAGCCAACACAGGGAGGTGAAGTGGGATTTGGTGTGTGAAGCACTTAGCACTCCCTAGAGAAGAGCAAGGTATTTAGTAGTGACTGCCTATCTCTCAGCAAATGCCAAGAACCCCCAAAATACCCAAATGTCTGATTATGTTGGACACTTCAAAGTCCTGCAGTCCACTCCTAATCAAGGCCCAGAGCTCTTCTGTAATTTGTCTTTTTTCCCCCAGAGTCTCAGAGTCTTCGAGTCTACTTTTTATTCCCATTTTTAGAGACGGGGGCTCCTACAGTAGAGAAAACCTCATGCTATTCTCAAGAACTGGTTAGAGAATTTCCCCCGAGCTTAAAATGAACAAAAAAAGCTTGTGGGCATTGCTGAAATACAAGGGCCCTCCTTCATGAATTCAGTCCATTCATCTTCTGCACGTGTGAGTTCTCTCCTGCCTGTTCATCTCTCGGGTGTCTGCACAGAACTGCTTCCTTCTGGCCCATTAACACCTTATTACTCTGGGTATCCAATGCTTTCTGATACCCTGTTAGCAGTGCTGTTTCCTGAGCTCGCGAACCACACTGAGCTTGAGAGCGTGCTGGAAGGTACCATGTGGAGGAAATTTTGGGTAGGACTTTCAAAGAGATTTGGTCTGTCCCAGCACGTGTAAACTTCAATCCTGAAAACTAACAGAGTTTTATAGAAAGGGACCATCCGGGGATGGTCCACTCAAGGCTACTGGGAATCAGGCTACTGGGATCAGCTCCAGGCTACTGGGAATGGACAGAGACCCACTGGAGGAGACCAGAGCCATCAGGACTAGGAAAAACCAGTTCGTCTCATGGCTGATCAAACACTGGAGAAGCTCTCCCCTTGGCAATTATTGGGGACAGCATGGGCGTACAGCACAAGCCCATGTTCTCACCTTTTCTCTGTGCTGGGGAGGATCATTTGGTCAGTCTAATCATGTAAGGCCATTTTGACATTGTCTCCACGTTTTACAATTTAAGTGTCTGTTCACAGGAGATCTCCATTACTCCAACCAGAACATGACCTCTCGAGGACTAATTTTCAGTGGAGAACTATTTCAACATAGCACCTGCTGCTTAGATCCCAATCCAAATATGTACACAACCAAATGAATCCACACATACATCACGTTTAAACTCATTCTGATGGTGTAGTCAGTATTCCACGTGTCATGGGTAGAAACAAGCCAGGGACAATGTGGGGCTCGCCCAGTCTCCTCCAGCCATGGCCATGTGGCTCTCAGGGCAGCAAAGGGAAGGGAGGGTTTGGTTTAGTTTACATTTGCTTTTTCACTCCTGTCTCCCGAATGTCAGAATCTCCAAATCTTTGTGCATTTTAACAACCGTCTCCAGAGATTTCCCAAGCATCAGCAACTCAAAAGTTTCAGAAGCCCTGTGAAGACGTAAAACAGGAACTCAAGAACTGAAGACAGAACTGGGAATGGCTTTAGCTCCGCGTGAAACTTTCCTGAACAAAGCTGAGCCGTCTGGCCGTGAGGCTCCCTGTGAATAGGGATTCCCTTTCCAAACATTCGCCAAGGCATCTTTGAAATAGATTTTGTTCTGGCTAGAAGGGTGGACCAAGATGTCGAAGCTCCTTTCCTGCTCTTAGAGTGTTGCGGTTCCATAAAATCTCCATTCAGTCTGAAAATCTCTAATCTGCCAACTTCCTCAGCAAGTGGTGCCCCAGCACTTCTCAGTGGGTCCTTTCTGCTACGGCACCACCCTCAGGCAGTCCTGTGGGCTCATGGATTCGTCTGCATCCCGGCAAACCGGCCCTGCTTACAAGGTAGCACAAGACCAGTTTTGTGGGCAAAACTGCAACCTTCCTGAAATTTTTTTTCATACATATTTCCAGATGCTCCAAAGGCTACAGTGTTTTAAATTCACTTTTTGTTATCATCTGTACAATTGCCAAATGGTTACAGTGCTAAGTATTATGACCCACGTTCACTTTATTTTAGTATCATTAATTCTGTTTAGATTAATGCATTTCCCTAGACCCATATCCACAGGCAAGTTGGGTGGAGTGTGCATTGAATTCAGAATAATGAGGATAAAGGAAAAAGCCAGCCGTCCCAGTTGGCAGGCAGAAGGAGTTGCATCCTGTAGGCTAGCCTCTGGGTAGGGAGAGACAGTTGCAGGGAAGAGGGGGTTGGTGATTTCTGATGCCCGGAGCTGGGCTTCACCGCTGCCCCAGCCCCAGCCCCTTTGGCTCGTTATGGCTGTCACATCGCAGATCTCAAACCTCGTGTTCTGAAATGGCACAGCTGATCCAAGCTGCTCAAGAAACTAGACAGAAACATTAAAAAGGGAGAAGATCAGGTCCACTGCAGTTATCTAACACGGCGTTCTTTTTAAATGCTTCAAAGACATGTCCTTAAAATTTCAGCCTGCTCATTAATGAGCGGGCCATTGTGCTTAAAAGTAGTAGGGGGAAGAAAAGTTTTTAAAAATTGCCAAAAAGTTAGATGAAAATGTACTACTGTATAAAGCAAAGCTGTATATACTAAACGTTTTTTAGCAGAGGAATATTTATTTGCATAGCCTATTTATTGTATTCGTATTACATGGTTATTAAATACTGGGATGAAATTGATGCCCTGAAGCAAGGACTCTTGCCTTTTAATGTATCATTAATTAGGACTGCTGTGACATTGTCAGCTTGCGTTAAAAATTAGAAGATAGAAAACCCACAATCAGGGTATCTACCTAACTTCTCAGGGACTACACTTCGTAGTTTTCCACCATTATAAGAGCTGGTAAATATGAAACATTTGTGGAATTACCAGAATTGCCATTAACAGTATTTTCTTTCTCCCATGTCACGCTTTCTGCTTCTGTATATAGGACTGTGCTGTGTATTTATCGAAGCTAGTAAGCAATAATTTATATGTAAAAAATGGCCAAGCAATATAAGGTGAACACTTCTATAAGTCACTGTTACCTTATCTTGTATTTTCAAGTGTTTTTTTTTTAAACTGCTTTTCCAAATATAAGATTATGTTAAAGATACTGTTGATGCCTCATAGCTTCTTGCTGTGTCTGTGATATTCATGGGCTCCATAGCCTATGTCTGGCAGCATGTTCTCACTGTGTGGAACTCATATGCTCACCGAGAGAGCTACAGGCAGGTGAAGGGATTCCCAGGCAGCCGCTGAAGCTCTGAATCACTTATGCTGCCCCTGAGCCGTTGGAGAACCCAAGGACCCTGGGTAGGAAATCACATCAGGATTCTCCGATTCTGTCCTCCCCGCCCCCCCCACCATACTCAACTGGGATCAGCAACTCTGCCTTGTCAGCCCAGATACTGAGGGAAGCTCACGGCCCTGGCGGCAGTGCTCTAGGTCTCAAAGGGAGGCCCTGACCCCACAAGAGGTGCGGGCGGGATGGTAAAGCACAGGGTAATACTGATGTTCCGCGAAAGTGGAAAAACTAGACCACGTCATTGTTCAAAATCTCTACCCCTTCTTATGGGAGGATCACACATCCTGCTCATTGGTGTCAAGCCTGGTTTTTGGCACGTGGTAATTAATCCCTTCCCGCAAGAGGACTGTATATCTCACCATGTTGAACTCAGGAGTGGTCAAATGTCCTGCTGCGTCCAGTGAAAAATGGGGAGAAGTGACCTGTGCAGCTTGTAAACTAAAGCTTTACAAGGGAGCGGGTGCTGGCATGTCACTTCTGCCACAAGGCCTACAATGTTCCAGAAAAAGGTGTTTCCATCCACCTGAGTCTCCAGCTTGGGAAGGACGTGGAACATCATCATTAGAAGCCCCTGGTATTTGGGGATGTTACCTCAGAAGAATTTAGCCTAAGCTAATAAAGTCTCCCAAGGCGCTTCTTTCTTGATAAACTGCCCTTTCCCTCAGTCTGTGTGGGCAGTAGTATTGGCTTTGCAGAGTACCTGATGGATGAAGCTACCTGTTGTCACACATCCATGAAAAGACCTTGTCTTTATATGGGAAAAGGTAAAGACCGGAAGATTTTTTCAGGCTCTTGTCACCCAGAAGTGGCAGTTCTGAGTGGCAAGGGAAAATGAGAGGTGAGAGCATAGGCACTGCCTCTGAGAGAACCAGGGAGCAGAGAGAGGAAGACCACTGGGTTGTAGGGCCTGTGTCCTCATCTATAATCACTTCCTCTGTGGGACAGGCCTACATCTGGAGCAAAGCAGCAGAGGAAGGGAGAACGGAAGCCCCAGGCTCCAGCTTCAGAAGGGAACAGAAGAAAGCCAAATTCCCGTTGCTCCAGATAGTTGGGAAATTCTCTTTACCAGGATCGCCCATACTGGGAAGAGGAACAAGCCTCCTGTTCAAATTAGCAAACTTTTTTTTTTTCAAGATTCCTATTTATTTATTTATTTTTGGGAGAGTGCAAGTGGGGGAGGGGCAGAGAGAGGGAGAGAGAGGATCCAAAGTGGGAAGAGGAACAAGCCTCCTGTTCAAATTAGCAAACTTTTTTTTTTTCAAGATTCCTATTTATTTATTTATTTTTGGGAGAGTGCAAGTGGGGGAGGGGCAGAGAGAGGGAGAGAGAGGATCCAAAGTGGGAAGAGGAACAAGCCTCCTGTTCAAATTAGCAAACTTTTTTTTTCAAGATTCCTACTTATTTATTTATTTATTCTTGGGAGAGTGCAAGCGGGGGAGGGGCAGAGAGAGAGAGAGAGAGAGGATCCAAGGTGGGCTCTGTGCTGATAGCAGAGAGCCCAACGCAGGGTTTGAACTCACAAACCACAAGAACATGACCTGGGCTAAAGTCTGACTCTCAACCGACTGAGCCACCCAGGTGCCCCCAAATTAGCAAACTTTAGAATGAAATTTCTGGTCTTGCTCCTAGTGTGCTAGCTACAAAGTCCTATTTTAGGGACTGGGAGAGAGCTCCATGACTGGTCTGGTTCTCCTCTGAGATCTTCCGGATTCCCACTTGAGCTGCCCAGTGTGTTTGCTTTCCATTTACTACTTGAAACAAACAAGATTCCTATAAAGCTTTAGACTTGCTAATGTTCTTTAGTAAAGTATTCCTGTTCAAGAAGGCATTGCAATTATCTCTTAGCCGAGAGCAGTTTGCATCCTTTCCCAGCACAAGAAAGGCACACCCAACAAGCAAGACAGAGGCACTATCAGAAGCATGAAGTCCCTCCTGGGGATATGAGCTGAGATCCCTCCTCCAGCCACACCCAGGGTCCAACTGCACCTTTCAATTTTCTCTTTCTTAAAAAAGTTTTTCTTATTTTTTTTTTAAGTTTATCTGTTTTGAGAGAGAGAGCAAGCATGGGAGGGGCAGAGAAAGAGGGAGAGAGAGCATCCCCAGCAGGCTCCACACTGTCAGCGAGGAACCTGATGCGGGGCTCGAATTCAGTGAACTGTGAGATCATGACCTGAGCTGAAATTAAAGGTCAGATGCTTAACTGACTGAGCCCCCCAGGTGTGCCCTCCATTTTGTTTCTCTTATGGGGACTTGATGTTTGCTCAGGAGGGACTCGACCTACTCCTCAGCCCTACTGTGGCTCTTGATTATGCCTCTCCCCTGGCTGGGGAATCTTCCAGGGGTTGGGTTAGGGTTCCCTGTGGTTATTTTTCAGGGAACCTCACCACAGCAGCCCCATATAGTAAGGTTGGCAGCCACCTCGGAGCCCTTGGCTTTGCCCCAACCTGGAGTTAAAGGAACTTCCGGGCCCTCCTCGAATGGCCCTTCCACTCCAGGGTGAGATCAGGCAGGGAGAGCATGGGAATGTTCCAAGCCCTTCCCTGCTGGCTAACCACACCACCTCACCGTTTATTTCCTGCCAGAACTACACCATGCTGCAGGACTTCTCAGTGGGGCTGGGCATTCTCCCCTCGAAGAGAAGAACTAGCCTACCTGTGGTCGACTTGCTCCCAAGATCTGGGGCTGTTTCTAACATCCCCAGGTTTCCAACATGGAAGTGGGGAGAGTAGAAAGGCCAGGCGCCCCTCACTGGATTGCACTTCTCCCCAGGAAGACCCATGGGCAGTCCCAGCCTTGGGACCTTGCTTGTCCGAGCTGCTATCCCCGGGAGTGATATTGAGCCCTCCTCCCTGAAGGCCCTTTTCCGGCTCGCAGGTGTTTGGAGGTTCCCATGTTGTCTGTGTGTGGTTAGAGGCGGTTAGAACTTGTGTGAAAATAATCGCATTCTGAGAAAATGTCTGAAGTGTACACTTCTTCTTATCGTCCTGACCGGAACCAAAACAATGTAGCAGGAAGGTCAGAGTCTCAAAAACAATTAGCCCACGTGGGAGACTTAAGGCAATGCCAAGACCTTCCCCAAGTGTTATGGCCACAGTGGCTCTCCAATATCTCAGAACTCAGAAGTCCCTTCCTCTGGAAGCATCTCATACAGTGTTGCCACCACCAGGCCAAATCCAGGGTGTGGGGTCCGTCTTGACCACCCCCCTCCCGCAAACTCCAACACCCCCTGTTCATCAGCTTCTCCACCAGCATCCTCCCCGCCTTGTCCTGAGTGAGCTCAGACCGTTGCTGTCTGGTACTTCAGTCGGGATGGTAACCTACCTGTGTCCTTCCCTCACCATGCAGCCCCATGAATTCCGTGCCCCCCCCCCCCCATAATCTCCCAGCTCAGAATCCTGCAAAAGCGCCCCCTGGCTTTAGAACTAAAGCTCAGTAGCATATGAGTGCTTCACATTCTGGCCTCTACTTACCTCTCCAGGGCTCCTCTCCACGCAGATGCTCCCAAGAGACTAAGAATTTGGGACCCCTCCTTTAAACTGATATTCTCTGGGGGGCGAGGGGAGGAGATTATTCGATTCCTAATAAATAAGGGCTAAGCGTATGTGGGGCTTATTTGCTGCTTTCAAGGTGTTCAATCTTAAGGCAAGACCAATAATAATGCACAGATAAGTGGGGTGGAGGGCCCATACCTGGAGGAGCCCAGGCCACCACAATTGCCTTAAGTATAATGAGCTCTTCCCCACCAGAGATGTGCAAACGGACCTGAAAGCAACCAGCATTCTGCTCGTTAGATGAGGGCTGTGCTGGGACACCTTTCTGGTCCCTTTCAGTTCCTGGCTTCTGAGAGAGTTGGTGCAGAGCTGTGATCACTGGGGCTAAGTGATTTTGTGTCGCTTTGTTTTTTTGTTTTTGTTTTTGTTTTCTTTTAAGGAAGTGACTTGGCTGATGTGGGAAATAAGAACTGCTCATGCTCCCTTGTGTTCAGTGGACCCGGGTCTGCCTCTGCCTTGAGCTGGAAGGGAAAAGGCAGGGGGAGGGTGTTGCAAAGGAGCCCCACCCCTTCCCTGCCCTGTGCCCGATGCTGACTCCACAGTCCTAGCCGAGATGAGTGCCAGAAATAAACAACCAAATAAAAGTCCCTGGAATCACTGCAGTGGGGCCTGCTTCGGAGTACCAAGCTGGCTCCCGCCTCCCGAAGGGTAAAGCGAGGACACGGTAAGGGTAAACCGCATCCATTCAGCCGCCTCTGTATTCGCAGCCCTGCCACTTGGCCCCAGAACACCTTCTCGCAGCCTCCCCACCTGGATCTGGCACTCAGGTCTGGCCAGTCTCTTCTCCACCCCTAAACACACTATGCCCAGGAGCCCATCCGTCCCTCCCAGATAAGACTTGTCCACTCCAAAGCCCTCCTGGATGACCCCATCTTACAGAACCTCTTTATCCCTATCAGAATTCTTACAGCAGGTCCCACCCGTCGCTCTTTGGGGAACCACCCTGTGCTGTCTTGCCTCCCATCCAGTGTAGGCTGCCTTGAGGGTTATAGTGTCACATCTGTGGCCACACTACCAGGTCCAAATCAGGCTCAGACATTTAAGAACTGAGAGAACTAGTGAAAGTTTCCACCTCGATTTTAGCCACTGTTCCTGTGCATCATAAACAGGGGTTAATATGCCCCCACCTCACACAGGGTTGTATGAAAAATAAATCCGATGCATATAAAGTGCTTACTACAATGCCTGGTACATAGTAGGCACTCAAGCAAGAACTCTACTGATGATGGAGAGGGAGAGGGAGGGGGGAAGGAGGATGGGGAAGGGGAGAGGGGAAGGAAGAAGAATGAAGAGAAGGAGAAGGGGAAGGGGGAGGAAGAACAAGAGGAAGAAGGAAGAAGAGAAGGAGGAGGAGGGGAGCAGGAGGGGAAGAAAGAAGGAGGGGAAGACTGGATGCATGTCAGATTTGCACCCACATTTCTACTCGACTGTGGGCAAAAGTCACTGAACTTCTCTTATGTTTCTGCTCTCAATTGTCTACCAAGATCATTAGCAACATCTTTGCCACAGAGCAATTGTGACGGTGAAAGGGACAGTGCACGTGAGAGTCCTCTGTACATGCTAAAGGGAGATACAAATAACGTGATTTCCTTTTGAGTCCCCGCAAACCCTGCATGACACTGGGACAAAGCAGCAAGTCCCTAAATGTCTGCTGATTGATCTGAGCACAGATGTCTGCATAAAGCCCGCAAAGTTGCGGTCACACTAATGAGGGAGCGTGGGGCAAGCTGAGGGCAAAGTACAAGCTAACAGCACCCCTCTCCCCAGGTGGGATGTGTGATGTTCCGCGGACACTCCTGGCTGCCCAAGAACAGGGGAAAGGAAGAAAGCAGACTTGGCTGATAGAGATCACAGTCACGCAGGACAGGAGTCTCCTTCAGTTTATGGATAACTAGGTAAACTGCAAGAAAAAGGCAATCTTATCCATAACCTAATCTCCAGAAACCTATAGATTCTGTTTCCTGGAGCCCTAATATCACCCTCCTCGAGACGTAAGGGGGTTTAAGTGCTTGCCATGGGGATGGGGGAAACAGAAGCAAATGAAAAGTTAAATTCCCTTACTTCCTACAGCCCACTGACAAGTCCTGGAAACAGGCGGAGTGACCTCCCTCTAGGAACTCAGCTGCCTCGATGATGGCACTTTGCTAGAGGCACAAGGGAATCTTGGCTTAACATTATCCTGACCCCCCCAGGAACCTGTGAGTCTCAAACATATAAAAATTTCTTTGCAAACCTCCTTTATCTTTAACCCCCAAGTATATGTTGGCAATTATATGCCGAGCATATGGCCCCTTATATACATCTAAAGGGTCTCATGACTGAGGTTTTACTAAACAGTAATAAATGGTATTTTCCTAACAACAGCTAGCCCCTCAGGGTCCTGGAAACTTTGCTTCCAAAATTCCTTAGAGACTTAGGCTGTTCCTAACCCCCCTCCCGGCCTGAAGGTCTATAAGCAATCACTCTTCACAACCCCAGTGCAGGTCTTCCTGCCCACAGGTCCTGTCCCTGTGCTTTAACAAAATCACCTTTTTGCACCAAAGACGTCTTCAAGAACTCTTTCTTGGCCGTCGGCTCCGAACCCCACCATCACCCCCAAATCCCACCAATACTCATGTTAGCATTAACACTGGCATTAACAGATTAACACAAAGAGAGAAAAGACAGATCAGACCTTGGGCCTGTTCACACCTGGTCCAGGGCCACCACCTCCCTGAGCTCCCGGGAGGGCTTTTCCTTGGTCCCACCCGCACCCCCTTCCGGGCTGCCCTGTCTGCTCCGCCCACAGGCCCCGGAACTCCGGGACAGCAGCTCCAACTAACAAGCCTCGTGCTTCCTGTTGGCAACACAGAAGCGCCATAAATCTGACGAGAGATTGGGAAGGATAGACGCCTACTATTCTTTAGTTGTGTCCTTTGCGGGGGAGGAATTTTCTCTGGTTTCATTTAGAATCAGTTGGTGCAAGTGCTACGGGACTGAGCCTAGACTGAGCCCTGGGTTGAGAAGCGGTTCGCTCTGTGAGGCCAAAAGAAGGCAGGACCGGTCACGCTGGACCTCAGGTTACATTTGCCTAGTGTTTTCCTTCCCTAAATCGACCAGTAACACAGTTTCTCTCTCTCTCTCTCTCTCTCCTTCTCCCTCTCCTTCTTATAGTGAGCTAACATTCATCTGCAACACACTTCATCATCTGTATCTAAAACATCACATATTTCTTGAGCACCCACTACATGACAGTCTTCAAAGTGATAGGGGAACAGCCATGAGCATAATATATATCCTTTTCTTCATGGAGCTTCACTCCAATTGGAGAGACAGACAATAAACAGGACAAACAAGTAAAATATGTAGTGGTACCTCAGATGATAAGAAGCAGGAGAGGGGCGCCTGGGTGGCTCAGTCAGTTGAGCAGCCGACTTCGGCTCAGGTCATGATCTCGCGGTCCGTGAGTTCGAGCCCCGCGTCGGGCTCTGGGCTGATGGCTCAGAGCCTGGAGCCTGTTTCGGATTCTGTGTCTCCCTCTCTCTCTGACCCTCCTCCGTTCATGCTGTCTCTCCCTGTCTCAAAAATAAATAAACGTTAAAAAAAAAAAAATTTAAAAAAAAAGAAGCAGGAGAGTGCCAGGGAGGTCAGTGAAATGTCAATATGGCAACCAGGGAAGGCCTTTGTTATGGGTTACGTTGTTCCCCTCCAAACTCGCATGCTGAGATCCTACCTCCTAGGACCTCCAAATGTGACCTTATTCAGAGACTAGGTCTGTACAGAGGTTATCAAGTTAAAATGACATCACTGCGGTGTGGGCCACCTAGTGTAACTGGCGTCCTTATAAGAGTGGCAAATTTGGAGACCACCCAGGGTGAACGCCATGTGAACATGGAGACCGCTGCTTCGAGCCAGGGAGAGAAGGCTGGAACAGGTTCTCCCTCACAGCCCTCAGAAGGAACTGACCCTGCCAATTCCTTGATTCCAGGTTCGCAGTCTCCACAACTGTGAGACAATAAGTTTCTACTGTTTAAGCCACTCAGTTTGTGGTACTTCAATATGGCAGTCCTGGGAATATATAATATCGCCTTGCTGAGAAGACCTGAAAAAAGAGAGGGAGCCAACCATGCAAATCCCTGAGGGCAAAGCATCCCAGGCTGTGGGAACAGCGAGTGCAAAGATCCTAAAGGTACACCCGGCGTTCAAGGACCAACAGGGAACCTGGTGTGGCCGGAGTCAGTCAGCGTTGGGGGGGGGGGGGGGGGGGAAGCAGAGGAGGCCAGGGATGATGAGGCCAGAACACAGGAAGCCTGGAGGTTTCCTCTACCTCAAAGGAAAAACCACTGGAAGGTTTCAAGCAGAGAAGGACGTGGTCTGATTTGTGTTTCCACAAGATCATGCTGGCTGCTGAATTCCCAACAGAACAAAAAAATGGAGTAAAGATGGAAACCGGGAAATCAGTTAGGAAGTCCTTGCAATAATCTAAGCAAGATACTATGGTGATCTCCACTCGGTGGGGGAAGTGGGGTGATATGACGTAGAATAGTTCTAGATATTTTTGAGAAGGCAGGTACGACAATGGCATGTACTGACATACTGGATGTGGAGAGAGGGGGGAGTCAAGGTTAACCCTAGGGATTTGGG
Source organism: Neofelis nebulosa (assembly GCF_028018385.1). NCBI lineage: Eukaryota > Metazoa > Chordata > Mammalia > Carnivora > Felidae > Neofelis > Neofelis nebulosa. The sequence continues at coordinate 55,191,815 of NC_080785.1, forward strand.
TTCAAGAAACTGGAATGATACCATCGTAATTATCTGGTATGAGAGAGCCTTAGAGGGAGCAGGTTTGAAGGAGAATATCGAGAGCTCAGCTTGAAATATCCATGAGGGAGCCGGTGGGTCTGGTTGGTACGCTAGGTACACTGCACATTCATGCCTGTCCACTTCTTGGGTCTTCGCCAAGGTCAAAGGTGGAAGCTGGGCATTGTGTAGGATGGGTATGTGCTTTGGGTTGATTTAAACTAAATAACGATCCTTTAGACCTCTGGGTCCATGCTCTAAGCATCCTGGGCACAGCCGTGTAGAATGACTGCGCAGCACTGAGCCCTTCCAAGTTCCACCCGACATACACCAGCCCGTTGGGTCAGCAGGCTACCTCATGGGGCCACCAACTGAGGCCCATGACACTCTTCCTCTAAGTACCACACCTTCACCTTTGACTTCACAGATTCGTTCATTGGCTGCCTTCTCATTCAGGCTTCCCTTCCCAGAAGAAATGCAGAAATATGAGTTACATTGTTGTCATCACGATTCTGAAGGCTGTAGTTAGCCATGGTTTTGCCACAGGCGTAAAACCCACGTTGTAATAGGCCCACAAAACAAGCTTTGTAACGTGGTCCCAGGCTTGCAACTCAAATTTTCCATTGTACCAACTTTATCTATTATAAGAAAGGACTTTATTTTATCCTCAGAACAATCCTGGGAAAAACGAATTTCTATCTACAAAGCGCTCAGCTCTTTCGATGCTTAACGAATATTGTTGAGGGAAAGGGGGCGGGGGGGGGGGGGGCTTTTGACTGGGTCATGACCAAAATGTGAGACGTTAGCGACACCTGGTGGGCATGAGGCGATTCTGTGCAGAATTTAAATCTCCGTTTAAAAAAATGCGTGTTCTTGAGGGCCCGGGTTAAATCAAACGACACAAAGGGGCCCTGTTAGAAGCCGGCGGCAGAGAGTGAAGCAGTGGCTTTACTGCTGTCCTTACTGGGCCTCGGTCCAGTGGGTTTTGTTCTCTGTTTTTACACTACAATGCAGAGCATTTTTTAGAATACAGAAATCAAAAGAACGAGAAAGGAGCCGGACTACAGAATGTTGACGCTTGAAGGGGTCAGGCAGGCACTGTAATCTGTGGTCTCCTAAGGGGGTGAGGAGGGCGAGGGCAGGGATGGGATGGCTGGGGCAAGTCCCCACTCCTGCCGGGTCCGCCACTGGCCCTCAGGAGAAAGGGAAAATCCCAAACACGGAGGATCCAGCGCTTCCCATCTGATCCCCGCTTCCTTCTCTCCTCTGTGGTCGCTGTACTGCTGCCCACCCCCACCGCGCTCCCCACCCCACCCCCACCCCATCCACCTTTTTCTCCTCCCCACCCCCATCCCGCCCTTCTCCCCACCTCACCCGCACCCCACGCTTCTCCCCTTCCCACTCCATCCATCCCCACCCACTCCCCCCCCTCCACCCCACACGTCTCCTCACCCCATCCCCACCCCAACCCCACCCCACTCCCCAAGAGACACAGGTTGGCTCCAGTCCAGCCGAGCTACACCTTTCAGGCACCCTCGCTCCCAAGCCTTTGGACTGTTCATTCAATAACCAGTGGCAGAGCAGGTACTCGGGTACTCGTGGCCTAGGAGGCGCTGTGCTAACCCTGGGGGTAGGTTGGTGAATCGGACACACCTTCCCCTCGGGGCCTGGGCTGCACCCTCCCCCCGCCCTCCCCCCATCAAGTCCCTGCTCTTCAGTTAAGTGACTCTTCCCAGGCCCCAGGTCTCAGCCCCTCCCCTGGCCAGCCTGGACTCCCCTCTGAGGGGAGCCTTCAACCCCCCAGGTATACCCCCTCCAATGAAACAGCCTGTGCGCTCCTGTGCCTCCCCTCCCCTCCTCAGAGAACAGGCTGTCTTTTACCCCTGATTTGTCAGCGTTCAGCACCAAACCAGGCTAGGGGCACGTAGGGTGTGGCTGCTGGAAGCCGGAAGTTAATTAACTGTCGCAGAGCCGGGTACAGGGGCCTCTTACTACCCAGAGGCGCTGCGGCCGCAGGGGGCCAAGCAGCAGTCTCCATCACTGGGCGAACTCTGCCTGGGGTTCACTTCAAGGCCCCGGGGGAGGATGGCATAAGCCGACCACCTGCCTGAGAGGTGAGAACCTCCTGGAGCGGGTGGTGTGCCCAGGGAGGTCCCTTTGGGCCCCTCCCAGTGTTCTGGTGTCCATCTGTTCAAGGAGCTGGTAGCAATTCCAGCATGTTCCTGAGCGCTTATTGCTCCTGGGAATCCAAGTTCCCTTTCCCAGAGCAGATTCCAGGTAAGCCAAGCCTCGCGTCTGTGCCAGCACTCACGTCTGTGCCAGTGGCACTCAGTCCAGGGACCACGTCTCATGTTCTTCCGCGAGGCTCTGGATCTCCATCCAGGGTTCAGAGGAGACCGTGGGAGACATTAAGCTGTGCTCAGAAACAGCACTCTCGCTGGTTAGGGGTGCTAGGAATCCTCGTCCTCTGCTCAACTTTCTCCTCTACGCTGTCACCCCAACAGCCCTGCCAGAGCGAATTACCTTGCTGGCTCACCATGCAGGTTGGGAATTTCCCCAACTCTCAAAATGGCTGAACAGCCATGTTTCCCAGCCTTTGACAAGCGTCTGGAACATTCCCAGGTGTGGACTCAATGGGCCACCTGTAACCCACTAGATTGAAGTATGTGGGGGGAAGGAAGGCACGAAATGCAAAGACAAAGGATTATTCCTTCCCTCTTCCAGTCTTTCCCATGAAAGAGCCTTGAGGGCAGATCCAGAAGGAAAAGAAGGAAAACATCATCAGCTTTCCATCCCTCAGGCACTTGTATTGACCCCAATGGTTGCCACTGGGCTCCTTTTGTTCTGTGCCACAGGCAGCAGTGGGGCCAGCTTCTCTGGAAAGGCCAGAGTGGAGATGCTGGGACCAGCCAACACCCTAGAGGAACCCGGTCTCCATTGTGCATTGAAATTCCCATTTGCCCGGGGCTGAGCTTCTCCCTCAGAATCAAAGAGATCCATAAATGCGGGGGACAAAGCACAAACAAGGCCTGGAAGCCAAGAGCTGCTTGTAAAAATGGAGATAAACAGACATTTCAGAGCTGTGCAGGCAGTGGGCGGGGGGCATCACCCCTTCTCTGGCTGGCACTGCCTGGCCACTTGATCTCCAAACATTGCCTCCATTTTGGAGATGCCAGGTTGGTTTGAACCCAAGACCTGATTGCTTTGGAGTGGGATTAGGGAGGATTGACAAGAAAAAAGCCACCCTCTGGGTGACAAATTTGGGGCTTCCTGCATTTCGTGCTCCTGTAGTAAGCCCTCCAGACATGGACAATGCAATATTTTGACAGGTTTATTTTTCTTTTCTTTGAAGAAAAGTTCCCAGTCTTAGGGGTTGTTTTGTTTTGTCTTTTGTTAATAGTGCAGATCCTAGCAGTTCAGAGCTGCTTAGCGTCTTCAGCTAGATGTTAAAAAATAGTCTAGTTTTCTCCCACTGTTTTCCCTACCCTTTGGTCTATTTCACTCAGTGCTCCAGTAGAAAGATCCGTGGAGGATGAGTCAGGAAACCTGAGTTCTGTTTCCTGCTCCACCTTCTTCCCAGAAGTGTGACCTTGGGCAAGTCATTTATTTTCTCTAAGCCCAATTTTCTAACATTCTGTGAGTACACAGAACCACAGAGAGGGAGGAGACACGGCTTGATTCATTCACTATGTCGCCAAGTAACAACTGTTTTGATTCTCTCCTGGAGAGTTCATTTGTTCATTGAATCACTCATCCATCAAATATTTCATATATGCAGGAATCATGACAGGCATGAAGACACAAAGTTGAGTAAGACATGGTCCCTGCTCATGAACAGGAAGCACGCCATGCTGGAAAAAGGACTGATTTTCTGAGGGACACAGCCAGGTCCCAGTACTAATTAGCTTTATGGACTTAGCCAAGGTTTTGTAACTTCTCTGAGCCTTGTTTTTCTCCTCTGTATAACGGGCTTATTGTATAGGATACCTAACCATCCCCATTTGCCTCAGACTGAGGAGTTTCCCGGGACACAGGACTTTTAGAGCTAAAACTCAGAAAGTTCCAGGCCAAGCAGGACGAGTTGGTCACCTAAATGAGAAATTAACTGAAACGACACATAAAAAAGGTAGCACAGAGTCCTGCATCTAATGGCTGCTCTGTAAATGTGGTCCCATGCGTACATGTGCACATGCAGACGCATACGCGCACCTACACTCACACCTCATAACATGAAAAAGGAAAAAGACATGTAAACACACAAACATGGTACAGCTAAGGCAGCCCATGGGGGAGCCAGACTGCTGAGAGGAGCCAGGAGAGGCTGCAGAGAGCCGGAGCCTGGGAGCAGGGCGTTCAAGGGGGAGGTGGATTTTATCAGGTGAGGGTAATGACTAGGAAGGGGCATCCTATGCACGAAATATGTGGAAGTGCACGAAGGCTAACAGCTTAGCGCTCTTAAGGGATGTGCTCTGGCTGCTAATAGAGGGACTGCAAGCACAGAGGCCAGTACGAGGCTATTGTAATAATCCGAGAGAAAGGTACAGGTGGCCTGGATTTAGGTGGCAGCGTGGGTATACGGGGAAGGTGACAGATTGGAGAGATATTTAGGAGATAAAGGTCAAGAGGAATTTGACTGAGAATGATTCTGTTGAATGAAACAAATTTGTGAATGCATGCATCTTGAAAGATGTTCATAACAAGAGATGCACCCTGGGAACTGTATTAAATTTTATGACATTTTTGATCCACACTCTAAATGTGATGCAGAGAAATAATCAAGGCCATGTTAGGACTTTTGTGGACCTTGGATACTTTGCTTTCATGGATCCCTTCCTGCATTAAAAAAAAATTATATATATATATGGAAGCATATTGGTATAAGAATGAATATATTCCAGAAGTCCAGGAGTATTATATTCGTTTTTTCCTCCTGATTTTAAAAGCAATTTTTTTTAATTTTTTTTTCAACGTTTTTTATTTATTTTTGGGACAGAGAGAGACAGAGCATGAACGGGGGAGGGGCAGAGAGAGAGGGAGACACAGAATCGGAAACAGGCTCCAGGCTCCAAGCCATCAGCCCAGAGCCTGACGCGGGGCTCGAACTCACAGACCGCGAGATCGTGACCTGGCTGAAGTCGGACGCTTAACCGACTGCGCCACCCAGGCGCCCCTAAAAGCTATTTTAAAACCTTCATAGGTCCCTAAAAGTAGGGTGGACCTCAGACTCTGGGCACGTGGTGCCTAAAAGCTCAGGCACCTTGAAAGCCCACAGGTTCTGGTTGTGCTGAATTTTGACAAGTTCAATGTGAACATGGAGCGCCATCTAGTGGCTCACATGCTTGCAATGCACCTGAGCTGTTCTGCCCTGCTGAAAAAAGTGAATCTGCAATCTTCAATCAGGGGTCTCAGACCAGACCCAAATATCTATCAGTTGGTGAATGGATTAAAACAAACAAAGAAACAAAAACAAAAACAAAAAAACAATTACAGTATATACATAGATTGGCAAATATTCAGCAATAAAAAGTGACTACTGATAAGCACAACGTGGATGAATTTCAAAGTGAAAGAAATTAGACCCAATGATGACATGATATATAATTCAATTTATATGAATTCTAGAAAAGGCACAATTATACAGACAGAAATTAGATCATTGTTTGTCAGAAGCCAGGGGTTAAAGGAATGTTACTGACTCTACCGATGTTCAAGGAAATGTCTACGGTCTGAATGTGCCCCACCCCTTCCTGGCCAATTCCTATATGAATCCTAACCCCAAAAGTTGATGGTATGAGGAGGTGGGATCTTTGGGAGGTGATTAGATCATGAGGGTAGAGCCCTCATAAATGGGATTCGTGCCTGGTAAAAAGAGGCTCCAGGGAGATCACTAGCCCTTTCCACCAGGTGAGGATACCATGTGAGAGAAGGTGCCAGCTATGAACCAGGAAGCAGGCCCTCACTAGACCTTGACCTTGCTAGTGCCTCGATCTTGGACTTTCCAGCCTCCAGAACTGGGAAAAATAAATTTATGTTGTTTGCAAGCCACGCAGATCAATCAGGCACATTTCCGGGAGATGGATATATTCTTCATCATGATTATTGTAGCATTTATATTTCTGTATACATTTTTCAAAGCTCAACAAACTGGTAATTTCATTGTTTGTCACCTACTTAGCAATAAAGCTAACTAAAAATAAATTTAATGTCAAACCTCTAGACCAGACAAATTAAATTAGAGTCTCTGGAGACAAGGCCCAGGTGCATTGGGCGGTTCTAAAGTACAGTCAGGGGTTGAGATCGACTGTGCTGTGCAGAAGGGGATCTGTGAGAAGGCCAACTTCACTGAGGCATTCCCAATGGGAAGGTGTAAATATGAAACTTTTAAAAATAACTCCTCCCCTTGGGCTCTGTTCAAGCATGAGGAAGGCTCCCTCCACATCTCATACCTACTGTTCCTTTCCATTCACTTCGTTACTATAACAGCCTAATTCCAGTTACAAAAATTCCATCCTGCTCATTTTTACTGCTTGACTCTCATGTCCACTTTCACCCCTCTCAGGGCAGGGAAGGGACCCCTGATCTGGGCCTGAAGAACTAAGAGAGGGTGGGGATGGTCGGTTCCTCCAGCCTTTCTTTCCTCTGCATTCACCTGGTGGGGGAAAGAAGAGACAGGCTGCAGTTCGGGAGGTCCCCAAGACCACCCTCATGTTCCATGATTCTCTAGGAGAACTCACAGAACTCAGAAAAGCCAATATACTCACTATTATGATTTATTCAGTGAAAGGACACAAGTTAAAATCAGTAAAGGGAAGAGATGCATAGAACAACGTCCAAGAGAAACCAGGCATGAGCTTCCATTTGTCCTCTCCCAATGGCGTCATGGGACAGTGTTTACTTCCCTCAGCAACTATGTGTGCTGACACACACAGAGCATTGCTAACCCGAGAAACTCACCTAAGCCTTGGTGTCCAAGATTTTTATTGGGAGTCAGTCATGTAGGCATGGCTGCCTGCCCATGTGACTGACTTCAGTCTCCAGACCTTAGATATCAAGCTGATATCATGCGGTCCAAGGTCCCCAGCATAAATCACACTATTGGCATAGACTATCTGGTATGACCGAAGGCCCCCATGTAAACAAATATACTCCTATCAGGCAGGACATTCCAAGGGCTCAGAGATTACCATCCAGGAACACAGCAGGACCAAACCTTTCTTTGTGCAAGCTGACTCCTTCACTGCACCCAGGCCTATCTGTATGCCCATGGAAGGAGTTGGTTAACTTTGTTGGGTCTAGCTCATTGTCTGCATGGATTCCATGTGAATGCTGGTAACCCTGGTGGACCTGAAGGATCTGAGCACTTTGTTGATATCCATTGTTATCCCAGCACTTTGTTGTAGCCTCTGGAGTCAGAAATGGATCCCAATCAGTATTTCATACCATCCTATTATTACAGCAACACATACAATTTCACACTGAATTCAAGACATCCCTGTATTAAAACAAACAAACAAACAAACAAACAAACAACCTCCTTGGCCATTTTCCCATAATGCAGGCTTCCCTTCCCACTCAGTTCCTCTGGTGCATCTCCCTCAGGAGCAAAACCAAACTCTCCCAGCTAGCTCTCTTTTGTCCCCACCACCAAAGTTTAGCTCCAGCCTCTACGTATCTAAATCCATTTTGGAACTTGGCAGAATTAAAGCGTCTTTCATTTTTCCGGGGTCCACCCTCAACAAGGCACTTGTGATGATATTTAGCAATGTACCTGCCTCTGTTACAGTTACTGTTGCCTGGCCAGCCACCACAGAGGATTCTCCTAGCCGGGGATGCTGTGTTGCTTCCAACATGCTGCAGGAACTATGATTTGTTGTCTAAAATCTGATGGCCAGCGGGTATCCCCAGTGGGACCAGGGCTTTGTTGAGTGTTTCCTGAATTCTTTCCTGTTCTCCTTGTCATGAAAAGCTATCAGCGATCTTGAGGTAACTCCTCTTTGCTATGAGACAATGTTAACTGTGTTTTATTGTTTGTCTTACCAAATAGCTTTGATTTGCTTTAAGTAAATACTGTATCTTACAGGAATGTCACTCAATTGATTTGCTTCTGCAGATGCCACGCAGTTTCATGTAAGTTTCCTGCTAAAAACAGCTGAGTCTGTATGTGTCATGTACCTATCCCTGCCATGGGTGATGGAGCACAGCAGGGCGTATGCAGGAACAGGGGCTCTGATCTACAGGCAGGGCAATGACTTTGCCCTCTGGGTGAGGGAATGCTTACAGCGAGAAAGTAATTGGGCTCCCGGGGGCCAGCTGAGCTGGAGGTGGGCCCAGGAACATTATTATGATTTACAGGGAAACAGAGTTGTTAGAGTAAGCCGACTGCTCAAAACACAGTCCTTTCCAGAAGTTAGTTCCTTAGATCCTTTCCTTAGGATCTGGAGCAGAGTTCAGCTCTGAGCAACCACTGGATTATGCATGCTAACTATGTTATGCCCAGAATTCGTGATTCCCAAATACCGCCAGGGAGCCGAGTCCGATGTAAAAGCAAAAGAGCCTTTATTCGAGCTAGCTCGAGCTCAATCCCCTACCTGCACCGATGCAGCGGTGAGATACCCGGGAGAGAGAGCGAGTTTCAAAAGGACAAAGGTTTTATTGGGGCCTAGGGGCAGTTGGTGAGGTAATGGCTGTGGCCTCAGCCGATTGGCTGGGGAAGGGTCCGAGTCCTGTTAGGCAGGTGAGCAGGAGGTTACTCAAGGGGAGGAGGCGTGGTCAAGGTGAAGGACACAGAACAGGATGGAGTTGGCCTGCGTAGGCCTGCCCTTTCAACTAGTCTTCAATCTAGCATGCAGGGTGGTTGTGCATACAAGGGACCAGTGCAGGCACACAGAGACCTGTGCTTCAAAGGGCCCGTGAAGCTCTGAGGCTTCCATCTTGAAATTCTCAATAATTTTAGTTTTGAACTTGTGTTTTGTAAATGACTTCTGATCGAACAGTGGAACATGTGCCAGGGGCTCATGTTCACATTGTGAGGTTTTTGTCTTTTAGTATGGCTTCTAATTTTTTGTTAGAAGCTGCACATGACAGACTGGGTAAATGGAATTGAGGGAGGGGCACCGGGGTGGCTCAGTTGGTTAAGTGTCGGCTCAGGTCATGATCATGTGGTTCGTGGGTTTGAGCCCTCCATTGGGCTCTGTGCTGACAGCTTGGAGCCTGGAGCCTGCTTCGGATTCTGTGTCTCTCTCTCTTCTGCCCCTCCCCCACTCATACTCTGTCTCTCTCTCTCTCTCTCTCTCTCTTAAAAATAAATAAACATTAAAAAAAAAGTTTTAAAAAAGGAATTGAGGGAAATAAGCCATTAGTGTGAGGGTTTATCTAAACATTGGGCTATGTCTCCTGTTTTCTGTAGCTGTAGGTGTTAGAGGCTAAGCTTTCCTGTGGTGTTCTTGTTTTTGTCTCCCCTGTGGTCTTTGGATTTCCTTAGAGACTTCTTAAACATCTTGAGATGCTTAGTTCTCGCAGCTGTCCGGGTTGTTACACTGGAGCCCTAGTGAGACACAAGGCACTGGTGGAAGGGAAGCATTCCATCGTCCTACTGTGAGGTCTCGGTGTCCCTGGGCCTTGGCCTTCAAGAGAGCTTCTTTATTTGCACTCAGGTGAGGTTGGGAGGCTGGAAGAGGCTGAGTTGAGTACTTCCCTTCCCCCAGGCTCATTAGGAAAACAGTTGCCCTGGAGGGCAGGCCTCGTTGAGAAGAATAGAATTCTCTGGGTGTATTTAAGAAAGGCTATTTTCCCCCCACCCCCTTGCAGAAGCAGGAGGGGATTTTTCTCTGATCTTGCTTGTGAGAACTTGACAGGGCTCCCAGCTACGCTACCTCTCACCAAAACCTCCCTGGATTTTTCACTCTCCGTCTTGCCTGCACTGGGCCTCCAGCCACTTGTCAACTACACTCTGGGTGTTGCTACAGATGGACGCCAGAGCCCTGGTGTCGGTGGGAGTTTCTGCCGCGGCGCTTCTGCTCAGTGAGTCGCCATTCTCTGTATCTGTTTGTCTTGCCAGTGTGGGAGGCAGGGGGCTTGTCCTGTGGCCTCAGTTCTCAAATGGATTTAAGAAGAGTTGTTGGTGTGTAGTTTGCTTAGCTTTTCTTGTTATTGCGTGGGTTGGCGATGACGTGATGTGAGCGAAAGGTCAAGAGAGAATTCTTGAGATGTTTTCGGTGCAAAGAGGTGTTTTTAGGGGCGCCTGGGTGGCTCAGTTGGTTCAGCATCTGACTCTTGATTTCTGCTCGAATTGTGATTTCAGTTTGTGACAGGCCTTGCCAGGCTCTGCTTGGGATCCTCTCCCTCCCTCTCTCTCTCTCTGCCCCTCCCCTTCTCATGGTCTCTCCCTCTCTCTCTCTAAGTAAACAAACAAACAAACAAACAAAAAATCTGTTTAAAATTTTAACCAACAGTTTTAGTTATGTGGGAAACAGTATGGCTGTGAGAAAGAGCATGCGCTTTGGAGACCTGGATGGTTACGTTGGCTGCCCAATCTTTCCTGACTGCTTCATATAAAACCTTGCTACTCGGGGCACCTGGGTGGCTCAATCGGTTAAGTGACAGACTTTGGTTCAGGTGATGATCTCACGGTTTGTGAGTTCGAGCCCCGTGTTGGGCTCTGTGCTGACAGCTCGGAGCCTGGAGTCTGCTTCACATTCTGTGTCTCCCTCCCTCTCTACCCCTCCCCCGCTCACGCTCTATCTCTCTCAAGAATAAATAAACATTAAAAAAGAAAAACAAAACCTCGCTACTCAAAGCATGTTCCATATTAGTGTTAGATACTAGTGGCATTTTCCATACCCAGGAGCTTGTTAGAAAAAGTGCTTCTCAGACCCCACCCCAGGCTGTGGTGGAGCCCCTCCCTAAGGAATGTGGTGAAAATCTCAAGACCAGGGAAGGCAACCTGGCTACGTGGGCATGCGCCACATTCCTCAGGATTTTGTAACAGGACCGCCCATTCAGACTCTCCCACGTGTGGGAGACAAAGGAACAAACATTGTACAAAAGGCAAGGCCCCTCTGTGATCGGGGTTCAGTTTTTCCAGTACAACCCACTGAGCCCTTGCCGGTACGATGAATAAAGTTGCTCCCTTGACACAAGAGCCTCAGTGTCACGTCTCTCTGTGCAAGAATCCTGCTACAAGAGCTACTGAATCAAAATCCACATTAAAACAAGTTCCACCAGCCATTCCTGTGCCTGTTAAAATCTGAGAAGATCTGACTTGAAGTTCCCTCAAACTTTGATCATGAGTGTATTATCTCAGTTCCCAAACTGTGCACTGAATTCAACACGCTAGGGCATCGCCGTGAATTCTCAGGGGCTCTGGGGGTATTTTTAAATTTTCAGGGAAGCACAGTAATATCTGTCTACCACCGCGTGAACCCCTGGCTCGAGATTGTTCCATTCCAGTGTTAAATCACTACATTCCTTGTGATGATCATCAAATCACAGCTGTGAAATCTAGGGAATGCAGCTAGGTGTTGAGCTATCAAATCCAGGAATTCTACTGTGAATAAAATAATACTGTGTACAAGTCCACATGGAACCAGAAATGAGGTGGCAGGTCTGAGGAGCTGTGCAGGGCCCAACAGGTGCTTGGTTGTTGGGGTAGCAATGCGCATTAAATTGTCTGAACCTGTCTACGGAATAAATAGAAGTGCCAGGTATTTCTTTTCCTAGGGATGCTGACACACTAAGAGCACCATGAACTGAGAAAATTTGAGAACCTCAGCTTTACCGTTTGGTTATTTCTCTCTCACTCGAATTTTGTGTGGATTAAATGACCTAAGGTATAATAAATCGCTGCCCATTGAACATTATTAGTTCATTTGACTTTGCCTTTACTCAGTCTGCTACTTTTCCTGTTGAACTCGACTGCATTCTTTTTTTTTTTTAATTTTTTAATGTTTTATTTATTTTTGAGAGAGAAAGAGGGAGACAGAGTGCAAGTGGGGGAGGGGCAGAGAGAGAGGGAGACACAGAATCGAAGCAGGCTCCAGGCTCTGAGCTGTCAGCACAGAGTCCGAATCGGGGTTCGAACTCACAAACTGTGAGATCATGACTGAGCCAAAGTCGGACGCTTAACTGACAGAGCCACCCAGGCGTGCCTCAACTGTATTCTTTAAAGACTTGTGCAAGGTCGAGGAACCCTGACCTTACAGGCAAGATATGTTTACAAGGCCATAATCAGTTGCTCTACTATATACAATGCTTACATGTGTATCATTCTCTATTGTTCACAAACCACTTCATGTACATAATCTTGACTTTTCACAACTTCATGAGGAAAGCCATTTTAAAGAAGAAAAACTAAAGCCCCCAAATTCAGAGAGGTCACATAATTGCCCAAGCTCACACAGCACTCTTTTCTTCCCTGAAACCAGTGCCCCTGACTTCTCTTGCTGCCTGAAGGGAAAGGAGGATATTCAAGAACTGGGTAAAATGTGGGTGGGGAGTTTTAATTTAAATTTTGCAGCTGGCTGGAGTGCTAGCTTCCTATTGGAGCAGAGCCCTCTCAGTATAACTACTGAGGCCAACTAACAGCTGGCCTGAGGTCATACTTGGGACGCCACGGTATGACTGGAGCCCAATCACTTGCTCCAACTTGCCATGAAATTGCACAGGTCCTAAGAGAGCAGTAGATGCCAGTCTGCTGGGAAGATTCCATTTGGCACAGAGCAGCTCCCATCGAGGGATGACTCTTCTCAGATGACCTCCACCTCCTCAATGACTTGCAAGAAATGGTGCAGTCTTTAAAAAGAGATTGCATGATACCCCACTCCCTGATAAACTTGGCTTGCCAGCCACCAGGGTGCAGTCTCTTGTAAGATGACCTTCAAATTGCCAGTGCCTGGCATTGGATATGAGGGGGCTGGCAGGAAGGCAGTGGAAGCCCAAATGCTTAGGTAACACACACACACTCCGCTCCTTCTTTCGCTCTGGCAGACAAATAGAAGTAAAAGAAGTTACTGCTTACAGAGGTTGGGCTCCTATTTCAGGGTGGCATTGTCTAACTAGCAGCCAGGTAGCTATGCGGTGAGTGTTGAGGAAAGGGAACTTTCCGTTCTGCTTCATTTATTGCCATTTCAGGTGATTTAATGAGCCTTACCCTCGCGTACACACACACACACACACACACACACACACACAGGCAGTTTTGGAGGGTTTGAGTAGATCAGGGGATTGGTAATGGACTCTGGTCCCCATGTCAGGGATGCTTCTGACCTGGAAGGGCTGGGACAATTCATGGAAGGCAATGGAAGCCTCCATAGAGAGCGCTTTCGAGACGAGGAGAGCTACATCAGAGCTGAACACACCATTGCCTCTGGATCCCTCATTTGGTTCTTGTCCAGATCAGGGGTGACCAGAATTGATGACCATCTGTCCAGTGTTTCTTAGCCTCCGGCCAGGGCCAAGTAGGCCTGGCGTGCACCACCTCTCCCGCCCGCTCCAGCCTCAGTCCACCGGGTGGAAGGTCTTGCTTTGTTCCTTTTCCCGTTCCTCAGATGTAATTCCTACTTAAGGAGGCGCTGTACAGAATCCCATTCCTTTTGAATAATAATGAAATTGAACATTTGTTGAGAAGTCACTAGCAGCAGGCATTGTGCTTTGTGCCTCCTCCCAAAGACCCCCTTATTAGTTTGCTGGGGCAAGTATGCCAAAGTAGCACAAACTGCGCGGCTTCCCCAGCAGAAGTGTGTTGTATCACAGTTCTGGCGATCAAACTTGCAAAATGAAGGTGTGGGCAGGGCCATGCTTCCTTGGAAGGCGCTGGGGAAAAACGAGCTGTTCCGGGTCTTCGTGTTTGGTGCTTCCTTGGCTAGTGGGAGCATAGCACTGTTCTTCACGTGACTTGTCGCTGAAGGGCTGTCTACATCCAAATTTTCCTGTGTTATAAGGACACCAGTCACCCTGGAGTAGGGACCAACCCTACTCCCGTACGACCGCATCTTAACTTACTATGTCTGCAGTGATCCTGCTTCTACACAAGGCCACATTCTGAGGTATTGGAGGTGAAGATTCAGCATAGAAATTTGCGCAGGAAGGACACAATTCAAACAATCACACCTCTCTTCCCCCAACAGATTAAGAAACTGAACCACAGGGAAAATAAACAACCTTCCCAGAGCCACGCTCCCAGGAAGTGACCAAGCTGGGATTAGGATCTGGGGCCCATTACCTAAGGAAGTGGTTTTCCAACTTTGGCAAGAACCTACTTCACCTCGGGGCACTTTGGACCCTGACTGCCGGACCCACCCCCAGAGTTTCCGGGGCAGGAGGTCTGGGTTAGGGCCAATGCGTTTGCATTTCTAACAAGTTCTGGATGCTGCTGCTGCTGCTAGCAGGCACTTTAAAAACCGGTGCTCTAGGGGTGCTTGGGTGGCTCAGTCAGTTGAGCATCCAGCTCTTGATTTTCGATCAGGTCATGATCCCAGGGTTGTGGGATTGAGCCCTGAGTTCAGCATGGAGCCTGCATAAGATTCTCTCTCTCTCTCTCTCTCTCTCTCTCTCTCTCTCTCTCTCTCTCTCTGCCCCCCACCCCGAGCTCTCTCTCTAAAACCAAAAACAAAACCACTGCCCCACCGGTTCTCAGGTTTCCGAGTGCATAAAAATCAAGGGGAAGTTTTGTTTATGCTTTTGAGCAGATCCTGTGGGTCACACCAAGAGATTTCAATTCGATAAATCTGGAAGGGACCCAAAAATGTGTATTGTTGACAAGCAAACCCAGGGATTCTGAGTCATGTGATCGGTAGCTACGCTCTGAGAATATGGTTCTAGCTTCCCTGCAGACCCCTCTCCCCCTCCAGGTCCTCAGCTTTGACTATGTATTGGAATCACCTGGGAAATATTCAGAAGGACAGAACTGATGACTGGGATTTACCCCTGAAGCTGCTGCTGTTTTTTTTTTTTTTTTTTAACTTTATTGATTTCGGTAGAGAGAATGTGCACAGAAGGGGCAGTGAGAGAAGAGAGAGAATCCCAAGCAGGCTCCACATTGTCAGCACAGAGCCCTAGGTGGGGCTCAATCCCACGAACTGTGAGATCATGACCTGAGCGGAAATCAAGAGTCAGATGCCTAAGAAACTGTGCCCCCCATGCTCCCCCCACTGTTGAAGCTTCTGATTGTGTTAGTGTGGGAGGTGGCCTGCTCCACTGGTTTTTTGTGTGTTTGTTTGTTTGAAGTCTCTTAGAGGTGATGCTAAGGTGCAAAGTTGAGAACCACTGCCACAGACAGCCCTGAGCATGGTAAAAAGCTGCTAGGGGTTCACTCCTGTGGGTAAGGTTCCAGAGCATTTGTCCGCAGAGCCTGGACACCCTAGGAGCTCCAGTTCTTCCCCAGCACTAAGTCAGAAGGGTCCTTGTTACTCAGAACTTTTGCAGCCCAAAAGCCTATACCTTTTCCAGAGAACCTAAATTTTGATCCCTTCATTCATTCACAGGAGGCAGTGTGGGGCCCCGGTGAGCCACGAAGACTCTAGAACCAGGTTACCTGGGTCTGACCCCAGCTTCTCCCCTTGCTAGGGCATGACCTTATGCACATTATTGATGGGGTGCCTGGCTTCACTTACCTGGAAACTTTGTCTCCTAGGGTGGTTCTGAGTAATGAGTGAGTTGATTGCATGCAAAGATCTTACAACAGCACCTAGCACAGAGTCAGCCCCAAATTAGTGGGTCTTAGAACAGTTCACTGAACAGATACGTATTAAGCAGCTACTATGTGCCAGGCACCGGGGCACAACAGGAAATAAAACACGGAATAGAAACCTTTATGAGGTCCCTTATCCCGTAGAGCTGACAATGGAGGGAGCGGAAGGTGATAATATATGTAAGGCAAAGGGTACTAGCCTCATACTATTTCTATCTCAGGATCCCCAAGATGTACTGAGCCCTTTTACCATCTGCATGTTTCTGTCACCCTTTACCCCCCATTCAGATATTGAAGCCCCGGTTCCTAATGTGATGGTATTTGCAGGGGGCGGGGCTTGAAGATGTCATGAGGTCATCAGTGCAGAGCCCTCATGAACCAGAATAGTGCCCTTCTGAGAAGACACAGCTTAATCCCCTCTGCTTTCTGCCCTGTGAGGCCCTAGCAAGAAGACTTGAGTCTGCAAACCAACAAGAGGGCTCTCACCAGAACCCCACTCTGATCCCTGACTTTCCAGGCTCCAGAACCATGAGAAATTTTTTCCTCTTTTTCTCTCTCTCTTTTTCTTTCTTTCTTTGTTTCTTTGTTTCTTTCTTGCTTTGTTTCTTTGTTTCTTTCTTGCTTTCTTTCTTTCTTTTCGTTTCTTTTCCTTTTCTTTTTTTTAGTGTTTTTATTTTTGAGAGAGAGAGAGAGCAGTAGTTGGTGAGGGGCAGACAGAGAGAGGGTGACACGCAATCAGAAGCAGGCTATAGGCTCTGAGCTGTCAGCACAGAGCCCAATGCAGGACTCCAGCTCACCAACTGCCAGATCATGACCTGAGCTGAAGTTGGACACTTAATCAATGGAGCCACCCAAGCACACTGAGAAATAAATTTCTATTAAGCCCCGTCATCTATGGGATTTGTTAGAACAGGCAGAGCCACTACATACCCTAGGTGAGAGAGATGTCAAAATCAAGTCCTCTGCGTCCAGGCAGTGGGCTGTGGGACCCAGTGGGGGGCAGGGAGAGAATGGGGGCGTGGGTGTGGAAAGGCAGGAAGGGAAGTGTGGTGCACGAGGATTCTCCTTCAGCACACTGCCCTCCCCTCCTGCTGCCCTCCTCTTCTTGGATTAAACTTTTCCAAGAAAGTACTCTGGATCTCTCTCCCCTCCCTCTGTCCCCTGTTTATTTGCCTCCCCAGTGGTTGAGCTGGGAAATTGCCCACTCTGCCTAGTGTTTTCTGTCCTCCCGTGGAATTCTCGCCACAGGACGGGAATGTAGGTCGGATGGACCAGAGCAGGGCACAGAGACACCCAGAAACAGGGGGAGTGCTAGCACTCCCGGGCCTGGCTGGCTGGGAGCACTGGCGGACTGAAGTGGTTTTTTTTCCTTTTGGACCTGTCGCCTCCTTCCGTTTCCACGAAGCTCCTTCTCAGACAAACGCTATGCCTGGTGGGCGCTGGAGGGCGCTGCTCCTTTGATTTCCGAAAAGAAGCAGTCTTCCTGGGAGATCCCGCAGCCAGAGGGGCTCTACTCTGAAATTCCGCTAGCCCCCCCCCCCCCCCCACCGGGCAGCAGCCTCCCGTGTCCATCGGCCGGGCGACTGGCCTGCACCCCTTGCCCCGTGCGGCCCCCTTGCCCCGCGCAGCCCCCCTGCCCCGCGCAGTTGCGGGGATGCTCGGCCAAGGAGCCAGGTTCCCAGCTCGCACGTACCGTCTTGCCTCAGCAGGTGTCACTGTGGTTGGGAAAGTGAGCGCCTGGAGGCTGTGAAGGGCAGACTTGGCCCGGGGGTGGGGGAAGGGGGCACGAAACGACTGAAATGTTCCCTAGAGTGAAGAATTGCTCCCACCAGCGCTTGAACCTCCTGTGGTCGCCGCATGGAGGTAGAGGGGCCTTTTTTCACAAAACGGATGAAATTGGATCAAACTTGTCTAGTCAGGTGAGGTCTTGGGGGTCCCTTCTCCCTGGAATTCCCCAGACACCACCACCCTGTGAGGAGCTTTCAATGCAGATCCCTGCCCCTCACCTGAGAATTTCTAGTTGGAACTAATGGGAATCTGCATTTTAAAAAACATTACAGTGTTATGTTAGTTTCAGGTATGCAATTTAGTGATTCAACAATTCTATACATTACGCAGTGCTCATCATGAGAAGTGTACTTTTAATCCCCTTCACCTATTTCACCCATCCCCCAACCCACTTCCCCCCTGGTAACCATCAGTTCATCCTCTAGAGTTAAGAGTCTGTTTCTTGGTTTGTCTTTTTTTTCCTTTGTTCATTTGTTTGGTTTCTTAAATTTCACATATGACTGAGATCATATGGTATTTGTCTTTCTCTGACTTACTTCACTGACTTACTCTAACCTCATCTGTGTTGTTGCAAATGGAAAGATTTCACTCTTTTTTATGGCTGAATAATATTCCTTTGTATATATACCACTTCTTTATCCATCTATGGTTGACGCTTGGGCTGCTTCCATAATTTAACCGTTAGTAAATAATGCTGCAATACACATACGGGTGCATATGTCTTTTTGAATTGGTGTTTTTGGTTTTGGGGGGGGTAAATACCCAGTAATGGAATTACCAGATCATGTGGTGATTCTACTCTTAATTTTTTGAGGATCTCCATTCTGTTTTCCACAGTGGCTGCATAACTTTGTCTTCCCATCAACAGCGCACAAGGGTTCCTTTTTCGCCGCATCCTCCCAACACTTGTTCTTTCTTGTGTTTTTTTTACTTTAGCCATTCTGACAGGTGTGAAATGATACCTCCTTGTGGTTGTGATTTGCGGTTCCCTGTTGGGGAACCTGCATTTTTAACAAGCCCCTCTGATGTCACAATTGGTACCTTCCTTACTTTGGAAAACACTAAGAGACTCGGTCGGATGAAATCAATTTCCTGGAGATGGGCTAGGAATCTGGGTACTGTTTCAAAAGATGTTTCCCTGGATAATTAGAAAATTACAGAAGTCATTTTTCCTCCAAAGGGCAGAAAGTGGCCATTTTCACCACCATTTTGGATTCAATTACTACCGAATGCCTGCTACTCTGCTAAACCCTTACTTACTTAATTGTCTCATTTGTTCCTCTTTACAACTTGGCGGCATCAGCTTCTCCATTTCCACCCGGGGTAACTGAGACTTGCCAGGTTAAGAAATTTATCCACAGTCTCTACTTATCTGTGGCAGGGTGTCAACTCTATCCTAGGTCTGTGTGGCCCCAAAAGCTTTGCAATCCTCTGTGTGGTTTGTATAAATGGATAAGGGAAGCACGGGTTCTTGGTCTGCCAGTCTGACCCCTGATAGGATGACACATGAGCTCTGCAGATTTAAGATTAGAACTAGACACAAAAAATACTGGAGACTTAACTTGGAGGCCACTGCAGACCTTGGCAGGGGTTTTGGGTCCAGATTTGACCAAACACTAGTCATTTAAGTGTATCAGTAGTTCTCAGTTCTTTGTACTGTTGCACACAGGTAGATTTACAGCAACCACCCGACCAAGCCACCTTCAGCAACCTTGGCATTTATTCCAGGAGCCTCCAGAGCTCCCTGGCTCTGTGCACCCCCTACACCCCTACAGTCCATTTACAGCACAGCGGCCATAGTGGGATTTCTAAAATGTCAGTCAGATCATGCCACTCCAAATTTGCAATGGATTAGAATAAAATCTAAAGCCCTAATGGTGGTCCTCAAAACTCCAGTGGCTGTAACCCAGGCTACCTCTCCTTCTCACCTTCTACCATCCCCCAGGGCTCACTGAGCTCTTCTCTCATTCCCAGCTTAGGGTCTCCCCTACTAGCATATCGCGGCCACAAGGACAAGAACTTAGCCCTGTGCACTACTAAATCTTCTATGCTGGCATTTGAGAAATATTTGTGAGTGAATATTTATGAATGAGTTTGCGAATGCGTTGGCGAATTATGTTTTTTGATTCTTGGATGTTGTTTTGTTAGGGAAACTAGAGTGGGAAATAGTTGCGGGGAAAAGCCTTGCAATGTTCTATTTCATTTCTACACGTTAGTTGGTGTTTGGGGTTCTCCCTTCTACTCTCTGGAGTCAGAAAACACAAAGAGCACAGTTTCTGAAAGCAAAGAACATACCCACTGAACAAAGGAACACCCAACCCCCCTTCACTGTTCCCCATGTTCAGTTGTGGACCACCCGCGAGGACCCTCTTGGAGCAGACCATGTTCTCTAATCTGCTGTGGAAGAGTTTGTACTGGTTTCTTAGTGCGAGACCAGGCAGATGACATCAGAACCCGTTATAGAGGGACATGTACGATAAAAAGAATTTGATGTACCTGTCCACCCAGTCAACAACAACAAAAAAGAACTCTGTTTTCTTCTGTCTGCTGGGTCACTGGATTTGGCAAAGAAAGGATGAGGTTCTTGGGTGAGATGAAAGAGGTAGGTTGCTGGCCTCACTGTTGTTTGGTTTCTTGGTTTGTTTTGTTTTGAAGGAAGTCACTTGCCAAAGATCCGGTGGTGGTTATCTCCACATCTTAGGCAATGTTGGGGACCCAAAGCAAGGCTGGAATTGCCTGGGGTCTGAACTGGAGTGATTCGCACATGCTCAGCCCTGCCTCACCAGTGCCTTGGCCTAGCAAGCTACCCTCCCTCTCCCTGCGACCGTGTGCCTCTCATTGTCGGTGGGCATGAAATGCTATTCAACAGCCGCGTCTGTACGGACAGCCAGTGTATAAACATTATTATTTTTATCTACATAAATATGTAGAAGCAACTGAATGCAGTTCTTGCTACAGAATAAGGTGTCTCTCGTTCCTTAAGCTTTTTTCTGGTTCAAAAACAGTAACACAAGTTAAACTTTTTCTGTAGCCGAAGCAGATGCATGGCGGAGCTGGTAAAGCTGAAGGCTCAGGGTTACTCAACTGTAGGAAAGCAAATAAAATGGAAGGTTTAGAGCTGTGCATTTGCACGGCTTCTTCCAAGGCCCTAGGCATGACCTAGGAATGTATTCACATGTGACATGCTTTTGTAAAATTTGAAAAATGTTTTAACTGTCATCAGAACCATTCTCTTTTTCCTCTTCAACTTTCATTCCCATGATTTTTTGCATCTGGTGGCGTTGGAGGTGGTAACGGTCACTTTGGTGATCCAGCCAGAGGAAAGTTAATTGCAGATAGAGTTGGCTTGGATTTCATAGGATATACTTACTTGGTTCCCAAGTATTTCACGTAGGAATAAGTTATACAAAATTTTGCTGATTTTCCTAGAGTTGGAAGGGCCTTTAATACCTCTGGTCTATTATGCTTCCCCACCTGACATTGTAAAACAAAGTTGCCCAAGACCAAAGTGTGTCTGTAGTGAAGGAGAGTTAGGGTTGCAACATACAAAGCCAGAAGCTAATCTGTGTAAAACGCGTGCAGTCATCAGAACTTTAATACTGTAGGTAGAAAATTGAGTTCTCATTGGTGCCAGATCAAAGCAGAAGTTGTATCCTGTCTGAGATTAAAAAAAAAAAAAAAAAATTAAAAAGAAATAGAAAAACAAATACTATATATGATTTCACTTATATGTGGAATCTAAAACACAAAACAAATGAATAAACAAACAAAAAGCAGAATCAGACTTGTAAATGCAGAGAACAAACTGATGGTTGCCAGAGGGAAGGGCGGGGGGAGTGGGATGGGTGAAGGGGAGCGGGAGATTTGGGGTCTAGTTAGGGAATGAATAAGGCCCAAGAATAAAAGGCCCAGCATCGGGAATATAGTCAATGTTACTGTAATAGCCTTGTATAGTGACAGATCGTAGTTACACCCGTGGTGAGCTTAGCATGTCGCATGGAGAAGTTGAATCACTATGTTGCATACCTGAGACTAATGTAACATTGTACGTCAATGATACTCAAATTAAAAAATGGGGAAAAATGAAGAAAAAAAAACAATTCATAATGGGCCACCATATGGACATCTATCAAATACCAATTCATAAGTGGCTTCAATTTAAAGCATTAAAAATTATTACTTGAAATCTTAAGACTTACACTTAAAAAAAGATGATAGGGTTTCCCTAAATTTGACAACCATCTTAAAAATTCACATGACCTTAAGAATAATGAGTTTTTCCTATTTGGTACGACAAAATCGTTATTATATAAAAGGTACACAGCCAAAAATACAGGAAAAAATCATGATCGGCTGGTCAACTAATATATATTATATACAATAAATTTTTATTTTAACTATTATATATGAATTATGTATATATAATGCTCTGTCTCTGGATTTTGTGATGTTTGTGATATTTGCCAGCTTTTAATGTTTTTATTGAGATATAATTGATGTATAACATTATATTAGGTCCAGATGTACAATGTAATGATTTGATATGTATATATATTGCAAAATGATCACCACAATAAGTCTAGTTAATATCCATAACCACAAATAGTTAACATTTTTTTTCTTATAATGAGAACTTTTAAGATCTACTCTCTTAGCAACTTCCAAACACACAATGCAGTATTATTAGCTATAATCACCATGCTGTACATTAGATCCCCTTGACTTACTTATTTTATGACTGGGAGTCTATACCTTTTAATTCCCTTTGCCAATTTTACCCGCATTCCATCCCCCGCCTCTGGCAGCGACCAATCTGTCTCTGTATCTAGGAGTTCCGGGGTTTTGTTTTTTTGTTTTTTGTTTTTTCTTTTTTAAAATTCTGCATATAAGAGAAATTATATGGTATTTGTCTTTCTCTGTCTACTTATTTCACTTAGTAGATAATGCCCTCAAGGTCCAACTATTTTATCATATGATGAGATTTCCTTTTTTTAATAGCTGAATAATATTTCATTATACACACACACATACACATGCCCACCACATTTTTTAATCTATTCATCCATCAATGGATATTTAGGTAGTTTCCATGTCTTAGCTATTGTAAATAATGCTATAATAAACATGGGGGTACATACATCTTTTCAAGTTAGCATTTTCATTTCCTTCAGATAAATACCCAGAAATGGAATTGCTGAGTCACATGGTTATTCTATTTTTAATTTTTCAAAGAACCTTAATGCTGTTTTTTGTAGTGGCTACATCAATTTACATCCCACACCAGTGTATGAGAGTTCCCTTTTTCCAGTTCTGGCCATCACTCGTTACTTGTCTTTTTGATGACCGTCATCTGACAGGTGTGAGGTGATAGCTCATTGTGGTTTTGATTCATGTTTCCCTGACGATGAGTGATGTTGAGCGCCTTTTCATGTCTCTTGGCCACCTGTATGTCCTCTTTGGAAAATATCTATCCTCAGCCCATTTTGAAAATGGATCATTTGGTTTTGAGTTGCAGGAGTTTTTAATGTATTTTGGATATTAACCCTTATCAGATGCCACGGTTTGCAAATATTTTCTCTCATTCAGGAGCCTCCCTTTTTATATTGTGGATGCTTTCCTTTACTGCACAGAGGCCACTTGTTTATTTTTGCTTTCCTTACTTTGCTTCTAGCATGTCTCAGCTTTTTAAAATTTGTAACCGGTTGTGATTTCACTTCTCACCCTAAGTTAATACTTTGGTACCTCCCCTACCTACTTATTAAGATTCTGCTGCCCGGGGTGGACAAGAACAGGTAAGCAACTCTTCCTATGGGACCCTTCCTTACCAAGCCAGTGGGTCTGTGCTGCACGCTACACTACTTGCTCATCAGAAAGGGAAGGAAGAAATAGATGCAAAGAAGGAGAAGCTAGAGAGGAAAGAAAAGAGTACCGAAATTCAAGCTGAACAGGTGAAAGTGGGCAAGGGGAGAATGAAGACTCCATAATGGCTGCTAACCAGAAAGAGACACATAAAGCAAAATATTAGGAAAATGCAGGGTAAAACAGACTAAACATTTTAGGGGGTTTTTCTAACTCTCTGCCAGGCCTTTCCCAGATGGCAACTGAACCATTTGTTTAAATTAAGTCTTGCTTAAATTATAAGGAGCTGAGCTAATTGTCAACGTCAAGAATTCTTGGAAGCCAGCCACGGGAGGTGGGAGAGCATACAGTGAGCTAGGGTGGGGAAGTGGCTCAACGTTTGCCAGCTGAGGATTTCTGGGATCCTTCTGGTATTCACTCATGTTCAAAACCATAGTCACCCTCCAAAAGCCAGCCACTTTATCATGGCTGGAGTGCTGAAGCCCCAGTGCCATGAAATATTCAGCATCGTTGATGGAAGACTTCTTTTTTTTTTTTTTTTTTTTTTTAAATCCCCTGAGAAGAAAGTAATGGAGGAAAAGCAAAAGCTGGGGCAGGTAGCATAGTGAATGGGTCTGTCCCTCCTACTTTTTTCTTTTTTTTTCTTTTTTATTATAGTTGCTATAAAGTTCTGGAAATCAAAAATAATTTTAAAACCAAATAAGCGGACTTCAGGATTAAAAATTGAGATGAAGTTGATCTTTGGGGCATTCAGGTGGCTCAGTCGGTTAAAAGTCTGACTCTTGATTTTGGCTCAGGTCATGACCTTACAGTTCATGAGATTGAGCCCTGCAACAGGCTTTGTGCTGGCAGGAAGAGCCTGCTTGGGATTCTTTCCTCTCTCTCCTTCTCTCTGACCCTCCCCTGCTCGCACGCTCTGTCTCTTTCTTTCTCTGAAAATAAATGAAGAAACATAAAAAAAAAAAAAAAAAAAAAGATAAGTTGGCCTTTTAGTTGTAGAGGCCTGAATAATCACACGTAGAAATAAGAATTTCCTGATGGTACAAAATAGAGTCCTGCAGTTTTACGTTGATGGCCCAGGGTTTAAGATGCAGTATCCAAGGAGAGTGAAGAAAACATGCCCGAACAGGGCAGAGATCACAGGGTCTAGTCTGAACATCCGTAAAAGAGAAGCACTCTCTGGATGAGCACAAACTATCCACTGACACATCTTAAAACTCTTAGCTCCTTTGCCCCCTGCAAACAGCTCGTGGGGCAACACCAAGTCCTCCCCCAGCATCTCTGGCTAATGTAAGTTCTCCGTCTGATGGCTTCCTTCACACCCACCTGCCCCAGCTGTGCCTTTCCAAAAACACTTAGAGACTGCAGCCAAGCTAGTTTTCTTTTTAACTTTCAATTTTTATTGAGGTAAATTAGGAGTTGGGAGCGATCCCAACTTAACTTTCCTAATACTGTCACTAAGTGGCCACGGGTAATTGCTTGAGAGCTGCCCGCCAGATGACAGAACGGAACAGCAAACCTCCAAAGGGTCAGCCATTCAGTGGCACCCCACGGCCAATTGTCTGTACGCTTTACTGAACCTTACATGGAAACACCAAGCCTCCTGGATCTGTGAAATTTGGATCAGAACTGCCTGAACAGCTTCGCTGTCGGTTTTTCTGGGCTAAAGGGACAAGAATTGTAACTGTTGAAAGCTAATGATGATGATGTCTAACAGAAAATCACTTGCCCATGGACACATCAAGTTGGATCAGTTACTGGAGACTGTTCACCTAGTGCCAGTGACGTTTGAAAATGTCTCTGTGCCATAATGTGTGAGCATTTTGGCTCTGTAAATTCCTGCAGGGCATATAAAGGCAGCGTGCCCTATTGAAAGGAAATTGAGCCCTGTTCCCAGGCCTCCTCGGTTGTCTCCCAGCAAACAGTGTGAAGGAAGGTAACTCACCCCATTTCTGGGATCCTCAACATACCTGTCTGTAAAAGGGGGATGAGACACTCCGCCATATTTACTGGAGAGGGAGTCACAGAGATCAAAGTGATCAAAGCTATGGATGGATTTTAGCAATTTCTATACAGATGTAAATAGAGCTTGTTACATAAATGGAAGATTCTCTATCCCTAGCACCTCACATGATGGTCCTGATCTCCAGAGCCTGCTGTAGCTGCCATACGTGCTCTCCATAAGGGCGTTTCAGTTGCTGAGGAGTTCTGCCTTTTGAAGCCTAGGTTTTGTGATTGATGAGATTCTTTCACTTTAAGGAAAAGTCGGCACTGTTCATAAAATCTTTTGAGACTGGAAGAACTTGAGGAGTCTTTTCTTTGCCACGAATTTGGCCTGAACTTCAACCAGCCTCATACAAGAGCGCCATGATGGATAAGTGTGTGATGACAATGCACAAGTGATGGAATGAATGAATACAGATTAACTGCAAATTACAGATTAGCAGGCAACCCGTAGCCAATCTGTAAAGGGTTCATCAGCCCTTCCAGTTAAAAGGCTAATAAGGAAGTAAATGGTGGTGCCTGGGTGGTTCAGTCCATTGAGGATCTGACTCTTGATCTCAGCTCAGGTCTCCATCTCAACATAGTGAGTTCAAGCACCACATTGGGCTCTGCACTGGGAGTGATGCCTGCTTAAAACAAAAACGGGGAAGGGGTGCCTGGGTGGCTCAGGCGATTGGGCGCCCGACTTCAGCTCAGGTCATGATCTCCCGGTTCCTGAGTTCGAGCCCCACATTGGGTTCTCTGCTTACAGCCCACAGCGTGGAGCCTCCTTCGGATTCTGTCTCCCTCTCTCTCTGCCCCTCCCCTGCTCACACTCTGTCTCTTTCTCTCTCTCACTCTCAGAAATAAACACTAGAAAATAAAAAAAATAAGGCAGTAAATGTTACAGAAGCTCACTAGCCTAATGAAGTCTTGTCGTTTCCTACTGTGGACAGATTTTCCTGGTTTACTTATTTGTTCCTATTAGGTTACTATCAAGCCTAGTTGAAGTTTTCTGTTAAGTCCGATCTTAACTTGCTTAGTTGACCTTAAGCTTTCCAAGCAAAAGGGCATTTTCCCCCCTTAGAGCTGTATTTTCAATATTGGAAAAAAAATGTTTCTTCAGGGGATTAGATATGAAAGTAATTCCCAACAATAGGGAAATAGACCTCAAAGCTTTCAGCTGGGAAAAACCGAGAAATTAGAAACAGAAAGGCCTTGTTTGCCTTTATATTTATTTGCTCTTCGAAA
This sequence comes from Neofelis nebulosa, assembly GCF_028018385.1. Lineage (NCBI taxonomy): Eukaryota > Metazoa > Chordata > Mammalia > Carnivora > Felidae > Neofelis > Neofelis nebulosa. The sequence goes on from NC_080785.1 coordinate 55,218,399, forward strand.
TTATAAAAGAAATATGCGCTTATTTTAGAAAACTTATACAAAGAGTACAGAAGAGGAAAAAGAGACAGGAAAAATGCATAGGTACCTTCCTGACAGTATTTTTTTTTCCCAGTGCATTTTCCATAGCTCAAATCATGTCTTAATTCCTTTAGTAGATCGTTGTTGTGACCCCTATATACCAGGCACTGTGCTGGGCGGGCACTTTTTTGGAAGACGCTGGTCAGCAGGATAGTTTTACTTAATTTTTATATCTACTTTCTTCATTTATAACATGGCTTTTCCAGGAGATGTTGTTTCCTTTACCCATTTGTGTGTGTATCAGGGGCCATGTCTGCAAAATTGTGTGGAACTGTCTTGTTATGCGGATTGTTAACTAACAATCCTGTCATTCTCTATGTCACATGAAAGTCTCTGTCCCTTTGTTACTTATAATAGAACCATAATCATCCTAATGTAGCTGGTCAGTGATGGATGAGACCCATGAATTCTGACAATTAGCATTGCTTAGCCTATCAAAATTTTAAAAGGAGCAAGTGTCCCATAAGTCTATCCTAATCTTAGGCATATGCTCTGGGGACTTGTCCTTTAAAGCTGCGGGGCTCTGAAAAATGTTAGCGGGTCCAGCCGGTTCATCTTTTTCTATGATTGAGAGACAAAGGGAGATAAAGAATGGATGTCACTGTTTTTATCCTTGCACAGGTGGGATAGAATTGTTTTCTACAGCCTTCTTTCAGTCTCCCAAATCTCTGAGGTTTGAGGACTCAGCTTTCCTGATAGACTGTCCCTGAAGATGGTGAATCAAAGGAGAGAATGAAAGAGTTTTTCCTCTAAATTATTCAAATTTAAGATTATAGGTACAGGTCAGACTGAAGCATCAGTAAAAATGTCTCTCCCTAGGTTGTAGCAAACACCCCTACACCCAAAGGCAATTAGCTTCCCATTGACTCAAGTGGCCTCCCCTGTCACAGAGGGGATCTCCCTTGTTTTCCCTTACAGGAAACCTCCTTTATAGGGAGTTCCCAGGGCTCCCCTCCAGTCTTTTAATGAAATGGTGCAAACATTTGTATACAGTCAAGCTCTGAGTATGGTGTTCACGGTGGGGGAGTGTGAGGCACACAGCGACTTTGAGGTTCATCCTGGGGAATTTCAGAAATTTTTTCACTTTTTCAGTATTTTCTATGTCTGTCTGTCTCTCTGTCTCTGTGTCTGTCTCTCTCTCTCTTTGAGCACAAAGGCTAGTTTTCAGATCAGTTTTTCAAAAATGAGTAGCATCTGATATTTTCCATCCTACAGAAGTCAATGAACACATTGCAGTATTGAGATTGCAAGTTTTTATGTCTAAAGGATTTCCTGCTAAATTTTTTGAGAGGTTTATTGGCTTTGGTCACTCATTTTAGTTCAGGATGGTAATTTAAAAATGCTTATAAGGCAGGGGCGCCTGGGTGGCTCAGTCGGTTGAGCGTCTGACATCAGCTCTAGTTGTGATCTCACCGTTCATGGGTTTGAGCCCTGCCTGGGGCTCTGTGCTGACAGCTCAGAGCCTGGAGCCTGCTTCAGATTCTGTGTCTCTGTCTCTTTCTGCCACTCCCCCGCTCACGCTCTGCCTGTCTCTCAAAAATGAATAAACGTTAAAAAAAATTTTTTAAACGCCTATAAGGTAAAAGTCTTTCTCCCTAAGAAGCAGCCATTGGAAATTAGAAATGTGGCTGTCTGTACACATGCCTGCGTACACATGTATGTGCCAAAGCAAAACCAGAGCTGAACAATAGTTAGAGAAGTAAAAACAGAGTTTATTCAAGACTATTGCCATAGGGTATAAGAGACTGCAGTATAGAACTAAGCTCACTTCCAAGTACAGCATGGACAGTGGGGATTTATAGCCAAGAGCAGGGGGGCGGGGGAGAGGTAGTGGATGGAAAATTACTAAGAGGAATTATCAGTAATAATGGGATCCTTGGCTTAAACCAATCTAACAGGATTCTTGCTGAAGACAGGCCAGGGTGATCAGACATCACCTAGGGGATGGCAAAGAGTGAAGAATCTGCTAGGATACATACAGAGGGTGATCAGATAAAGGAGGATGAAAGGCTCTCACTAAACTGACTTAGTTGTTACATGGAACCAAATTTTTCAGGGAAGTACATAATTGGACTTAGGAGCGGATTCAGGAGCCTGACTAAGGTTTGGTCATGCAAGGAATATCTGAGATAGTTATAGATACAGATATAGATATAGATATAGATATTATATATGATTATATATGTATTTTTTTCCTGATAAAATATAATGGCTTCTTAATATTTCAAGTCCTCAATGAAAAATTTACTAGGGCAGTGGTTCCCTTGTGGGAGTCCATGGACCATCTGCATCAGAAGAAGCTAGGGAGATTTTTTTTTTTTTTTAATGTAGATTTAAGAGTCTTACATCCCCAGATAATCTGACTTAAAGGGACCCGGGAATCTGTATTTAAAACCCGTTCATCAGATCATTTTCATGCTCCATTACATTTGAGAACTACTTTTTAGTGGTGTACTTGCCCAGTCTTGAAAAAAGCAAAGACATACCTTATGATTTATTTTCAAAAATAATAGTGACAATGGCCACCACTTAGTTACCTCTATGTTCCAGATCCTGTGCGATTCTGTGCTAGGTATTTTCCCTATATTATTTTGATAATATAACACAGAGTTATTTAGAGCCTGTTATGGCATTGAATTTGAGATCATCTAACCCAGGTCAAGAGGGCTTCTTTAACTTCAGGTGAATGAACGTTTTTTTAAATTAGACAACATACAGTCTTTATTAAAGCATGTCTCAATTACCTTGGTTTTCTTTCTTTTGGTGAGGTGCACAAAGTAGACACTGTAAACAAAGCAAGTGTCAAATAGAAATAACATGAAATTGACAGCATGTGCATGGTTTAGACACAGAAGATGGAGTGCAGCACTGTTTGATAGGTAATACCGGAGCTAATAGTCTGTGTTTTCAGATAAAGCATCTGGGGGTGCTTACAGTATGCATAGTATGTCCACCATCGTTGATATCCACCATTCTTACTGTCATGTCAAAGCGTTTGAGAATGGACAAAGAATGGCTATCCCCCAGTTGGCCCTGCGAACTCCAGTAATCCCAATGTAGATACTGTTTTTAAAAGAGTTAGCAAGTTGGGGCATCTGGGTTGCTTAGTCAGTTAAGTGTCCAACTTCCTCTCAGGTCATGATTGTGGACTTTGTGAGTTCAAGCCCCAAGTCAGGCTCTGTGCTGACAGCATGGAGCCTGGAGCCTGCTTCAGATTCTGGGTCTCCCTCTCTCTCTGCCCCTCACCTGCTCACACTCTGTCTCTCTGTCTCTCTCTCTTCTCAAAAATAAATAAACATAAAAAAATTTAAAGATTTAGCAAGTTTTCAGGGCACAGGGGTGGCTCAGTTGGCTAAGCATCCAACTGTTGAGGTCAGCTCAGGTCATGCTCTCAAAGTTTGTGGGATTAAGTCCCACGCAGGGCTTTGCACTGACCTCTTGGACCCTGCTTGGGGTTCTCTCTCTCCCTTTCTCTCTGCCCCTCTCCCCACTCACGCGCGCGCGCGCGCACGTGTGTGTGTGTGTGTGTGTATGTCTCTCTCTCTCTCTCTCTCTCTCAAAATAAATAAATACTTTAAAAAAAAGATTTAGAAAGTTTGGTTTTAAGAATATTTGACCTTGGGGCGCCTGGGTGGCTCAGTCGGTTAAGCGGCCGACTTCAGCTCAGGTCATGATCTCGTGGTCTGTGAGTTCGAGCCCCGCGTCAGGCTCTGTGCTGACAGCTCAGAGCCTGGAGCCTGTTTCAGATTCTGTGTCTCCCTCTCTCTGACCCTCCCCTGTTCATGCTCTGTCTCTCCCTGTCTCAAAAATAAATAAAACGTTAAAAAGAATTAAAAAAAAAAAAAAGAATATTTGATCTCAGCTCCTTTGCATTATAAAAGCATGGATTTTCTGTCTGTGGTGTTAAAGGCTTTACATCTCCCTGCATGGGGTCTGATTTGTTTCAAGTACATCTGCTATGAATGTAGCTCAAAGGGAGACTGTAGAAATCTTGGGTAGTTTCTCCCTAATAAAATAAAGAAGGGAGATCTGTTTAATAATCAAAGATTCAATGGTTCTTAACCAATAAAAGCTACAGCAAAATTTTTTTTTTAATTTTTTTTTTAACGTTTTATTTATTTTTGAGACAGAGCATGAACAGGGGAGGGGCAGAGAGAGAGGGAGACACAGAATCGGAAGCAGGCTCCAGACTCTGAGCCATCAGCCCAGAGCCCGACGCGGGGCTCGAACTCACAGACCACGAGATCATGACCTGAGCTGAAGTCGGCCGCTTAACCGACTGAGCCACCCAGGCGCCCCAAGCTACAGCAAAATTTTAAGCATGAGGAAAACAGAACAATTTTCATTTTATCTATGTAGACAGCTAACCTCATCGTCACTGAGTTCTTTTTGACAATAAATATGAAATGTCTCTTGGACATGGGCTAGTCATTCATTCAATAAACATTTATTGAGTGCCTATCATGCACCAGCATTTTAAGCCCATCGGATACATCAGAGAACAAAAAGATAAAGAACCCTTGTCTCACAGACCTTTTTTTCTGTTAAACTTTTAAGCATTCTAGGCTACTGGGAAACACCAATGTTGATCTATGGGTTGCAAACTGGTAAACAGAGGCTCAGTTCAACCCATAGATGATTTCTTTGATTAGCCAAGTGGGTTTTATTTATTTTATTAAAACAATTTTTTTAATGTTTGTTTATTTTTGAGACAGAGTGCAAGTGAGTGAGGGGCAGAGAGAGAGGGAGATACAGAATCCAAAGCAGGTTCCAGGCTCTGAGCTGTCAGCATAGAGCCCGATGCAGGGCCAGAACCTGTGAACTACAGGATCATGACCTAAGCTGAAGTCGGGTGCTCAATTGACTGAGCCACCCAGGCGCCCCTAGCTGACTGGGTTTTAAATGTTAGTTTGAGGGAAGCCTGGGTGGCTTAGTCAATTAAGCGTCCAACTCTTGATCTCAGTGGGTCTGAAGTCAGGGTCCTGAGCTCAAGCCCCATGTTGGGCTCCATGCTGGGCATGCAGCCTACCTAAAATAAATACATATATACATCAGTGTTAGTTTGAATGCTTTAAAAGAGCTACACACTCACCAGAAGACACAAGCACCATTTCTTACTGTTTTCACCTCATCCGCTTCATTCCTACACTTACCTGCCTGGCCTCTGAAGGCATCCGAGTTTGTAGCCCCTGGCATTTAGTATGTCCATGCTTGGCATTGGTTCTTCCTGTGCATCTGGAATTTTCAGCATAAACTCTTTCATCACCTCAAAGAATTGAGATGCTTTGAATGTGTTCAGAGCTATATCTAAAATGCTGGGTAATTTATGGGTGTCAACTCCCACACATACTCACATATAAAGGTCAAAAAGTCCAGTGGTGGGGTGCCTAGGTGTCTCAGTCAGTTAAGTGTCTGACTTTGACTCAGGCCATGATCTTGCAGTTTACAGGTTCGATCCCCATGTAGGTCTCTGTGCTGACAGCTCAGAGCCTGGAGCCTGCTTTGGATTCTGTGTCTCCCTCTCTCTCTGCCCCTCCCCCACTTGTGCTCTCTCCCGTGCACACTCTCTCTCTTTCTCTCTCTCCCTCTGTCTCAGAAATAAACATTAAAAAACAAAAAACAAAAAAAAAACAAACCAGTGGCTTACATGGCTTGTAATAGCTAAGATGTTTCTAGAACTAACTATGCTATTTGTTTTACGAATGCTGGAAAATCGAGGTGTTTTTGTTTTTGTTTTTGTTTTTGTTTTTCTGTTGGCAAAATTACACATGGTGGTTACAGGGGAAACAAACTTTTGCATCTATTTTTTAGGAAGATGATGGACATCTTCTCTCATTCCTCTTGAGTGTCAGCCTGTTGAACTGTCTGAACTCCTACACTCATGTTCTCCTTTTGAAATAGAATGTTCCTCCCACACCCCATCACCACAAATCCCTCCTGTCTGTTCAACCCAATGCATCCTTTCCTTAGGGTTCCCATTTTCTTCATGAAAACAATGTATTCTAGTCTAACTCTTCTCTGAACTCAAGGTGCATTTAGGAAAGTTGATATCATCCCTTCATTTGTTCAGTGTTTATCGATTACCACCTTGCCCTGCCTGGGGTACTCCAACTTTAGCACTTAATTATCTATTGTCCTGTAGGGTTTAGGGATACTTAGGGTACGTTCATCCCTTCTCCTTAAAAGTGTGTGCATTTTCCATTGTGATGGACCATGCCTAAGGCCATTGTTCTCTGAGCTGTGCTCTTGTAGGAATAAGAAAAGGAGCATCCCTTGGATGCAGTGCTTGGAGGGAGAACACCCATCCCCCACTTTCCTCCTCACCTGTGCACCCTCCCCGTGATGGGAACACCTGCACAGCCATATGGGAGAGTCTACGCAGTATCACTGGATGACCCAGCAAAGAGCAGACACTTCAGAAAGGCTTGACAAATCATTCATCTTGTTTAAAACAGAGGAAGTCCTCAATTAGTGTTAATAATGAAAAGGTTCTTCCTAACTTCAAGTTAACCAGGCTCCCAAAGGTAACAGCCAGTTTCAAGTCCTATGTTATAAGCATCAAATCCTTGTTTAACTCAGTTTTTTTCCTAATTTTTATTTATTTTTGGGAAAGAGAGAGTGGTGGGAGGTGGGGGGTGGGGAAGAGGATCCAAAGCGGGCTCTGTGCTGACAGCAGAGAGCCTGATGTGGGGCTCGAACTTGTGAACAGCAAGATCGTGTTCAGGGCTGAAGTCGGACCCTTAACTGTCTGAACCACCTAGGCGTCCCCAGCTCAGTTTTTATGAGGGTGTCAAACCTGGGTGCTTGTGAGGGGGAGAGGAGGTTCTGTTAACCTCCACCAGGACAACAGGGGCTCAATGAGACTGTGCCAGGCAAATGGGGATGTGGGCACCTTAGCATCCATAGTAGTAAAATGAGAAGCACCTTTATGGCCACCTGGGTGGCTCAGTCGGCTAAGCATCCAACTTCGGCTCAGGTCAGGATCTCACAGTTTGTCAATTTGAGCCCCACATCGGGCTCTGTGTTGACAGTTCAGAGCCTGGAGCCTGCTTGGGATTCTGTGTCTCCCTCTCTCTCTGCCCTTCCCACGCTCATGCTTTGTCTCTCTCAAAAAAAAATGAATAAATGTTAAAAAATAAAAATAAAAAAGAAGCACCTTTTACCACCACCATCTAAGAAAGTGTTAGTCTCTTCATGCTGCTGTATCAAAAATGCCTAAACTGGGTGGGTTATAAATAAAAGAAATTTATTTCTCACAGTTCTAGAGGCTGGAGATTCCAAAATCAAGGTAACAGCAGATTTGGGAGCTGATTAGGGTCCATTCCTGGTTCAGAGACCAGACCTTCTGTGTCCTCACCTGGTAGAAGGAATGAGCTATCATTCTGGACCCTCTTGTTTAAAAGAGCACTAACCTCAATCATGGGGACTTCACCCTCATGACCATATCCCCTCCCAAAGGCCCCACGTCCTAATACTATCACCTTAAGGGGTAAGATTTTAACATATGGATTTTAGCAGGGTCGGGGGAATGCACACAGAATGCTATTCAGACCATAGCAGAAGTTATCTTCTCTAATCTCTGATAGACACCGGGCAAAGGGGACAGTCTGCCCCCCAGAGTCAGGTGAAGGACTGTAGCAGGGAGCTCACATCATCAAATTTAAGAAGCTCCCAAGAAATACGTCAACATTCAACTTCATTAAATTATAGAGAGTTGAGTGGGCTTTGGGCTAACGCATCACCATGTTCTCCACTACGCTGGCCCTAACACTAATCCCTTTGGCATTAGTGCTGGGACTTTCCAAACGATGTCACCCCCTCCCACCCCACCCCCACCCCCTCCCACCCCACCCCCCGTGAAAGACAGAGATGCAAATCCTCCTGTGTAGCAGTGTTTTCAGCCTTGATTATCACCATCCCCCATTCTCAGCTTTTAGCATCTCAGCCCTCACAGTGGGGTGGTGTTACAGCTCTCTGGAAGATAAACCTCTGTGAGATCTAAACTGCTCTTTGATCAATGAGGCAAGATGTTCAGCCCTTGGTAGTCTGGGGATAAATCCTAATTGGATGTCTGACCATACATTAAAAAAAAAAAAAAATTGTTTTCATCCCACACTGGAGGGATGAAAAATTCTGAGATTTTTGTCCCCAAGGCAAAGAGAACTTCCACCTTAGGATGTCATTAAAGGAGAGGGAAGAAGGGGAGGGAGGGTTCGCCTATTTCTTGGGAGCTTCTTTAATCTCAAGATCAAGAAAGTTTCTCTTGATTCCGGCTTGCTTCTTACAAAGTTTCACTCTATTCCCTTAGTCTTTCAAACGTGGAGGACAAATGTTTAGTCTTTCAGGAGTTTCCAATCCTATTTGAGGACACACTGAAATATTCCTGACCCTGAACCTTTTTAAATAGACTAAGAAACTCACATGCAATACACATGCACAAAGCCCCCTATACTTATGCCTATATGTAGAGCTCATTTCTATACAAATAGATGCACGCAAACACCTTTTCTCTCAATAAAGAAAACGTTCTATTCATAGGAAAATAGTCGGGTCAGGCTTTCTGGGCTTTTTGTTTGTGCGCCACAGGGTGCCTAATAGCATTGCAGGGGCAGGCATCTGATGTCACGCCAGCCACCTACAGCATGCACGGTGCCAGAGGCAGAGACGAGAGCACTAATTAGGGGGTGTCAGGAGACAAGGCGAGAAGGAAGGGGGCAAAAAAAAAAAAAAAGCACATAAAACTTTCCATGAAGATGGAAAGTAAAGGAGGGTGGGTTTCTCCTTTTTATTTTTGGTGGGACTTCTCTGGTTTTCTACTGTACTTGCTTCAAAAGAGTACTCTGTCCCTCATTCTATAATTTATAGCCAACATCGGGATTCATGGAAACAACTGGATTATCTATTTCATGTTGCTTACATGCTTGTAATAAACATGTGTTTATCTGCTTTTACCCACACTCACATTGTGACGACCCTCACAAGTCATTGCCAATAGAGTTCCTACTCAAGAGTCTTCAGGAAGTTTCCCCAGTTTTGTGAAACTGATCTTCAATAATCCAGCACTCCCTATCTTCCTGGGTGCCATTTGTAGCTTTGTGTTTTTCAGGGACACAATTTTTATTTAAGTGGTCCAAGGCCTCTCTCCCTGGGTGGTTATGTTGGGGACAAAGTACTTATTACTTTATAAGGACATTATAATAATGTTACTAATAAATCGCAATGCTTTCAGTAACTAAAGGTTTGGATGGTTCCGGTCACATGCTTTACATTTCTCTGGAGCCGATGTTGCCTTTTATTCCCTGCATACAGTTGTCATCTTTTCTAAGTTAGACTTTCACAGCCTCTCTGAATATTAAAGTCATCCGGGAAGGTTATAAATAACCTAGTATCAGAGTCTCAGTTCAGACCAGTGAAATCAGAATCTTCAGAGGGGTCATCTAGACCTTGCTGTCTTTATTTTATTTCATTAATTTTTTTAAATGTTTATTTTATTTTTGAGACAGAGAGAGAGAGAGAGAGAGAGACTGAGCATGAATGGGGGAGGGGCAGAGAGAGAGAGAGGGAGACACAGCATCTGAAGCAGGCTCCAGACTCAGCTGTCAGCACGGAGCCCAATGTAGGGCTCGAACTCATGAACCGAGAGATCATGACCTGAGCCGAAGTCAGACACTTAATAGACCGAGCCAGCCAGGTGCCCCCAGGTATTGCTATCTTTAAAAGTTCTCCATGTTTCCAGTGTTCAGGCACGGTAAAGAATCACTGGCTACGTCCTCATGGTATGACACATGGGCTTCAGAAATGCCTGTGAGCTGTTCTACCTGTCTCCATTCTCTTCCTTCTTGGCCTCCCTCTTCGCACCTACTGCTTAATCGGCCCTTGTTTGATTCTCAGATCACCAGGCCTGGGGAGGTGTGAGTAAAGCATCCAGCGTGTAAAGTTTAAGGAGACACTCACTCTCAAGGGTCCTTTCTCATGCTAGTGCTGGGCCTGCAAATCATTTGACCTTCACAGGACTTTACCTTTGATTGCTCTTAAAATAAAACCATTTACTTCTTTCTTTGTCTCCCCTCATCCCCACCTAAACCTACGATCCTCTACCTCATTGGGCAATCTTGTTCAGCAAGTATTTTAAGGAAACGAGAGACGTCTTTAAATTATCTTGAGAGCCGGCACCAAGCCATAATTTAAAAAGCTGTTTTCTTCCCTTTCGGTACAATTGTTTTTCAAGCAAATTATTTTATCCTGTGTAATTTGCTTCACTTTTTTCCAAATGTAAATTCCTCCTCAAGAGGCCAAATTCTAAAGTTCTTTGTTCCTTTCCTGAGACAATGCCATCATGGAGTTCCACAGGCTTTCGTACTATATCTTAAGTGTTGGCACTCTAAAACCACCTTCTCGGTGTGGAATTATTTTAGCTTTCACAGAGATAAAATGATATGGTATATTCCAAATGGCTATTACAGACCTTGGCTATCAAAACAGGTGTCATCTTCTTGCCTTTCGTACCTTCTTTCCAATGGCCCACTGCATACACCTCTACCAGAAGGTCCCACGCTGACCTCAAGTGGATGTGTCTGAAACACACTTCATTGGTCTTCCTTCAAGACCTCCTTCTTCTAAACGTCTCTTGTCTCCCATTCCTGGTGACTCTCCCTACTTGCTACCTCACTGCATGAGACCAGAATCCTGCCACCCCTCCCACTCACTAATCCCTCCAACCAATCCAATGCTAAGACCATCCCCAGGCTCTACCCCAGTCCATAACCAACCCAGCCATTTCCTGACCGATATCTTCCCTCACACTTCATCTTTACAGATGTTGCCTTCCTGCTCAGTGATTTCTTCCAACTCTAGTCAGGCCAGTGCGCTGTCCTCCTGACCTAGTTAGTGGCCACCTCCCATGGATGTCCCTCCAGAAAGTGAACTCCTCAGTTCTAAGTTCCCAAAGCCCCTGGTGGATGCCCCACCTTGTGACTAGGACCCTCTCTTCTCCACGAAACCTGGATTCCTTGGAGACAAGAGACATTTCCCATCTATCTTTGTGGCCCCAGTCTTTAACCCAGTTAAGGACAGCTAACAAGTGTACAAGAAACATTTGTTAAGTGAGAGAATAGTGTAGTGGTGGTAAGCAGCAAGGACTCTTCGAGGTACACCATTTGAAATCAAATACTTCAGTACCGATACTTACTAGTTGTGTGAATCCAGACAAGTTACTTGGACTGTCGGCTACCGTTTCCTTGCCTATACATTGATAAACTAATAACCTGTTTCATGGCATTATTGTGAAGAGTCAATAAACTAATAACCTCAAGCATCTTCTAAAGTTCTATGAGTTTTAGACGATATGAATTCAGGGACAGTGTATGACCTTGAAGTCACCTGTGGCACCTAACCCAGCATAGTGGTTAAGATCAGCTATTTCATAGGATGATTATGAGAATGGATGAATTAACACATGTAAAGGACTTAAAGCAATGTCTGGCATACAGTAAGTGCTCAATAAAGGTTAGCTAGTCATCTCAATGATCATTTTTGTTATTTGTGCCATTACCTTCCCCAATTCCTTCAGTAGCATTCCAATTTTAACCGAATTAAGTCCAAAATCTGTAGCCCAAGAACATGCCTGATGTACCTGAATCTCATTTATAACCAACACTTGCTACCTTTGCAGATGCTGTTCCCCTGACCCAGGAGTCTTTGCCCATCCCAGTCTTTTCCACTTGTTAGAATCCACTCATCCTTGAAGGCTCCGTTCAAATGTGAGTTTCTTAGTAAAACATTTTTTGAGTTTCTAATTACATAGAAGCTCTCTTCTGAAGGCTCTGTGAACTATATTTGTACTTATTAGAATTTTTTAATGCAAAACATGTGTCATGCCATTTAACTGTGAGAAGGAGGAGGTTTAAATGGAACAGTATTCAGACAGGGCCATCAAGGGGTTGAGGTGGGTGAGTAGGATATGGCTGTCTCCACCTGTGGGTTTGGCTTTGGCCATTTTTAGGGAAAGTAACTGAGATGTTACTTTCCTAGTTGGCAGAAGAGGACCATTTGTTTTGGTCCTGGAGGGTGGGAATGGTGCTGTGCTCATGTGAGTAGCACCTCTGCTGTGGAGATGGTGTATTTTGTAGCCGGTCAATGTGTTTTTTTTTTTTTTCAAATTTAATAATGCATCCTAGCTAGTACATACAAATTTTACTAAATCTTAACATTAGAGAAAATTTAATACACTTTTTCTGTGATGATCCAGACATCTCTGTCAATAGAAAGATCCACTGTCAGTGCTTACAAAACACAGAAGTATAAAGCAAGGTCTCTTCTTTATGTCACAAATCAGCTATTATTATATCCATTTGCATTCGTTCTTATTTTATTATGCCCCTGGTCAGTGCAAAATGTGCTGCCTCTTTCTCTGATCAATCATCTATGTATGTCCAAAGTATAGCTGGTTGATTGTTAAACCCCTACTAGAGGAACAGTTTGGGGATCAGAGCATCTCCGCATGATACGTAAATTGTCTGAGGAATTGACTTCTCCAACTCGCCAAATGGGGAATATATCATCCTTGGAATAATTCCTAATGTGCATTAGCCTATGTGGAACATTAAGTATGTTGACATCTAAGAATATTTAGAGAACTTTTTTGGATAGGCCGGTGTGGTGATACCCCTCTCCTTATTGGTTCTGTTCTGTGCTCAGGAAGGCTGACCCGAAATCAACAGGTTTCCTGACCTTCCGGTTGGGTTGGTTTGGCCAAGAGGGAGCACCAGTAAGAGATGGAGGGAAGGAGGGCATGACTGAGTTTTTCTTTCCTGGCCCCTCCCTGCAGTGGCACCTTTGTCAGAGTATCTACCTGTTATGCACACCTCTCTCTGGCTGTAGGTGGCTACTCCCTCCCTCTTGCCAGTTGAAGCCTTTGGGTGGTAACAGCGTGATGGGCACTAATCTTGTGCTCTCCTTTACCCTAATGACATCTTTGTAAATATTCCCTGTATCAAACTTTCCTCTAATTCCCAAACTTGGGTATGCCACCCATTTTCTAGATACTGATCACTCCTTGTTGGTGCATTGACTTCTCTTGAAGCAATTCACCCTCACAGGTCAGGTAGGCAACAAAAAGACATCCAGGTGCAGCAAGGAAGCCTTTCCAAATCTATAACGAGGTCTGACTTGAGATCTTACAGACGCTCTCAAGGAAGAGCCCTGAATGAGGGAGGACTTTCTCCTATGGTCTCCACTGTTTCTTCCTCAAATTGGATTCTGAGCAAAAATGCCAGTGAATTTGTGAACTCAAATCCATGTTTACTTGAGAGGCTGCAGATTCAGTGCAGCAGATTTCGAGCAGAAAATATTTGCCTAAAGTGAAAACCTGGAAGCCAAAAATGTATGATTAGAAAACCAAAAATGTCATATTTTAAGTGGGGAAAGATGGTTGTAAAAGTGAAGATTACATTCTGTCCTTAATTATGTGGCTGGTCTTCCTGGACTCTTCATCTAATCTGCATAGATGCAAAAATTACACAGCAATCTGGAAGCTTAAAAAAAAAAAGGAAAGAAAAGAAAAAATGGCAGTAATTAAACAACAAAAAACTATATTCAAATAAAATTAAGGGTTTGACTTAAAGCCATGGGGGGCATCTCCTTTTGTTTCTTCCTATGTAGCATTTAAAGGAGAATGAGACAAAAAGAGTTTTCTGGAAGTGTCTGAGCACTGACTCGTAGCCCAGCCTGAGGAGAAGTTGGTAGTCGAAGGCACCGTATTTGCCCAGCACGTACACTTGACGAATTTTGGTTCCATGCCTGGGCTTCATGTAAAAGCCCAGGAGAAGAGGCCCAAGAACCAGAAAGGAAGAAGAAACTTAGAGTTGAGTTATTAGGTATATCTGTCCTATCAAGAGATTACAAGATCCATTCTTGACCAAATGGAAGTTATTGTGATAATTATGAGAAAAGAGAAAGAACTATCTCAGATACAGAGAAACGCACTTACGTCCATGCCTACCCATATTTAATATATATGAACATTTTGTTTTATTTTTTAAATAACATCTTTTGGATATGATTGGAGCCTCCATTGCAGCCCTTACCCTTACCCATCCCTCCCCCTCTCTCCAGAGGTAACCACAGTATTGATGGTGATGCTTACCTGTTGTATGTTTTTTTTAATATTTTATTTTAAGTGATCTCTTACACCTCACATGGGGCTCAACCTCACCCAACCTCACCATGAAGAGTCACACTCTCTACCCACCAAACCAGCCAGGCACCCCCTGTCTATGTTGTAATATTTTGAATACATACATATATATTTAGAAACAGTGAACATACTATAGTATTTTCTGTGCTTTTTGACACTCTAGATGAACGGTAGTATACTCCATTGTGTTTTCAAGAATTATCCATGTTGATACATGTACCTCTAAATCATGCATTTGAAATGCTGTATTCTATTCCATTGTATAAGTATATACAATGGTTTATCCATTTCCTGTTGATTAATATTTAGAGTGTTTCCACTTCTTTCTGACCCTGCAAACAATGTTTTGATGAGCATCCTTGTAAACAACTTCCTGTGTCTATCTGAGAGATTCTCTAGGATCTATACTTTGGGAAAAAATATTGGGCTTTGTGTCAAGTATATCATCAGCTTCCCTGCCATTGCTGTATCCTCTCCACAGTGACTAGACAATTTGCTTTCTCACCAGCTGGACCTGGAAATATTCATTCCCATCCCTATCCTTAGCAATAGTTTATATGATCCAACTTTTAAAAATTTTTTAAGAATTTAAAAGTGTTGCTAATCTAATGGTGGTTTTACTTACATTTCCCTGATCATGAGTGGGATTGAGGTTCCTCTCAAATGTTTATTGATACTTCAGGTTTTCTTTTTTTCAATGACCTTTTCATTGCTTCTCGCCCCTTTGTCTTGTGGATTGTTTGCCTTTTCCTAACTGATGTGCGTGGCTTCTTTGTGCTCCAGTCTTGTCCTTTGGCAGTTATGTGTATCAAATAGTTGTCTCAGGGGAAGTTCCAGGTTCTGTATGCTAAGCAGCGAACATCCCAAATGCCTGTCTCAAATGACACATTATTCTAGGGTTGACTCTAAGCTTTGTCAAAAGCAAGAAGCAAGCCTGTTAAGATACATATTCCCGAACACGATAGAAGGGAGAGCAAGTCACAATCCTTTGTGGATTAGGGCCTGAGTTATTGGGGACAAAGCTCCTGGGAATTAGGGAAAAGCAGAGGATTAGGAACCTGTTGGAAAATGAGTCAAAACTCATACAAGCCAAGGGAAACCTAGACGTTTACACTGGGGCAGAAGCAGAGGGGCTTCTATGATGATGTGTTAAGTGGTGGGGAGTGGTGTGGGCTCTGTGATGGGCAGCAGACTCTGTAGTAAGATGGCCTCTCCTGGCTTTCAGGACCTAGAGAGGGAGGCGTCCTAGTCCCTAACTGTCAGCCCAGCGTCACAGCATGCCAAGGTAGGCGGGCAGTGAGGAGAGAAACCAAAAGGATTCGAGAAAGAAAACCTCCCAGTTAAGCTGCTGTGCCCCACCATCAGAGACACTAAGGACTTTGCAGTGATCAGCCAGAGAGGATGTCACAGAGCCCCCACCAGTCTACTTCCCTGCTGTGAGAGTATTAACTGAGAATGGGGTAGGGGACTGGAGCTCTGATCTGTCACCAAATTGGAATTTGACTTCAGACAGGCAAGCTTTGTTTTAAGCTGCCTCCAACCTACAAGTAGCAAAGAGCAAAACTGAATGGTTTGCATTTTACCTTTACTTACCCTTCCTATCTACCCAGTAGAGGTTGTATAAGTGGCAAAATGACCCTCAAACAGGTGGAGGAAGTTCAAAGGAAATCCTCAGTATATGTTCCTGGCCACTGAATGAAGGACTGATGGACTATTAGCAATGTTGACCCTATCTTCTCCTCTGCAGTGCAGTGACCTGTGTTTTCAACCAAGAAGGCAGGGAAAGGCTGAAACGCAGTTAAACACTAAAATCCCCCTCTTAGCTTTCTAGCTGTTTCCATTTCAAATAAATAAATCTGCTACTTGATAAACCTGTTTTCACGTGAGTGGTGAAACACTGTCTCATAAATCAACAAGTGGGCGAATTGACTCAACCCCAGTGTCTTGGGCCCAATTAGATACATTAGAGAAGGAATTAAGAAGTACTCCTGCCCTTGCTACTTAAACGAAATGCAGCCTTTCCTTGTAAAGCCAGACCTCAATCTTTGCTGTCGTTGCTTTGTCTTGTTAACAGAAGTGTTCTTACCTGAGTTCAGACTGCATCGCGGTGAAATGTAATGTATAGCAAGTGTGGTAAGGCTTGATATAAGCACAAATAAAGAGGCTAATAAATGAAATAAACTAGTTTTGCAGTATTGGTGAATTCTGAAGATGCATTTCTTTTTGTTCTGTTTCATTAAGCAAAATCTATATTTTCTAAATTTTACCTTTATGATCCATCAGAACCAATTCTACAT
Source organism: Neofelis nebulosa (assembly GCF_028018385.1). Taxonomy (NCBI): domain Eukaryota; kingdom Metazoa; phylum Chordata; class Mammalia; order Carnivora; family Felidae; genus Neofelis; species Neofelis nebulosa. The sequence goes on from NC_080785.1 coordinate 55,234,968, forward strand.
GTCCTCAAAGCAGATTTGGAAAACAAACAAAGGCAGATCAGAAAATTCCCAGATTTCTTTTTGGCAGTATCGAGTGGTTATTATCCCAGAGCCAAGCAATGTTGCCAGAGACTATTAAAAAAAAAAAAAAAATCAACAAATAAGGGAGAATCAACTCAGTCTAGTGTCATAGTCTGCCAGGGAGTGAATTAGCGCGTTAGAGGATGTCTCTTGCCTTTTCCAGCATTTAGGAATAACAAACAAAAATCTTGAGTTAATGTGAAATTTTAAAGCAAATGCCTAGCTCGCTGTTGGCATTGATCTTTACAATCCTATTAAAAAATCTTTTGTAAGAGTAGATTATTGGGTTTCCAGAAATGAACTGACAGTCATCACTATGTACATATCTTTTCTAACGGTATCATTTGCACTGTCTCTGGAATTTCTCCTGCACTGCAACTTTAAGCAAAATTTATTTATGCCCAGGGTTATGCTCCAAATTACAGTGGGCTCTCAAGCAATAGCCCATTGTAAATTCTCTACCTCCCTTTTACAAGGAGCCCTACTTTCTCTAATGTTCTAGTTACGCTTCTAAGACCAGAGAGAGAAAAATTACGTGCTTTAAATTAGATTTTATGGAAAATCCCCAAATCTTGTTCCCAATCATATCCTGATCACCTAGTTATTTGTATACTTGGAAAACATTTCTCCTTAAATAAAGCATCATTACTGTTCTCTGCAGAACCCCATAAAGAACCTTCTCCCCTTAGATAAGAAGTACTGGGGCACCTGAGTAGCTCTGTTGGTTAAGCGTCCAACTCTTGATTTCAGTTCAGGTCATAATCTCAGGGTTATGAGATTATGAGAGCCCTGTATTGGGCTCTGCTCTGAGCATGGAGCCTGTTTGAGATTCTCTCTCTCTCTCTCTCTCTCTCTCTCTCTCTCTCTCTCTCTCTTTCTCTTTCTCTCTCCCTCCCTCCCTCCCTCTCTCTCTCTCTCTCTCTCTCTCTCTCTCTCTCTCTCTCTCTCTCCTCCCTCCCTCCTTCTCCCTCAAGCTCTCACTCTCTCTAATAAAAAAAAAATTGGCTTAAAAAAAAAAGGCACTAAAGTTGAGACAGAGGGCTATCTCGTTACTGTGTATGGAAGAAAGATGTGGGCTATCTTGATCAGGTATGGGTAGGGAAAGTCTCTGCCTTGCTCAATTGTTCTCCTCCTGACTACACATTTGAATCACCTGGGGAATTCCAAAAAATAAATACTCAAGTCCCACCACATACTAACTAAATCAGGATCTCAAAATGACAGCTCTGGACCAGCAGCACCTAAGAACTTGTGAGAAATGTGTGTTCTTAGGCCCCAGCCCCGACATGCTAAATCAGAAACTCTGACGGTAGGGCACAGCACTCTGTGAACTAGAGCTCCAAGGTGATTCTGATCACATTCAAGTTTGAGGGAAAGTGTACCTGTACTGGACATTTTTTAAACAGTGACTCTAATGGGCAACCAAGATTGTGAACCTTTAGATCTTTTCTTCCCTTCCTATTTATTTACTTCTATTTGGTTTCAGCTAAGAAAAGGCCAACTGCCTGTTTTGTTTCTGATCCTGTGGATCAAATAGCCTAGCTGAGAGGGTTCTGGCTTCCTATGCCATGGTGTTAAAAATCCATTAAGATTCTTTAAAAAAAAAAGGGGGGGGGGGACTAGTTTTAGAATACTAGCATGGAGAAGACTTCTGAAACATAATGAAAACCCCAGAGTCACCCCAAAGTATGTCTGGGAGAATCTGTGTCCAAGACCTGCCATTGACAGAAACCTAAACCCATAGTACCAAGAAGCGTTGCAAGATCCTTGAAGAAATGGAAATGTGCAACATGATTTTATTAGTATGATAGTAATGATGACTTTTTTTTTTCTTACTGATAACATTAAATATCTCCGTGCCCTTTGGTTTCTTTTGTTTGGCAAGGGATCTGAGTGGCTTCCTTGTGGCTATTCACTTAATAAAACCTTAGACTAATATCAGTGAGCTTGAAGTCTGATTGGTATGCATTCTTGCAGCTTTAAATAGGAAGTCATCTGTGAAAGCATTTTCTCTGCTCCAGTTTTTTGCAATTTTTATCCTTTCCCTTCCCTGTTCCCTTCTTCCCATTAACCCTTACCTTTTCCAATCCATTCCTCTTATTGGGAAGTTTTTGCTTCCTTGTAAGACAAATGACTCTTAACGGAGCCACAATCCCCTTTGCAAAATCCTTAAGACCAGCTATGTTTTTGAAATTCATACTCTTTTCAATTTGTAAAGAATAATATACAGTGTGCATACTTGTGTATCGAGGTCCACAGTGAAAGGTATAGATATTCAGACTAAGTAGAATAGAGGCTATAAATAACTTTCTGATGGGTAAGTTTAGATTTTGCCATCAAGTGAATTATGACAAAAAACTTGTGGGCTTTCTGAACTTTTTGCATTTCAGGCAGCTGAATACAAGATTGTGGACATTGTTCTATTTTTTTAAAAAAATTTTAATGTTTATTTTTTTAGAGCACACAAGTAGGGGAGGGGCAGAGAGAGAGAGGGAGACAGAGAATCCGAAGCAGGCTCCAAGCTGTCAGCACAGAGCCCGATGCTGGCTCGAACCCCCGACCCATGAGATCATGACCTCAGTCGAATTTGGACACTAAACCAACTGAGCCACCCAGGCACCCCAACAGTGTTCTATTCTTAAATCAAAAGGCAACCCGGCACCAATAGAATTGCTAAATCCCAGAATTTTGAAACAAGCTTAAAACATCTTGATGATATGAGGTAAAGATTTTTGACCTTTAAGGACCTGACTTAAGAATATGTAGCTTTGAGTGTTCATGACTAGACGCATGATAAAGCAGCAGGCTTAAAATATGTCTAGGAGATGACAGTCTGGGGTGGTCATGCTGCCCTTTAAGACAGACTACAGAACAAACGGTGTTGGGATAATGGCCAACCATGTGGAAACAAAGTGAAACTGGGTCTCTCACTCCCTTCTCAACTACAACTCATCCCATATGGATAAAGCCATAAACACTCTTAAATAAAGAAGTGACTGTTTTTATAATACTAGAGTAGAGAAGCCTTTTCAAACATAATGAAAACTCCAAAAGTCATAAGAGGTAAGAATGGTTACATCTGCATAAGCCACCAAAAATTTCTTTAGGGTAAAAACCATTAGGAAAGAGTCAAATGTGACCCCAAAAAAGTACTCATAACAGAATCTGGATAAACATGTATTAAAAAGGTGCTTTTATAAATCAACAAGACCATCAACCTCACTGAAAATGGGCAAATAAGCCACAAACAAGAAAGAGAATCACAAATGAGGCATGAAGAAATTCTCATCCTCATATTTAGTTAAATAAGACTTGGGCGCCTGGGTGGCGCAGTCAGTTAAGCGTCCGACTTCAGCCAGGTCACGATCTCGCGGTCCGTGAGTTCGAGCCCCGCGTCAGGCTCTGGGCTGATGGCTCGGAGCCTGGAGCCTGTTTCCGATTCTGTGTCTCCCTCTCTCTCTGCCCCTCCCCCGTTCATGCTCTGTCTCTCTCTGTCCCAAAAATAAATTAAAAACGTTGAAAAAAAAAAAATTAAAAAAAAAAAAAAAAAGACTAAAGTGAAAACTAACCCACTGTCAGATTAGCCAGGATTGTACTGTTTGGTAACTCTGTTTTTAGGGATTTACCTTACAATTATACTCACGTATGCATGAAGATATATGTAAGGATTTTCCCTAGAAAATGTACATGTTTTCAGTAGAGTAAGAACTGAAATCCTCTGGTGGGAGAGTGGTCAAATTAAAATGTGGAGCGCCCGGCTGGCTTAGTGAATGGAGCATCTGACTCTTGATCTCAGGTCTTGAGTTCAAGCCCTATAACTGGGTGTGGAGACTACTGAAAACAACTTACAATGCACCCAGAGGTCAAAGAATTTTGTAGATGTTAGAGCAAATGAGAGAAATCTATGTGCGTTGACATGGGAAGGTGTCCATTGTGTCTGCATCAGTTGCAGAACGGGATGGGGAGTATGATTACATCCACGAGTGTGTGGGTATATGCATAGAGAATGCCTGGGGTAATATACAACATACCTCATAAAGTGGTTACCCCTCGTGAGGGCAAGCACAGAGGGGGCAGTCTTTTCGACAGTTTTCTAGACTATGAGAAGCGTGCATTAATTCAATATCATGGGAAACTTTTAATATCTGTACACCCTTCTTGCAAGTCAAAGACAGCTTTGTGTTAGTCTTATTTTTTTAATGTTTATTTATTTTTGAGAGCAGGGGAAAGGCAGTGAAGGGAGGGGCAGAGGATCTGAAGTGGGCTCTGTGCTGATAGCCCGAGCCCGATGTAGGGCTCGAACTCACCAATCATGAGATTATGAGCTAAGCCGAAGTCAGACATTTAACTGACGAAGCCACCCAGGTGTCCCTGCATTAGTCCTATTTTGATAAACTCATCACTGGGCCCAGATGGACAGTGGGGTTGAAGGTATAGTATATCATCCTTTTGCAAGGATGCCTTCTTTGCAATGGACCCCTTATTACCTATTTGCAAGAATGCCGTATTACATTATCTTTTTCTAAGAACCTTAGTTTGATTCTATCCACAAAGGGGTTCCAGACCAGGATCACGAACTCATTCCAGAAGAAACTCGATGATGTTCAACTTTTCTTGACTGAGGAGCATTCTTCCTTTCACTCCCTGTGACCCATTCTATGTTATCCAGTGTATCAGGGAACAGTGGACCCCAAATTTTATCTGTAAGGATCCAGGAAGACCCAAATGCAAGCCCAGCCCTGGGGGATGCCAGAGCTGGTGGCCGTGGGCATTCTTCCTTACCCTCTCACATAGCTTCTCAGTGTACATACATCACATGGGTTCCAGTCAAGCCAGATTGGCCAGGCCCTTCCCGGGAGCTTTTGCCAGCTGCCTAAGAGGACGTGATGAGTAAGTTTGAAGCCAGATGGGGATTGCTAGAAAGGGGAAAAATAGGTGCCAGCTACGAGACCCTGTTCAGTTCGATTCCTGATGGTGTGTGGAAAGAAGATTGCTGATGTGGCGCTCCTTCCGGGCTCTCGTCCCGCAGCCCAACAGTGTGCCTGCAAAACACTCAGAGCACACTTGAAACCACAAAGTAGTTGGTTCCCCTACCTGCCAGGGCCTCAGGCAGGAGAGAGCCAGTGTGGATGGCAGTGTGAGCGCAGCCTACTGGAGACCCCAGTCCCTGTCCCGGGACAGAGTAGCTAGAGGCCTGCCTGAAGTTTCCAAGTTTGGGACCATGGAGATTTCTCTGTCGTCCTCTCTCATTTTATATCTTTTTTTCCCCAGGCTATTCTAACTCATTTTCAGCTTTAGCGTGCAAGTTGGATTTCTATTAGCAGCCAGTTGCGCTGTTTGCAAAATAACTGATGAATCCAAAGGGGATCTACTGTGAAAATAAAAGCCACGAAGCTCTTTATCACTGCGATTTGCAGCACTAGCTTCCTAGCAGTCCGTCTGATTTACAGTGATGTCTTCGTGACTCCAAATTTAGAATTATTTATTTGGGAACTTCGCTTCAGTCTCTTTAACAGCTACCTCGTGACAAGGCACCCAGAGAAGCGGATGCTGTATGTTTTGGGTTTGCTAATCCGACAGTCATTTCTGAGATCCATACAAACGGGAAACATACCAATAAGACACGAAACCCTTCATTATTCTAATGTATGTACCAGGCTCTCCTCTCCACGCCTCCCTGCACCCCAACCTTTAACTCCTCCGGGCACAAGCCAGGGCTGAAGCCTCCAGCCCTGCGCCTTCACTTAAAACGGCTGCAGGAAATTTGTTTTACAAGGGCTGGTTTTAACTGAACTACCTGCTGTGCAGCACATTGCTACTGTTTGTGAAATGAATGATGGGAAAGGCAAGTCTGTGATTTCATTTGTTCAGACCGATTACTCACACGTTGCACACGGTATCATTTGCTTGTCACTTAATGACTGACCAGCCTGCCTGAATCATTAGTGCTGCAGCGCTGTGAAAGGAAGACCTCGCCATAATGAGGAGCTGAAGGAAGCGGAGTGCTGTTTTACCTAAAAGAAATGGTGCGCAGAAATCTGGCACAGCTGCAGGTGTTCCGATGACAATGTGGGAAGCAGTTAGCTTCCAATTTAGCAGAAAATTAAGAGCGAAAAAACTGTTATTTGTGAGAGAAGATACTCATGGCAGGCAATCATCCTCGCTCTGCACCCACAAGATGAGCATTCAGCTGTCTTTGTCGTGACTTAAAACAATTGGTATCTTGGGCTGCATTCAACACCAGATTGGTGCTTATTATCTGCAGTTTATTCTTTCTTGGGATATTTTGTTTCCCCCCCCTCCCTATTTTATGGTTAATTTGCTTGCTTGAATGTAAAGCCATTTAAGCTGAAAAATCTGGATTGTGGCTGAGCATTGTGCCAGGGCTCTGAGCTGTATGATACAAGATAATTGGCAATTTTCAAATTCATAATCCATTTTGTTTCCCTCGTCTCCCCCCTCCTTCTTTGTCCCTTCTGCTAGCTTCTCTATCCTGTTCTTTGGCATAATCTTTGAAACCGGTAACAGAGGGAGGCTGAGGGAATGTAGATTCCTCCAGTCAAGACTTCAGACTCCCGAGACTACCCTTTGGGGAAATGAAAGAGCAAAACTCCACGATGCAAACCCGCACACCTTCCCGGCAAGTGGTCTCGGAAGCAAACCAGTACTTACCCGTGGGAAGATTGAATTCCATTTGAAACCAAAGCTCCAAGTCCTGTTGTAGGATAATTAAAAGAGTTTTGCTTTACCTGAAGGTTTGTCATTGGAGGCAGGCAAGAAAACCCTGACATCTTACAAGCCAACTGCTGGTTTCCCATTTGGTGTGGTCCAGTGGATCAAGCTAACATAGCACATTCTGGTCCTCCTGCCCTTTGCTCTGTCAGGGTGATGATAAAGATATCTACATCTGTGTCCACTGATACCTTATTTTATTTTATTTTATTTTATTTTATTTTATTTTATTTTATTTTATTTATTTTTGAGAGAGAGAGAGTGCGTGAGAGCAGAGGAGGGGCAGAGAGAGGAAGACAGAGGATCCAAAGCAAGTTCTGAGCTGGCAGCACAGAGCCCAGTGAGGGGCTCGAACTCACAAACCCTGAGATCATGACCTGAGCCGAAGTCGGATGCTTCACCGACTGAGCCCCAGGCACCTCGCTCGCCCCGCCATCCCCCTTTCTATCTTAAACAAGTCTAGCCCATGGAATTGACTCCTAAGAGCGTGATCTCTTCCCGTTCATTCATTTCTAATTTCCTGACAGACGATGTCGTCAGAGTTCATTTATTTCGGTCAAGTTATTCCTGAGCAGCCAAGTTTCCCTTGGGAGATTTTTTTCAGGAATGAGGCAGCATGCTCCTGTTGTTCTGTCCTAACCTGAACTCAGGACAGTGGTAGTACTCCACATACAACGTCTCCACACCGTTTGTGTGGCTGACATCAGCAGTGTGGAAACGACCCTAAGAGCTACCCTCAGCGGTCCGGTTGCCTCGGCTAAATAGAATAGACAGCGATTCTCTCTCATTAAGAGAGAGAATCTCTCATCACTTTTCAGTGATATTTTTATTCTTTCAAACAGCCAGACCATAATTCCTTGAACACAGGAGAGTAGCCTCCTGCCACTTTGATGCTCCTTATTAATTACGATGCATTTATTTGCCCATTCTGTCACCCTGATATTTCTCTGGATATACCTGCTAGTAATGCCAGTGAAAACTGTAAGACATTATGTTTCCCCGTTTTGCAATAATTTTCCACTTGAATTGTAATGTTATTTTTCACGTACATTTGTGCAAATTCACAGAAGGAAAATGCGAAAGAAAAAGAATAGAAAGCGCAGTGGCCAATCAAAGACCAAACAAGCAACAAATTAGCAGACTGCGGAGAAAACAGCCAGAGATAAGGGAGGAAAGGCTTTCTGCCCTCGGGTTCTACTTGGTGTTTACCTTTCATTACTCTGCCTTTCCGCTCTCACCTTCCTCCCCAGCTCAGATACTCTCATTCCCTCTCACCATAACTGTGTTTATTTTTCAAAATGCTGGCAGGCCTCAATTTCCAATTTATGCCCTGCTTTCTGTGGTCTAACGTGGATTTCCAAGCCCTCCCCATCCCATGTGTAGATTTTCATTTTACTCCTTCCTCGCACAGATACTCTACAGTCACCAGCTGGCCCGAGAACACTCAACCACGCTCTATTTTTGTGTCCACTAATAGTCGCTCGGTCTTCTGCGCTGCCAATTTGGTGCATAATATTTTCATTTTCTCTATATTCATTTCCAATACTCCTGTCAACCTTCAGCATCTACTTCATTAAACTTCTCCTCTGGTCTAACGGCAATCAGCGATGAAGGATCCTTTGTGAGGCCGGGGGAGAATTGATCTTGCTTTCTCACCACACTGGCCGACCTGCCAAAGCAGGAGGATTTACTGCGTGTCACACAGATTGCCTGGAGGACGCTCTGTGTCCTCATTTGTCACGCGGCTTCCATTGCTCACCAGGCACACGGGCTTGTAAACTTATTTCTGAAAATGCGAAAGGATTATCCTCGCTCATAAAATGCAAAATTTGCTTAACTGCCTTAGAAGATTTAAGGCTGCTCCACTTGTTTTTCGAGAGAGGCTTATTTGAATTACAAAGTAAGATTGCCCTGGTGGTGAGAGGGAGGTGATGGCCACCAACCGGTCATCCTCTCCTTAGGGAAAAGTAGGCAAGAAACCCTATCAATGGTGCATAAAGGAGGCTGTAATGTTGCCTATGTGTGATTCTCTACTGTGAAACGAAGTCGTGGCTAAAGGCATCTATTTCTTTTTAATTTAAGGACTCGCGGCCCAATCTGCCTAATTTTCCTACAGGGCAAAGAAATGTCAGTGCCAAAGAGCATCTGAAAGGAATGTAGCCAGTTTTGCTATTTTCCTTTATTGATAAGGCTCCTAAGGAATTTTAGATTCTCAACAGAGGACGCGAAGACCCAGGGCAAGAATAGAATCTCCATATTCAGTGAGTCCTGTAACGATTTCCTAAATCTGCATGTGAAACCTTTCTTGTCTTTGATTGTTTACTGAAGCCCACAGTCAACTTATTTTTAAACCCAGCCAGGACAGAAATCAACTCCTTCAAACTAAGTTGGACGCGATGTTTATAACGCACTCTAAATGTGACCATACTTTTGTAACACCGTTGACTAACCAGAGCCAAAACCAAAAAAACCCATGGTTCCCTTATTCAATCTAGATCCTTCACAGAGCACACCTTGTTGCACTAGCGATAAAATAAAAATCCTTGTAAGAGGAGGCCGTCCTCTCTGTTGATGGTCCTTTCTCCAGGACGAGCCTGGGAAAGCTGACTCACTCATTGTCACTTCAGACTCCTCAGCAACAGTGCCATGGTCTTACTAGAATTTACATCCCAGGCTCTTATATTGGCGATTGGTACATTGTAGGTGCTCAGTTAATGCCAGCTGAATTAATGGCTGAAGAGTGTGGTTCTGTGGCTGCCCAATTCTGACTCATTCTCAGTGGATAATTTCAGCTCAGATCTGTTCAGTCAGAGCATTCAGTAAATTCATAAATTTATAAACGGACAGGATAGATAATTCTGGTGGGGAGTAGATTTTTCTTGAGGTAGTATGAAAATGTAGAGTTATGGAAGATCTATAAAAGAATATTAAAGAGAATTTTCAGGTGTAGTCTCATGTGATGGGTAGAATAAATGATAACTCTAGAGGTAGAAGAGGGAAACAAGGACCAGCTGAGCCAGATGTCCATCCTCATCAGAGCTGAAGAGAAGAAAATGGCAGCATGTGGAAGTGGGTCCTTTCAGGACCAGGCTGCATCCAACTTGTGAGTCAGGGGAGTCGCTATTCTTTCTCTGACTTTCTTTCAATTTTTCATCCTCCCTCATTGGGTAAATCGTGGCCTGAGGCTGCCACATTCTTCCACCACCAAGGGAGCTACAGGGTGATTCTCCAAGTCTAACCAAAGCAGGACACCAGAGAGTTCTGTCATGTCACTGTGGAAAGTAAACAGTGTAAATCAGGAAAAGGAGCTGTTGTGTGTGACACAGCCAAGAGCCTTCTGTAAGCCCCATATGGGCTGTATTTGACAAGTGAATATTCTTTTTCTTTAGTTTCCCTGTTAAGGAACTTAAGTTTTGTCCCGTCCCCTTCACTGATTTCATTTTGTTCTTCAGTCTCCTTTGGGTGGCTGTCTCCTGACTGTCCATGTGGAGATCTAGGGTTCTGTGTCCAGCCCTCTCTGTGTGGCTCCCTTTGAGTGTCACCTGCATGCTCTAACTGACACCCCTCTGTGCTTGCCCCTCCTGTCATCAGTGCCACCCCCCTTGATCCCCCACACTTGAATTGTGAAATGACTTTGACCCCTCTTTTTTCCCTTAACACCTGATCAGTTCTGGCCAAGTGATGTGGGCAGTTCACTGTTAAAGTCTTTTCCACCTTTCTTCACTTTCACTGTCCTACCCCAGTCTCAACCTTCATAGTTTTACACCTAAATTACTGTTCTAGCCTAGATTCTGCTCTTCTCATCACAAACACCTCTCCCCTGCAAGTGCATGTACCCATTGTCACCTTCTCACACATTTGACATGCAGTTGCCAGGTTATTACTGCAAAAATACCATTTCTGTTAAGCTTATTGTCCTTCTTAAGAGTTAAAAGTGTTTTCCTAATCTGGAGAACAGCATCAGTTTTATGTAGTTTTTAAAAATACTCTCAATTCAAATCTACATGTGATAATTTTTTTGTACCTTAATACCAGGAATATTACTCTCTCCAGTTTGAAATGCAATGAAAATGCCCCAAGATGACTACCTACAGGATCAAAAATTACTCCTCGTTTTAGAATTGAAGGATTTCCAAACTCTGATTCCATTTACCTGGAAGATACTTTTGTCCAAATTTTACTCTTTCTGAATCCCCTCAAAGACAAAACTTTTCTTTTACCCATGTAGATGGTTTTATTTATTTATTTATTTATTTACTCATAATGTTTGTTTATTTTTGAGAGAGAGAGAGCGCGTGCGCATACACAGGCAGGAAAAGGGCAGAGAGAGGGGAACAGAGGATCTGTGCTCACAGCACTGAGCCCAATGTGGGACTCGAACTCATGAACCGCAAGATCATGACCTAAGTCAAAGTCAGACGCTCAACCAATTGAGCCACCCAGGCATCCCATCCATGTAGATGGTTTTAAATGGAAAGAAGAGGAATATAGATCTACTCAGAGAATATAGAAATTACATAAAAAGTAGCATGTGTTCTTTTTCACTTAGGAGCAACTTACCTTGATACCCGATTGACACCCAAGTGGTTCTTTATTTCCAAATTCTGCCAAGTTTTAGAGAGCCAAGTACTTTATAGAAACCTACTGAAACTTACTGAACTTATAGAAACTTACTGAAAACTTGTTTTGTGTCGACTGCTTAAAATTGTATTTGAGTATATTTTCACTTTCCTCACTAATAGGTTGAGCTATTCAATGTCATTGAATATCTTTTTGTAAAAGGCTTATGGATGTTTCTCTTTCAGATTATTTTACAGCACATTGGAACAGAGCGGTGTTTAACGTAGGATTTTTGTTTTCATAGTTTTACACAGGATGGGAGGTCCTAGAGAGGTAGAGGATGCGTTGTTCAGTTGAGATCTTGGCTGGTTTGTAACTATACTAAGTCAGTCTGGGGCTTGTGTCTGGGCGGAGACATGAGGGCTAAACTGTGGTGCATAATGAGAAGTGACTTTGGAGCTCCAGAAGGCCAATATGAGAGGAAAGGGAGGCGGAAGCAAGTGCAGGGGAGGGAGAAAAGTTGGGAAGCTAGACTAAGATGCAAAGTGTCCTGTGAATGGGTAAGTCCATGGGAAATCCCTAGGGCATGGGCAAATGAAAGGGGAATAGAGGGACTTTCAACAGAAATAGACCACCCTAAGAGCCTATCAAAAGGGATCCGTGGACTCGGGTATATTCATATGCAGGAAAGCTCCATAGCAGAAAAAAAGAAATGAGTTTGAGCTTTGTAATGTAACATGAAACTTATAAACTTAACATTGAGTGAAATGTTTGCCAAAGCAGATGTCATATAATGCAATCAACACAACATTTTAAAACATGCAAAACAGTGTATCATAAAGCTGCCAGTAAATGCATGGAAATAATGAATACCAAATAAAAAAATAGCAGTTGCCTCTGTGAGAAGGGAGATGGTAGTATAAATGAGGAGAGGTACACAGGGGACTTCAACTCTTTTGGTAAGTATCCTTTCTTGAACTGGGAAGTGGAGTTCATTTTTCTAAACATCTGGTATTTCATAAGTACTTCACAATACATTTTTTTTTGAGTAAACTTTATTTCTTAGAAGTTTCAGATTTACAGAAAAATTGCAAAGAAGGTAGACAGTTCCCATATACCCCAAACATACTCAGCTTCCTCTATGATTTAAACGTCTTACTTCAGTATGGCACATTTGTTACAACTGATGAACTAATAGTGATACAGTATTTGGGACTGAAGTCGATATTTTATTTACATTTTCTTAATTTTCACTTAATGTCCTTCTTCAGTTCTAGGATTCTATCCAAGATAGTATATCACAATTAGTCATTATATCTCCTTAGGCTCCTCTTGACTGTGACTGTTTCTCAGACTTTTCTTGCTGTTGATGACCTTGAGTGCTTTGAGAGTACTGGTCAGGTGTTTTGTAGAATATTCCTCTATTGGGCTTTGTCTGATATTTGTCTCGTGATTAGACCAGACTATGTGTTTTGGGAAGGAAGGGATAAAGTGCCATTTCCATCACATTATATAAAGGGTACTTACTACTGTTGATGTTGACCTTGATCACCTGACTGAGATAGTGTCTGTCACATTTCTCCACCATAAAGTTACTCTGTGTTTCTCCCTTTTATACTCAACCCTGAAGGCAGGTCACCATAGGCAGCCCATACTTGATAATAAGTAGTGGTGTGTTATGTTCCAAGTCCTTGAGGGCAGAGTATCTACATACGTTATTTGGAGTTCAGAATGGGATATTTATCTCTTCTCCCCGTTTATGTATTTGTTCTAAATTTTATATCTGTATGGACTCAGAGATGTTTATTCTTTGGGTTATAATGCAGTTTATTTGTTAGTTTTAGTTTATTTGTTACTGAAATTTTTACAGCCTTAGCATTGGAAATACTCTCAGTTGGCTCCTATGTCCCTTTGACATGCACCCATGGTTGTGTTTTGTGTGTGTGTGCATGTGTGTGTGTTTAAATCCCTTTCTTGTTTCTGGTACTACAAGATTCTCCAAACTCACCTTGAGTAGTCCCTGCTTGTGTCCTGGAACCAGCCATTTCTGCAAGGAGCCATGATGACTTTTATTCATGAATGATATTAGAAACCAAGATCTAGGTTCTAGGTGTGCTTGGTGCTATTGGGGTGTTTTTGCTTCTAGGCAGACAGAAGAAGGAAATATATGTATAACAACCTATGCACTGACACATATGTATACATATTTTCTATATATAATTATCTGTCTCTCTCTTAAGCTAAATATGAGTTTATACCCATGTCTCCAGTTCTAATCCATTACCATATGGGTCATTTCAATCTCTTCTCCTTGCTAATCTGTGATTTCTCACTTCAAAGTGAGAAAATGGGCTCCCACCATAATTCATTTTTAAGCCAGCCTAAAAATTAGAAGAAGAGAAAAAGTTGATGTGGGGAGTGAATATTAATAATTCTTCACTGCAGAAAACTAATTCTGCCTATCCTAAGCCTACATAGGGAAGTGAAAAACACAGTAACGAAATTGTCATAATACTGTGAATTGGTAAGAAGTGCGGTATATATATACAATCTATTTTAATGTACAAACTACACACACAATTTTAATATAGGATAAGAAAACGGAACCATATATGTACCTAAATGTGTCTCCTACTTACAAAAGAAGAAATTTATAAAAGTAGCAAGCCTAAACATTCCCACATCAATTTTACAGATAGTTAAAATTAGGGGGCACATGGGTGGCTCAGATGGTGAAGCCTCCAGTTAAGCGTCTGACTCATGGTTTCAGCTCAGGTCATGATCTCATGGTTTGTGTGTTCGAGCCCCACATCCGGCTCTGCGCTGACAGTGTGGAGCCTGCTTGGGATTCTCCCTCTCCATCTGCCTGTTCCCCGCTGGCTCACTCTCTCTCAAAATAAATAAATAAACTTAAAAAATTAAATTAAAGCCACAACTTGATACTATTTTTACTTTAAATAACTAAGAGCTTCTTATTTAAGAAGAAAAAAAATGGCACTGCTGGTGAGTATGTGGTAAGCCAGGCATTCTCTTACAGAGCTGAGAATGATGTGGGTTGTGACTCTTTTCCCAGAAAGAAAGCTGCCAGTCAGAATGTTTTTGTCCTTTGGCTCAATGATTTCTCTTCTGAAAGTCTTGTCTAGAAGTTAACACTGAAACGTAGGCAGTTTTGCTCAAAGATAATTATCACAGGATGATCTAAAACAGCAAATGATGAAAACAACCACACTGGTGACTGAAAAGACAGTTAACTAACTTATGGCAGCTTCATAGAAACACTGTTTTGCAACCACTGAAAATAACATGTGTAAAGAGTTTTGAATAATATGGGGGAAAAGAAAATACCCAAATCGTTAAATGAAAAACGATCAAGGATCAAAATTGTTTTTATAGTATGATCTCTTCTCTATGAAAAAGTAAATAGCATGATTTCATAATATCTAGCAAAAAAATTGTGAGAGTGTGTGTGTGTGTGTGTGTGTGTGTGTGTGTGTGTGTCCCCAGGGATTCATCATACATATATATATAGGCTTAAGTGTCCAATGTGTGTGTGTGTGTGCAGGGAAATGTATTCCAGCATCGTTTGTAATAGCAGAAGATAAGCAACAGCTTAAATGTTTATCAAAAGGGGACTGATTAAATAAATTCTGACATACTCTGACCATGAGTAGCACGCACCGAGGCAGTTTTGTATGATTATATGTGATCTCAAAAATTCAGTATTTAATGAGAAAAGCAAGTTGTGGTATAATCTTTTTTTTTTTTTTAAGATAAGAATACATTGATACAGTTTTTACACTGATAAGAGAGCTCTTAAGGACATGCAAAAAACTATTAAGTGTAGTTGCTTCTCGGGAGGGGAACTGGTAGCCAGAGGGTCAGGGGTGGAAGGAAGAATTATTATGCTTTTGACTTTTGCATATTTTGAATATATTGCTAAAGGCACACATGCCCTTTAAAATAAAATAATGTTTGGGGCGCCTGGGTGGCTCAGTCGGTTAAGTGTCAAACTTCACCTTAGGTCATGATCTCACAGTTCGGTTTGTGAGTTTGAGCCCTGCATCAGGCTCTGTGCTGACAGCTCAGAGCCTGGAGCCTGTTTCAGATTCTGTGTCTCCCTCTCTCTCTGACCCTCCCCCATTCATGCTCTGTCTCTCTCTGTCTCAAAAATAAATAAACGTTAAAAAAAATTTTTTTTTTTTTTTAATAAAATAATGTTTGGGGCCCTGGGTGGCTCAGCAGGTTAAGCGTCTGACCAGCTCAGGTCATGATCTCACGGTCTGTGAGTTCAAGCCCCACATCAGGCTCTTTGCTGATAGCTCAGAGCCTGGAGCCTATTTCAGATTCTGTCTCCCTCTCTCTGCCTCTCCCCTGCTCGCATTCTGTCTCTCTCTAAAAACTAAACATTAAAAAATTTTTAAAAAATAAAATAAAATAAAATAAAATAAAATAAAATAAAATAATGTTTTCGGGGTACCTGGGCGGCTCAGCCAGTTAAGTGAAGGACTCTTGGTTTCAGCTCAGGTCTTATCTTGTGGCTCATGGGATCGAGCCCTGCATGGGGCCCTGCGGCGACAGCATGGAGCCTGCTTGGGATTCATTCTCGACCTCTGTTTGCCCCTCCCTCACTTGCGCTCTCGCTCGCTCTCGCTCGCTCTCAAATAAATAAACCTAAAAAAATGATTGTTCTAATTTTAAGTAAAAGAATAAGGGTGTCTAGTAAGTAATTTTAGGTTGTTTACTATGTGTTGCAGTCTTGTAAAAACCTCTCAATCTCCCTGAGACATTCACATCAAGGCTTCACTCAAGTGCCCTCTGGGAATAGGTGTTTTGTCTTTGTTTGGCAATCAGGGAAATCAGTTGAATTTTACATGTAGGCTGAAGCAATTAAGAAAGGGAAGGACAGCAGTTTCAAGAGAGTAAAGACATTCTCAAAATCAGCTAAAATCACAGAAGGAGTTCAAGGGGCCAGGGATAACCATAACGATGCAAGGCTTCACCCAGAATGACAGATATCTTGGGGAGGGTTTCAGAATTCACAGAAGACATAGAAATAGATGGAAAGTGGTCAACATCCTTTTATCTAGAAGGGTGGGGGCGTCCATCTGTCTACATTTCTGTTAAAAACTGCTGACACCCTCATTGACAGTTTCTCAAGGAAAACAGACCATGGAAAAATTACCAGAAGAAATATATTATCCAGGTTAAAGACAGTAATACAGCAGACAGAAATATAATATCCAGGTTAAAGACAGTAATACACCCTTAACCTGGGTGCGAAAGTTTTCCTTAAAATTCCAGGCAATGCTTGAGACTCATTCATTGAAATTCTTCAATGCTTTTTCAGCAGATGAGAAAATTCCTTACATAGATGGGTGCATAGATGGGTAGCATAAATAGGCTCTGGGGAGATAATGAGAGAAATGTAAAGCACTACCAGAATTTTTACTAATTTTTGATAGATCACTAATTGTTCATAGTAAATACTAATAATAGAAGCTAGAAAAAAAATAAGCAGTTGCTTATGGGATCACTGACTTTTAAAATATGTGATTTAAGGGGCGCCTGGGTGGCGCAGTCGGTTAAGCGTCCGACTTCAGCCAGGTCACGATCTCGCGGTCCGTGAGTTCGAGCCCCGCGTCAGGCTCTGGGCCGATGGCTCGGAGCCTGGAGCCTGTTTCCGATTCTGTGTCTCCCTCTCTCTCTGCCCCTCCCCCGTTCATGCTCTGTCTCTCTCTGTCCCAAAAATAAATAAAAAATGTTAAAAAAAAAAAAAATAAATAAAATAAAATAAAATATGTGATTTAAGGATAACTTCTTCCAAATAACTAACACATTGCAATGGTACCATGTAATGCAGCTATTAGCCTATTAGCAGCCGGTGTCAGATTACTGCTACTCTCAGTAATAAACCATGCTCTGCTGAGTGCAAGATTTTGAAACTGTCAGACGCTCTCATGTTGGTTACCGCAGCAGAGAAAAGACAAAGGAAGGCTTGCGGTTTCCATTATAAGAAATCACAATGTGTTAGAGGACATGGGGCTTAGCTTGAGGCAAGAAAAAAATAAAAGTAAGTTCATTTGCAGTTCATTTATGTCTGAACTGATTAACAGTTAAGTATAATTTGTGAACTATTACTGTTTCCTACCCCAGGCAGGTTTTATGATTTTCCACAATTATCTCAAACGTATTTTACAAA
Organism: Neofelis nebulosa; assembly: GCF_028018385.1. NCBI lineage: Eukaryota > Metazoa > Chordata > Mammalia > Carnivora > Felidae > Neofelis > Neofelis nebulosa. The sequence goes on from NC_080785.1 coordinate 55,252,519, forward strand.
CTTTTGACAGCAATAAAAATATAAAGGTCTACAATTTAGGTGGGTAGAGACAAGCTCTGCAGTAAAACAATTTGACAAGTTTCCCTGCCAACATAGAGAAGGGATTTACAACACAGTAGCTGAAAACAACAAAGTGATTTTAGATCCATGGAGATTGCTTCATAGTTTCCTTTTAATTAGTGGTTGAATTCCTTCTTAAATGGAGATTCATATTTCTGATATTATATTATCTTTTCTAAAAGAGGGGATTTATATTATTTTTAACACACTATCAAATTTACTATAAAAAATGTAGACACTGAAAATTTTTTTATCCACTGGCTGCAAATCTCAGATTATAAAATCAATGATAACAACTCAGAATTTGTAGCAATGCATTTAGTTAATGGCCTTCTTTGCTATTGCTAGTTATGAAAATATGTGATTTTAGAAATCACTAAGAGTAAATGTGTCTCCTTAAATCTCTAATTTGGTCACAGGCTTTTATATAAAATTACTTTATTG